>NC_139720.1:33573561-33951061 GCF_964211835.1 Anser anser | reverse complement strand
AACAGTAGGGGACTAAACAAGAAAGGAGACAGTACACTAAACTACTTTCTGAAGAGTGACAGTGTATTTTAAACGATTTACCAGAGCCCTATCTCCATCCTTCCACTCCCTCCTGTGTCACCCTCCTTGCATACCTTGTGTCCCAAGGCAGGCAGCTGGGCAGAGGGCTCTCATCACTCCTTGAGGGATTGAGAATCCAGGTGGGATTGAGAAGGGCCATGAAAGAGAACCCAAAAAAGTGCCTGTGACATGAGAATGAGTTACCATGATCCAAACCAAGCTTAGGCTGGTTCTTCTTAGGCCTCAGCTTGGCCATACTTCACCTGGCCACATAGTTCCTGCAAATACTCCATAGCTGAAGAAATATATTATGCTCCTGAATCTCCAAAGATTCCTAAACTGGGAAAGGGATTTACTTTGAAATAACTGAGCTCTACCCAAATATTCCCAGCAGCTGCAGTTTCTCCTAAGACCCTATTTGCTTTAGCAGCTGCCTGCTACTTGTGCCTGTCTTTCCCAATTATTGCAGCTACCACATACACAGCACAGAGACTGTACCTAGCAATTTAACACAAACAAATATGAGATTTGCATGACCACATGGACAGGGCAGGTGGGATTCATCTTTGGCAAAGGTTAGATGTATATTATGAACAAACCACATAGGCATCTAGACTTCTTTTGTAGTTAAAGGACAGGAATGTGTACTTCTAATGTATATACATGATGTATTTTAACCATCCACATTAAGATGAAGTGAATCATTTCTCAGAAGTTCCTTTCTTTCTGTATTTACCATAGAAGGAGTCCAGGTGACTAAGTCAGATGCTAAAGTTACCTGAGATAAATCCCATCCATTTTACCTTGCTGGAGAGTTAACAAGTCTTTGTATATGGTAAACAAGGTGGTATCAAAGTCTACTCACATATACATGAGTGTCTTCCATATCACTGCCAATGAGGAGAAGATTTGCCTAAAAAGAACAGGAGGGGACTTTTATCCTTTAGCATGCATTCATTCATTATCATTAATCACAATCACTAGCCTGGCAGCCATACATTTGTCTGAAACATACTTTCTTATGCAAATATGTAACTAGTTTTCTCTGGAAAGACAAAATTAACCCTGAGGGAAAGCACATAGTTTATGCCTCATTTGTATCCAGAAACAGACCTCCAAGAAACTGGGCTATGTATGTACAGTATCTCAAGTGAATAAGTGAGGTTTTGAACGGCTACTTTTTACTCCAGGATGAAAAGGTCACTGGTATCATGCAGGTAATTTCAAGCAAAAGTCACTAGAGCCATTCTACACTGTAGTATGTCTCTTTATGTGTCACAGGCAAAGTACTCTAGGAAGGTTTCTAGCAATTTTAACATTTTATTATTGGTACCTGCTTTGCCCTCTTTGGATTGTGGAGCCAGCTCCTTTAGCTATCATCCATCAGATGATATAGGTTTCGGCAAAAAAAAAATAAAACTCACTGTGACGTTTTTGTACTTCAGTGCCCAACACTCCAGGACAGGAAAGAGTGAATGGTTGGTCCCATTGACATCCTTTCTCTTCATATCATCCAGCTTTCAGTTTCAGTCCTGAAAGTGTTGCCAATGATTTAATAGCATTTTACAACTCCGTCTAAATTTCTTAGAGCTGAGACCATGGCAAGCAAGACATCAGGCCTATTTAATAAAGGGGCTGGGAAAAAAAAAAAAAAAAAAAAGGAAAAAGGAATAAAAAGGACAATTTTCTGGAGTTATTTTTAAACCATTAGTTTCTGAGAATGTTCAAAGGCCTGGGTGTTTCTCTGGATTGCAAGGAGACAGAGCACAAGGCAGTAGTCTTCTGACAAGAGGACCAAAGACACAGGAGAAATTCTCTGCTTGCATACATTAGCCTTTTCATTGCACAAATATAGAGCAGATCATCATGCCCACCCACCACATTCAGTTCTTGTTTCTTTAAGCATTCACTCTGTCCATTTCCCATGCTCAACAGCAAGGGTAACCAGACTTTTTTGCTCCTCCACAACCAAAAGACAAGCTATGGAGGAAAGACTCAGTGTCAGGCAAACATCTTCAAAGGGAGTGGTATGAAACCAAGGGCCTCCTGCGCACACACAGAGTGTGCACTACTACACATATGTCTGGCAGTTAAAAAAAGAGAAAGGACATAGGTGACAGCCTGGTGCTGCTATGAAGATACCTTCTCCACCAAACTCCTGAAAGACTTGCTCTTTCCTACGGGGTGGAAGTCATTTGGTGATGCTACCTTCAAGGCATCCTTGTCCCAACATCCTTATTTTCTTGTAATTGTATTCACCCTACACAGCAACTGCGCTGGAAAGAGCAACCCCTGAACGTCTAAGAGATCTGCGCTTGCTTTTCAAATGGTGTTTTCAAGAACGCCAACTAGCCAAGACAAGTTAAGGTGGACTTCGGGGCCCTCTAGTGGCTTGGGAGAGTAGAAATTCCAGGAGAGGAATGACGGACCTCCCAAAAAGCTGGCTACATTTTCTGCTGGTTTTGAGCCAAAACACAAAGCAGAGTTCATCCATTTTTTCCAGTAGAACTGAAAGTCTACGTTAGCCCATTTCCATGCTTTGCTCTTCCCATCAATTTTTCTTCTGTGAAACAGGACTAAACTGGATTGCCATAATTTTCTCTTTAAAATGCCGTGCTATTTTGCAAGAAATCAGGACAGCTGACTTTGTTCACCCAAAAACTTTGGAAGCCAGTGTTTTAAATATTTCTGAGATCTTTTTAAACACCTGAAAGTGATGTAAAACTGTAGGAAGACTTAAAAATACTCAGTGAGAATCTGAGGTAGTTTCCATAGAGCCAGTTTCAGTATTGTTCACCCAGAATGTCTGAAGTTCAGGGTAAATGTCTTTCACTGCAGAATCATATGATTTTTATTTAATCTTGACAGTGTAAGAAAGGCAATAGGGGGTTCTTTCTGCTTAATTTCTGATCTTCAACCTTCTCTATAGCACATTCTGCGTAGGATTTCCTTTAGATCCCAGGAGGAAACCTATTTTTATGTAAAAGTTGAGATTTCCACAGGCCTCTTGGAGCCCTGAAGGAAAGTAGCTGCTAAGCAAGACTCACAAAAAAAGTCACAATTGGCAGCAGAGTAATTTACTGTTGCAGTCTTGCTGACAAACACGTTTGCAGCATGTTTACATGCAAGCAATCTAAGATATTTTTTAATCAAGGAAAATTTTATGCCATATTATTGTCAGGTTTCAGAAGATATTTTACAGCACACACAAGCACAGGCAAAGTCATACAGACTGAGAGACAACAGAGAGGTCATGTTGTGCTGCAGCTGGGTTTAGGGCCTGTACCCAGGTGACTTTCAGCAAGTTTGCCACGACCTGAAGGGCAGGTACTTGAAGACACCCCAAAAGCTCTGTCGTGGTCACTGCGAAGGGGAAGGGCATGAACACAGAAATATCTTCAGCTGACCAGTTCTGTGACTGCTCAGTAATCATCACAGACTCTTGAGACCCAAAGGTTTTGTTGACACGACCCCATTTAGAGTCCACACACTCTCTCTTCTTCTGTGAAAGCTTGATCTCCTGACTTGGCCACGTTGCAGAACTTAGCAAGCTGTAAACAGCAGCAGACAACACATCTAGACAACACGACAGCATGTCATGCCCCTAGAAACTGTCTAGCTGCACGTATAGTCTTATTTTTAAGTATCTGAAATGAGGCCAGCACTGCAGTAGGGCAGCAGTAACTGCTTCTGGTAACACTTACCTCCGCTGAGCAGAGCGTCATGCTGGTCGTCTTACCTGAAGGGTGAATCAGTAGCTCAGGAGTTCTCCCACTTGAATAAAACATTATTCAAATTGGAGAATAAACTGAGTAACTGCTTCTTTCAATTCATTTCCTGTTCAAAGCCTAGTTTCCTTTGTTGTTGCTGTTGTTCTTTTTTTATTTCTTGCTGATTTCACACCAATTATTTCCCCTATGTAGATAATAAAGCACGCTTGAAAGTTAAAGCAGATTTCTATTGAGTGTGAATTTGTACCACCACAATAGCTTTTTCTGAATAATTTCCTGTATAGACAGGCTCACTGCTATTATAGGGTACAGGTAAAAAAACACTGATCTCTTCTGAGTATTGCATCAGATCACAGTTAAACTGACTCATCCTATTTCCTGTAGGCTCACAGGGAAGTAGTCTCCAAGTGTCCCAAACTACTTTCCTGAACAAGATGCAGCTTAGGAAAAGGGCTGTCGCTAGAGCACTGAAGACACCCAAAATGTTGAACAGAAGCCACAGGGCTGTGATATTTGGTGCCTTCAGCACTGATGGTGGCAGCTGTTCTCCACCTCCCACCATGCTCTGATCCACTCCTTTCCTGAGCAAAACCTGAACCAAGCAGAAGATATGGCTTTGCTTACCTTACATTTGATCTGCCATCTGAATGAACTTTTCTTCCCACATGCTGTCTTAGTGAATTAGCAGTTCATCTGTAAGTCCATTCTCACTTGCACTCTGATAAGCTGGAACAAAACATACTATGAAGAGCCCCGAAGGATCAAATTAGTGGAGAGTAGATTAAATGTGCAATGTTATCTATTTCTCTAATATTCACAGGGAAAGAAATGCATCTGTGGGATATTAGGAAATGTTGCGCTAATTGACATTTCAACCTGCCTGTGACATTTCTTTTTAAGCCACCCTCTAAGTCACAATGTGCTTAGTCAGTACCTGTAGCAATGTATTGTTATTGTCACAATGCTTCAAATATTTCATCTGGAGCATGCTACAAGTAAAATTATTGCATCTGCTTGATTTTTTTTTTCCTGTATTATTTCATATTTTTTCTAAGTCTCTAGTTTCCTTAGTTTCACCAAAAAAAAAAAAAATGTCGTGGTAATTATTCTAAGTGGAGACCTACAAATGCTAGGGTTTTATTTTACACTTCTCAAAGCTGATTGTGGCATTTAAACCTAAAATAATTAAAGTGCTAAACTGAAGAAAAGGAAAAACTTGGTGAGTAGTAGAAATGATTTCTCGATAATTGGTATATTTTTTTTAAATAACTGGCATATTTCTGAATAATATCCACTCTGTATGTTCTGGTTCAAAGCCCAGAGAAGTCAACTGAAATTCTCTTTTTAATTTTCTGCTTTTCTTCTCCAAGAGTCTCTGCCCAAAGTATTTGGTAGTATCCATTTTCAGGGAGAAGGTATCTGGTCAACGGCCTGGTGTTTTGAAAGACCCTTGTGTTTTTGAAAGTTAAACATTTGTATTCTGCTAAGTTTACCATACAATTTCTTCAGACACATGGTTTTCTGATAGTTTCTGAGCTCCAGCACATCTGCAATATCCAGCTGGAAAACTCTGCCCAAAGTGCAGTGGCAAGTGAAACACAAGAATGGTAAGGTAGTTAAATGGAAAATAACCTAAAAATATATTTATATGCTTCTATGCTACTGGACGTGTATATCTGCAATACAGGGTGTAAGTCTGTAAACCTCACCCCAGTAAGAAATTACTCATTATACATGAAGCGTGGAGAGGGATCATAAGAGGTAGCAAATAGTAGAAAGATCTCAGGAGAAAGATCATATTATTAGAAATAATTTAACGGAGACATTAAAAATCAAGAAGAGAGAAAAAAAATAACTAGACTTTCATGCTTGGTATTTTTATAATATAAAGATGTAAGAAACTCCAGTAAAATGCTACAATTTGTAATGGAGAAAGAGAAATATTTTTATTTATTTATGAATTGCTTAGTGTTAGACGTCTGTCAAAGACCTATAGCTGCCACAGCAGATTGGGGTGGGGAAAGGATTAACTAATGATCCTGGTTACGAGAGCTTTCCATCATACTTGTGAGATGATGTTAATAAAGAGATATAAAGACTTACGATTCAGGACATAAGGCAACTGTTAATTTGTGTGAAAAGAACAGCTACCTTAATGGGAAGTTTTTTGTGTAACTCTTTATTACCCAGTGTCATGCTCCTTCCTATAAAGTACATGGCATGAGCTGGTTCCTGGGCCAGAATTCTGATGGAAGGCTGCACTGGGCTCTTTTAGGATGACCCTACACCATCAGAGACTAAGGACCTCACACCAGGGCAAGGTAATCCTGAGGGTATATCATCTCATCAGTTCTCTAAAATAAGGAGGTGGGAAACTGAAGCACAGAGACTGGATGGCTCATTCAAAACCACCAAAATACTTTTCACAAAGTTGTGGAAGGCTGTCTTAAAGCTCAGGTCCTCAGAGAATGTGAATCTGGGATACAGAGGACCTTCCAGCTTCCTTAAAGCAGTCCAGGGATCTGACCTGGGGTTCTCAAGAGCTACGCTAATATCTCAGTTCATGGAATATCTGTTTCCCATTGTTAATTAAATAGGCAGTTGTTCACGGTGTAGAAAGGGTTTCACCAAAATTAACATGGGGTAATGCGAAGGGATATGAACACTGAACACAGACTGCTTTTTCCCTTTGGTTACATTTTCTTTACTCAGTAGAAATCTTTATTTCCTTTCATACCATATCTAGATACATAATTTGGTTTACTATTCCCTTATTCTGAACCAAAAACACAACTAAAAGCCTCACTTGGGATTGTTTTCCACATTTGGTCATCTGTCAATCACTCTAATCCTTATGCTTGTCCTTCAAACCCTTATAAATAAGTCACAGGCATGGAAAGGTGAAAAGAAAATAGCTTTGTCTGTGTTTAAAAAGTGCTTACTGTGCTTCCCAGTGGCATTTCAGCTCAGAGTTTTGTTTCCTCTCATTTCTCCGTCTTGTGGTGTTTTCCTGACAGCTATCTATGAACTATATGACTCACCAGTCAAGAATAGAAACTTTTGAAGATTTAAGAGAAATAGAAAGTGTCTAATGGCAGACACATGAATTTTAAATCATTTCTGCCAATGAAAAGAATGTAAAATATAGGGACATGCACACACACAAGTAAAATTTAAAAAAATTGGACAAACAATAAGATTTATGCTTTGTGCCAGGAATGGAGCAGACAGATTTTTGCCAGACTGGACTATAGAGATTACAAATCTGAATACATGACTAAAAATATACATGCAGATGGGAGGGTACTAGAATCCATGTTGCTTTTTTCAGAGCAGATGGAGACAATGTTGTATTGCAACTAATATTTGGGGAAAATACTAAGCTGTGCAACTCCCATATTAAAGTGTAAGTACAACAAAGCAGGCAGTATTTTTTGTGACAGTAATCAGATGCTTTTAAAGACAATACGTTAATAAAAAT
Source organism: Anser anser (assembly GCF_964211835.1). NCBI lineage: Eukaryota > Metazoa > Chordata > Aves > Anseriformes > Anatidae > Anser > Anser anser. The sequence continues at coordinate 33,943,789 of NC_139720.1, read as the reverse complement.
AACAAACAAAAAAAAAAGCAGCTGAACCACATAAATAGTTCTGTTGCTTTCTCACAGGTGCTCAAGCTGCAGCAAAACAATGACTTTAATCACCAGTTTCCTTCTTTGTAATTAATAAGACAGTCTAATCCACTTTTTCCTTTTCCAAAACTCTGTTCTCTGACTCAGAGTTTTCCTATAAGCGTTATGGGGTAATTTTAGGGCATTTGGAATGATATACTTACATTAAGGCAGGAAAAAAAAAGGAGGGGGGGGGGAAGGAAGCTCACAAATAATAATTTGGCAGAACATCAGGAAAAACTTCTTTATAACTCTTGGATGATTAGAAAATAATCACTCACTGGAAGAAGTGGAGATGGTATCTCTTGGGACTAATTCACTGTGATGCTGAGAAATAAATGACTTAATAGGTTACTGATCCCTCTGACTTCTGTGACTCAGCAGTTGCAATTTCAAACTGAGCTTCAGTGCAGAGTGCTGTAGAAGTATTTGAACTCCCTACAGATTTTATAATGAGCTTTCAAAGAAACCAAGGATGCTAGAATATGGCACAGATTTGTTTTTCTTTAAATCAATGAAAAAGCCCCTTTGACCCAAGGCCACCAACTTAAGCTGTGTGAGTCCTCCCAAGTGTTTGTCGCTTGGGGGTAAAAGTGTCTCACCAATGCACTGTGATCAGGTATCTCAAGTTGCTTTTCTACTTGTCTTCTTAAGAACAGTATTTCAGATTTACAAACTACTTAAGACAACTGAATACAATGGGGAAATCTGACAAAATTAGTCAAGGATTCCCAAGACTCCTCTCAAATAAACATATTGATATAGCTTCTGTTCTTTTCCGTCATCTCTCTCCTCAGCCTGGTGATTCTGACCATCTAGTGTAATTACAGCTTTTTTTTTTCTCTGCCAATAACAGTGCTTACCACTGAGCCACTACAAGATTAAAAGACACAGTTTAAGGAAGTAGCAGTCCATGCAATTTATTTGTTTTCTTTCCTCCTGCTTTTCTTCCTCTGTAAGAAAGGTCAAGATGTATTCAATATTTCTTCAGTAATTCCAGAGTTTCAGTGTTGAGACATAAGCAGTTGGTAGGAGATGCACTCTGTCAAAACTTACAGTATTTGACTTGTATTAAGGCAGCTCATTGAGTAACGTAGGATGAGAAAGAATGTAAGAAGACAATGACAGACAGTTCAGAATAGACATACTGAATTTGATAGCTCCACAGCCATTTTTAGCTGGGGAGTAGCAGAGTTAATGAATAAGTAAGTTATATTATAAATATGATTCTTCTCTCTTCTAGCCTTTTGGCCTTTGTAGATACAGTACCTGCTAGTTTCACATTGAATATATTTCCAGTCTTGAAGGTTTGTAGTATAAAAACTTTAAAGGTTTCTACCTTATTCTCCATTTAAATTTTTGCCCCTGCACCGAGATGAACTGCAAATGGTGGTAGGTTTGGTTGCTATTGTAGCTAGTGGGAACCTGGTTTTCTTCCTCTGGGTAAGGCAGGGCAACCCAGCCCGTGCAGGTTCACCTAGCTGCCAAATCAGCCAACAGATACAGTGCAATAATGACAACCCCCTTCCTGGCTGTGGTTGTGAATCTGTTCCCTGCCACGCAATGGGTATAGCAGTTTTGTTTTACTGTTTGCCCTTCACCAAACCATGGCTGTTATCTCAATAAATTTTCAGAACATTGAGCTCTCTCAACTGTGCTCTGAATATAGATATGGGTAAAATACCTTGGAAGTGTAAACTAAATGCCTTGTTCTTCTGTATTCTGTAGTTTCTGTGGTATGGGCACCAAGATAAGATATCTTCATTACCCAATGCTAGATAAAGGCTCATTCATTAATCAAATACACTGAATTGTGAAGTATGTGTGATCCAACAATCACTATACATCACAGAGACTTTTTCAGAAGAAAATGAAGAATGATAGTGGCAAAATGGAGGAACAAATTGCAAATAAGAAATGGTAAAAGAAGCATCTTAACAGTAACTAAACAACATACCAAATAAAAGGTAATATATATGTGTGTTAATTATACATGGAAATGTTTTTCCGTTTTACAAATGCTTTTTAGCTAAATAGAATCATTGGATATTTAATATATTGCCATCATTGGCACCAATTTAAAAATATGTGTGCTTGAAAATAATGAATATACTTGGTAGCTCTGTTCATATGTCTGTTTTGGAAGTGACAGTATTGACTGGTCAGCTTGTCATATACTGGGAATATCTCTAAAATACAATAATACATTATGTACAATAACCTAAAAATATACAAAAATAAATTATATGACTCCAAAGGAAACATTTTCATTTTATTCTCATTTCCATACTGCTATTTTCAATCAGGTGGAGAATAAGTCAAATGAAATCGGCAAACGACAGGCTTTCACATATTACCTTTCAATTTCCATCCTTTATGAGTGCATTTTGCTCTGCAAATCTCAGAAGCATTTTAAAAGCAGTGTAGAAGACAGTTATTATCAGTTCAATGCAAAACAATTAAAAACAATTATCTGAATTTTTAAGAAAACTTTTAAGTCTTCCTCTCCACTAACAAGAATTACAACAAATCCAAGAAAACAGAATGAAGAAATTCCATGAAGAGGGTCTATACATACTTTTTTTTTTTAATTTGACCAGTCCCATTTTATCAATCAGTCTACTCATATGCCTAAAGCCAGGTACTAAGGTAAATAGCCTGCCAAATGGAACTTTCAGAGCAGAGCCAGGCAGACAGATTTGTATATCCACACTCCAAGGTTGAGCAGCACAAGCCCACACCTCTCCAAAAGAAATGACAAGGAAAGCCCCATTGACCCCTTCTCTTTTTCATAAAAAGCTTGATGACTTCCTCAAATATCGCTGTATATATATTTTTACAAATTTACTGTACAAGGAGGCCAATTACTTAATTCCCTTTTTGGGGGGAGAGACATTTATGCCACATATAACAGCTGCATTTTCTACCACTTCTTGCCATCACCAGCTCTTCCAGCTGTGCTCTGCTGGGATTTTGCCTAAGGGACCTACCCTAGATTTTAACACTGTTTAAAGTCGTTAGCACTGTCCCTGGTAAATTAGGGTATTTCTGATGGTGCTACATCAGTGTGGCAAGAAAAATTTTTACTTTCCATCTATCACCATGTTCCTTCTGTTCCTTCCAGGAAGAAATTGTGCCTGTGTTGAATCTGTTTTTCTTCTTTGATTGTTTTTTTGTTTTGGTTGGTTGGTTGGTTTGTTCTCTACCTAAAATTTTGTGCAGTGTCCTTCCCCTGTTTTGTTTGTTTGTTTGTTTGCTTCCCTGCAACACCATCTTAGTACTCAAGAAATGATTTGGACTGAAAAGGAAAAAGGAGGAGCATACCCCAACCAGTCTTCTGTTAACACAAGATCTACAAACCATTGCTCTCAGCTCTGAAGCTAAATATCCTATAGCACATCAGTCAAACCTGTGTCTCCTTTGCCTACACTACCACCAAACAAGTTTAAACTGTCTGCAATATTACTGAAAATTTCTTGTCCTCCTGGGTGGCTCAGACTCCTCAGAAACAGTCTTTCTGATGTTGATGCTGCCATTTGCTCTTTCAGCCTTTCTCACTACGCTTTAATTGCCCCTTTTAAAAGCTAACTAAAACTACTGAGGCAAATTCCTTCGTAAAAAACCTGCAGAATAAATGAGCCCATAGAAACTGAGTTTGTCATGGAACTGAAATTTTCCCCTCCACTTTACAGTGCTTTCCTAAAATGGCTATTCCAGCTTCTCTCTTTCCCATCTTGCTCTCTAGCAAGTCCTTAACATGATAGAAATAATTTCATACAACAGACCTAGCATCACTTTCCACCCGTAGCCTCCATTCTGCTGTTTACAAAACCAGTCTCTTCCAGCCCTTCCTGCAGTCAGGGTGAGAAAAGTAAGTTCTGCAGCTGCTGGAAATGGTTATTTGCCATTTTGGTACAAAGAGATAACAACAACAACAAAGTCTCTCTCACCAGTTTTCCCTTCCCTGTGGAGTTTCACATCTGAGACTTTTCACAAAAAAAAAAAAAAAAAAAAAAAAAAAAGTCCCAAGCAAGGTTCCTTTCTTCTTTCATGTCATTTGTTCCTTCTGTATTTATATGTGAAATGACTGGCTGATCAAAATTGCCTGAAGCTCTCAGTGGCCTGTTCAGCTGAGCACACTGCCAGGTATGTGACTTTATTTAATAAAATAAAATTAAAACTGATGACAAAGGCTTCAGACAGTAACTGGCTGATAGTGACAAACTGGGATTCTGTGGTCCATGTAACAGTAGTTCGTCTCTTCCCAGCAACCTATAAGTAGTACCAGCAATTACCATCTGTAGCAATAGTCCATGTATCCCTTATATTGGAAGGAGGAAAGGGTATGTGGCTTATTACAGGAGGTGAAAATATTCTATCTTTCTCTTATGCTCGAGTGAGACGAAAACCAGGCACTACATAGAAGGGTCACCCAAGCCCTGAAATGCCTTTTTAATATTTTTCAGTTCCTATAACTGCAGGTGATGGATTGCTGGATATGCCCAAACCCAGCTTGACTCCCTGCATGTTTTAACCTTCTTCAGACTGATCATGGAAGCATTTGGCTGGGATGAGGTTCCAGTCCTACAGGCGATGGGATACTTGAAAAACCAAAGAAGTTTATAAACTTTTATTTGCCCTTATAGTAGAAATTGTACTTTTGTGCATATATAGGTTATCCCAGAGCAATGATCTTTAAAGAATTTTGTTTTAATAAAATATCTGTTCTCTAATGAGCAGAATATACTTGAAGAGGTTGACAGTGAAATTAAACTAAGAAATGCAAATGGACCTTAAGGTCTGTGCAGCAGCAAGTTACTTGCACATACAAGACCAAAATCCGGTAAACTATATATGGGGTGTCTGTGAATAAATATCCACACATGGAACATACAAGAGACTGTCAGAGGATGATCATAAGAGGTTTTTAATTTTCCTAATGAATATTCATCCCTGAAAAAAGCATGCTCATAGTTGTCTTAACAAGACAGATATAGAAGAGGGTGGGTTTTTTTGTTGTTGTTTTGGTTGTTTTTTGTTTTTTTTTTCCACGATGGGATATTCATTTTCATTTGGCTAAGTAGTGATGCTATGGTTTTTTTGAACCTATGCTTTCTTAATGACCAGTTAATTAGAATAAATAAATAAATACGTTTTTAATTTCAAGAAACTGGTGGAGAAATTGGGGAAAATCTGTAAGACAGGAAAAAAATTATTGAGGATTTAAAGAAAATAACTTGTTAGAACTGTATCTAATGTAGAGAAGAAAGGATTAAGATTTACTGTAGCAGTTTATAAGTATGTAAAAAGTAGCTGCAAAATGGGAAGACATGCACTGGTTCTCTATGTGCGTGATAGATCAAGTTTTACTCCCCACTGTGGGCATTCAGATGTTAAGATACACTTGCCACTAGCAGTGATTTTGATGCACTGGATCTGTGCCACCCAGATAGGTTTATGAAACCATCAGAACCAGAAAATTTTGTGGAACAGAATGAACAATTATCTGTCGGGGGCTGCTCAGGTCTCATTCATCCTGCCCTGACGTACCTTCTCCTTGAAGGCCCATTGTCATACTCACAATGCTTTCTGATGTACCAGATTCAGATTCTACTTTTTGAGATTCCTCAATACTTGTATAAAAATAGGCAGGTTTGTTCTCAGGGCCTTACAGAAAACTAGGGTAACTCTGAAAACAATAAGGCCTAAGATGGAGATCAGCAGTTGGGTCTGTACAGCAGTTCTCCTGTGGAGTCTGAAAGTTGTCCACACCTTGATTCAGCATCTGCTCTTAAAGAACCAAGTGCAAAGTCTAGGAATAAAATGTTAATTAATGACCATTGAGCAGAAGGTATTGGACTTTCTTCTGCTAACAGACTACTAAAATCAATTAGCAATAAAATATATAAATAAATAAATAAATAAAATTAGTTTTTGGTTTGGTTTGGTTTTGGTTTTGGTTTTGGTTTTGGTTTTGGTTTGAGGGATCTTTACACTGAGATGATGAAATATGATTAAAATAAGTTTTTCGGTATGCCACTAGATGGCAAACTAACAGTGTGATAAACATCAGACTTGTTATCACATAAATCTCTGCTTAGGCATATTGTAAAAAACGCACGCTATCTGTATGCAAATAAACAGTGCCTTAATGTGGTGCACGCTAACAGCAAACAAAGAATATTTCAGCTTTTATGTTTCAAAATAATTTGTGACTTCCCAAGGTTGGACAATGCAGATCTTGTTGGAATCACAGAGGTCTCTACAGCAAATGCTTTACACAGCTTTCCTTCTCCTGCCTACAGCACAGCCATGCACCCCAGAGTTGAGCAGGATGAAATGTCAGACAGCTCCATGGTGGGCTTCATCTGGAAACATGGGGGACAGTTAAAATAAAATTATCCCAAGGCTGTTGAAAAGGCACTGTGACATGGTATAGAGATGTAAGGAAGTACCCAGAGGAATGCTGTCAGTCTCTTTCATAAAATCAAAGAATCATAGGTTTGGGTTGGAAGGGACCTTGAAGACCATCCAGTTCCAACCCCCTGCCATGGGCAGGGACACCTCCCACCAGACCAGGTTGCCCAAAGCCCCATCCAGCCTGGCCTTGAACACTTCCAGGGATGGGGCATCCACAGCTTCTCTGGGCAACCTGTGCCAGTGCCTCACCACCCTCACAGTAAAGAATTTCTTCCTAATATCTAATCTAAATCTTCCCTCTTTTAGTTTAAAGCCATTACTGCTTGTCCTGTCACTACACTCCCTGACAAAGAGTCCCTCCCCACCTTTCCTGTAGGTCCCCTTAAGGCACTGGAAGGCCGCTGCAAGGTCTCCCTGGAGCCTTCTCTTTTTCAGGCTGAACAACCCCAACTCCCTCAGCCTGTCTTCATAGGAGAGGTGCTCCTGCCCTCTGGTCATCCTCACGGCCCTCCCCTCCATTCACTCCAATGGGCCTATGTCCTGTCAGTTCTGGGAGCCCCAGAACTGAATGCAGTACCCCAGGTGGGGTCTCACGAGAGCAGAGCAGAAGGGAAGAATCACCTCCCTCAACCTGCTGGCCATGCTGCTTTTGGTGCAGCATGTTTCTCATGCATCCATTTTGTAGGGGCCTCATCAATAATATAAGCATAAAGATCTTCACGGAATTTGAGCAGCCAACACAGCATTGACTCAGAATAAACATTCATCCTTTAGATAGCATCCTGCATGTACAAACATTTACTTCCAATATAACAGCCCAGGGAGCTATGAAACTGTGGGGAAGCTGCAAGGGTAAAGCTGTTATTTAACATTTCATTTCCTTTCCACCATACCCCAGCGACCACTTTCAACAAAACCCACTGGAGAGTTATTTAAGCTGGGTAAAAAGTCATTTGCAGTAACTCCAGGAAGGTATCTTCTCTGTCCCTCTGGTCAGGACCATGGCACTGCAGGTTCAGAGGGGCAGCTGTCCCACATGCCTTTGGGAGCAGTGGCAGCTATGTGGACAGGCATAGCAGGTTTCAAGGGCTGCTGCTGCTACAGCTGCTGCTGCTACTACAGCTGCATTCTGGGGAGGTCTGCAGAGGCACAGCAATTGGGAACAGTCCACTGAAGACAAGGGAAAGGCACCAAAATGTCTCCCAACAGCTCATTGTCATTGCACCCAGTGCTGAAATTATGTCAGCTCAGGGTGTAGTTGCTAACAGCTGGTTTTCCAGCTCAGAACATCTCTAAATTACATATTAAGCACAGGGAATGCAAAATGCTCAATAAATAAACTAAAAACTATGGAATATTGGGAAGAGAAAATGTGCTCACTCAAGCCCAAATGCAACCACATAGCAACTCAAGGACGAAACAGGAGTGGATGCTTGGAGAGAAGCAAGTTGCGTGACTTGCTGGTAAATACGTAGTTCTCTGCAGGTAGTTTATATCAGGAGGAGAAGACAAAGATGGAAACAGATATCTCCTTGGACATAAGTGATGATTTGCAAACTATGGATAAATTTGGAAAGTTCATGCCACAGTTTCCAGCCTGTTTTTTCCATAACTACCAGGCCCAAATGTCTCCCGAGTGCTCGTAGGGCCATAGCTATGAACAAACACATTTGGGCCCTCCGCCTGGTGCTGATTCACAGAGTGGTTACTCCTCAACCCTTATTTTAATTATAAGCTCTCACAGGAACCCCAGTGCCAACATATCCCAGCATCTGTCTGAACTTTTGAATAGTGTTGCTTCTAGGTGCTAATTTTCATTATTTCAGCTATCACTGAACTTAACCAAGCCCTCTCTTTGCATAAGAGGTTTTCAGTGGGGCTCCTGTTTGTCTTGGGCAAAAGAAATCTACCTAGCATTCAGAAAGTGCCCTATGGCTTTCTTCATAAAGACAGAATCTAAAATATTCTATTGTTGTTAATATTGTTATTATTAGTCTTGGAAGTGGTTATTTCTGTTTCCCTTTTATTCACATCTGGAGGATCAAGGCAGAACCAATAGACATGTACACAAGGTTTTGGGTATACACTTTCTTTTGTAATGCAAAAAACATTTTTACAATTTTGGAGCTGCTGGAAAACTGCTCAGAAGTAAGCCACAGCATTTGCTTGCATTGCATTTTTTTCTGCTTAGGCTGTGTATTTGAGTATTAATTTATCAAAACTAGGTGTTATACTGCAAAACAAATGCCTTTGTATGAACTAGACCCTCTATTGTGTTTAGTAAGTACCTAAAGAGTTAACTAGGAGATACTGGGGATTACAGGCTGTTGAGGGCAGCTTCCACTGCCTATTTTATCTAAGTCTAAGTTCTGGAAAGCTGAGAGGCATGGGGGTACCTTGGGCCACGGGCAAAGTTTAGGTCAACCTCCTCCTCCAGTCAGAAGATAAAGTGGCTGCTGCAGTCTTTCCTCTCCCCATTTTGCTCCCAGTCTTAGCCCTTGTTTTGCTCCTGTCCTTTCCTTTTCAGTAACAGAAACAATCTAGACCCTGCCAGCCTCTTGTACCCCACCCTTGAGGCAGTAAAATCGTTATTTTAGATATTTTTCAGAAGTCATTCAAATTGTCACATACACACAAATACCAGACTACATTAGCTGAGCTTCAGTTACATTTCTGAAAGCAATTTGATTATAACAGCTTTAAACGACAGGACAGCCTGCAATTAGCAGAGGGTTTTTCCTAGCAATTACGTTAACCTTTAGTTGAATGTTACTCAACACATCATGATGTTATTTTTATGGTCCCCTACCAATGTATCCCTCTGCAGGATTTTGAACCTGTCTTGGTCAGTGGAAAATTCCAGGTCCTTGCATAAATCCTACAAGTGGCTTGCTTTGGTTGAGTGCCACCCTGCATTGTGCCTGGTGAGGATTTATAAACAATGGCCTTCCTGGCTGGAAGGAATCCAGCCCTGTTAGTAGCATTTTCAGTCATTCTTTCTCTGTGCAATGAATGAAGAATGAAAAATGCAGCTATTCACAGAAGCAGTTTTGTGAGATAGTAATGGCTCAAGTACTAATGTAACAGAATTTGTCACACGCTATGCTCTGTGCATTGTTATTTTCCATGGGGTTTGCTTGTCTTCATGTTTTTCAAGCGCAGAATTATATATAGGGCTCAACAGAGCTCTAGAAATGTACAGATAAAATGGGTGCACGACTATAGCACAGAACAATTGAGCTGGATAAATATGCAAACATTCCTCATAAAAATCCAGTGAAGAGATTAGCTGCACAAATACACAAAAGTTCATGAAAGGTGGCCTGGCACTACGGATTCTTCTTTTACTTATTTAATCTGCTTAAGTTTATTCCATATAATTGTAACCAACAATATAGTAAAAACACTAACTTCGTTCATGTAATAGTAGCAACTTCATGAGTGCAATTATAACAGAATAAGACCTTGGAACAAGCTGAGTGGATAAAACATGAGAAAATTAATTTTCATTAAAAAAAAAAATAGTTTTGCCCAGTTTTCCTTCAGAGCTCTTAAATTGATGGCCCTCATGCAGGTCTGTGGGTAAGGAGAAAGAAATTATCACCTGAAATAGACAGGTAAGGATGGAAGTAACCCTTGGTGGCTCAGGTCACCCCGGTCTGGGGACATTCTTTAATGTATCTTTGTCTCAGTTTCCAGCCAGCTAACTGGGCTTATGTCTTTCTTTCTCCCAGCCTGCTTTTGTGTTCAGATCATGATGCCATTGGGGCAGTACATTAGCTTGCTGTAGACCTCTGGGTCTGCAGGACTTTGGCAGGATTTGGCAGGACTTCCAGTCTCAAAAGTACAGCACGCAGATGCTTACATGCCCAAGAATCACACCACTGAAGAACATCAGAATAATGAGCAAGTGGACTAGGCAGTTCTGGAGTGCTCAGTTCTCCTATATTCAACTTCTACACTAATATTCATGAACTGTGATTAGCATGATTAGATGTGAATAATTAGATGAACTGCGTCTTAGAAGTACTTAATCATGTTTTAATGACTATAAAAGAATAATCAGCTCACTTACAGTTATCTTTATCATGGATATGTACATTGAATAACACGAGTCCCATGCCTGATGTCCTAACTTCCAGTAACTTCTGGAACCCAGCTACCCCTGGAATGTAGGAAAACTTGCAACCCAGTACAAAAATCTCAAGTTATTCAATGTCTTTTCAAAATATTTTTTGACATTAATGAGTCACAAACTCATAGTCTTCTCTTTGAAGCTTGTAATGAGCTCAATACTCTACAAATTTATAGCTTAAGTATGTCAGTTTCCACTCCTCCTGTGTAGACACTCCTTGAGATGGAAAGAACCTTATTCTGCCACACTTTTGCAGAAAAGAAAGGTCACTCTGTGCTGTAATGCTGATGTGATACAGGAGTGGAAAGCTGTTGGGGTTTCCCACACTGCAGTACACCTGGGACACAGGATGACAGCTTCCATCTGGAACAATTCCTATCTCCCACCTTCCTGCAAACTGGCTATTTTCTCCACCAGATTGGATACATACAAAATTCTCTGAGGTTAATTTTTGCTCCAAAGGAAAGTCCTTCCAGAGCCAACCCAGGGAGTTAAACTTCTACAGAGGCCAAATCAAAATGTCTAATGGCTGTCCCTTTGGAGTCTCTAAATTACCCTTGTCCAGACCGTCCATGGTTAGAGTATCCTCATTTCTCACTAACATTTTCTTAGGAGAACAAACTTTAATTCACAGCACTAAGAGTAAAATCTGGAAATTTCCAAAGCAAATAATAACTAGGTAGTCCCAGGTAAAGCTAAGCTTCCATAGGACATCTGGCTCCCCAAAATTAGCTATTTAATGTTCTTACGGAATTTGGGAGAGCAGTCTATCTTTATTTTCTATCTTTATATGAAAATGGCAAATCACCCAAAGCTATATCACAGAAAGCCTTCAAAAGGCCATAATGATTGCAGAATTTCTATACAACACTTTAAGATATATGCTATTACATCAATATTCATTGCAAAGCTGGAGACATGGTGCTTTGGTATCCTTTCCGTTTCTACAAGTTTTACCATGACTCTAAGGAATATTGGACTTCATAGTCTATACATAATACCATGCATAAATAACATCAGAGCTGGAAAGGGCATCCATGGGATAAATTTTGGCTTGACAGGATAACAGCAAAGTTCTTTTCAGATAATCCTGGCCAATAATAATAAATCTTCACATAAAGTTAATACGAGGCCTTTTCTTGTCCTTCCCTTCGTCTTTTCTAGAAGCAACAAAATATCAAGTTCTAGCTCTCCTAACACTTTCTGAGCTAAAAGGAGTTCTAACATAAATGCTTCACTCTTCTTCATACTCTATTTTTATTTTTTATATTTCAGAATAGTTTAGAAGTAGTCCTCCGCATCACAGATTCACCCAAAGCTGTTTACATAAAAAGAAAAAAAAGCACAATTTTTAGTCAATTCATTACTCAGAAAATTTGCATCAGGATCATAAAAATACATGCCATTATCCCACTAAACACCTCTCATTCCTAGATGCTCAAGTCATACTGGAGAGCACTAAAATCTGACAGCCTTGTTTAAAATACAGCTTCACTACTCTTTCTATTTAATCTTCAGAGATTCAAATATGTTATTCAAAATCCAATCACCATCTGAATGCCTACCAAAGACAAAGTATTCTTTAAAATTTTCCAAACCTTGTAACAGATCAACATTAGGTGGCAAATTCTCATTTGTTTTTTTTTTTTTTTTTTTCCAAAAGATTCAACTACACTACTAAAACAGGTGCTTTGAAATAAATTATGGAAACTCTTAATGCTCATGGAAAGAAATGCTTATTTGATTGTCAGTAGATTTTTAAACACACTTACTGACTTCCTGCTGAACACATCACACAACCCTCATATACTTGTGATGGGTCTCCACTTCTTTTGTTTGGTGTAACATTGTTCATGTGCAAGCACATCTGACTCTGTATTTCTTCAAGAGCCTGCTTAGATGTCTCCATGTGCAAGATTAGAGACTTAAATTCAGTCTTGCAACTCCTTGCAGTTTCAGTGCCAAATCTGCCTGGCTGCCTTGGAGCATAGGAAAGCCAAAACCACTACTGGTTCTGTCTGGTCATAGCTGTAGCCTCATCTGTGTGGAAAACACATTAAAAATAATAATAATAATCTGTAAAAAGCAAAACTTGAGTGATTTTTTTCCCCCCAGGATAGATATTACTCAGTATTATCATCTCCAGTGTCTACTAAAAATAAAGATTAAATTTTGCTATGCTTAGCTAGATACTTGATATTAGTATATTTCTCAGATTAAACCAGAAGTCTTTGTAAGTACAGGGGCAACCTTGGTGCAACATACATCCTTAGATTTTCAGCAAAGCCAAAACTTACAACTGAAAACTGAAAATTTTCAAAGAATGATAAAATTTGTGAGGTTTTTGAAATTTTTTTACAGTTTTAAGAGAGAAAAAAATATTTTTCCAGCCAAAAAAAAAAAGAAAAGCAGGGATCAACTTTGAAGAGGTCCTTAACTACCACTAAGAAATTAGTTAAAACAGTCATTTTCCTGTTTCATGCTGAGTCTTATTTATAGCCCAGTCCTTGATAAGAAATACCAGAGTTCTTCCACTTTTGTCCACTTTTGCTACCAATTGTGTTTATGTGTGTGGTCACTGTTGATACACTCCAAGGCAGGCATTGCACATATCCTGATGGACTAGAAAATAAGGAAGGTATCATGAGGACCCCAGAGGACCCCAGGGACAGCAGAGCAAGAATTGTGGCCATGGGGAGAAGGACTGAAGAGTTTCTATGTAGATTCTCCGTGGTGGAAACATAACCAGTGCAGCTGCCAAACTACAGGAGCCCACACAAGCACATACTAAATGGATCCCACTCTTTCCATTCTACTGCAAACAATTATTTGTTTTCTCTTTATCTGTATTTTTATCTCCACCCTAGCACTCATTCAGTTCTTTATAGAAAGACAATCCTTGGATAGGATTCAGATTGAAGCTTTCCTTTTTTTTTCTTTTTTTTTTTTTTCTAGACAAAGCCTTTTTACAATTGTGCAGGCATTACACAAGATCACTTTTTTCTACATTCTCACTCAAGTCAAATCTCTTTTTCTTGTATAATTAGGCATTATAAATAATTCATCTCGTATAATATCTGAACTTCAGACAAAGTCTGAGAGTATAACTCTCCAGCACCCAAAAGAGGGAGCAGGATGCTACCATCACTAGTGGAAAATCAGACCACAATTGGACTTTAAATGTTTATGCCAGATTAATTAAAATTTGTGGGATTTACTTATCCCCATCAGTGACATCATTTTTTACCTTCTTTATTTTTTAAATCCCATAGGGCTGGATTTTTTTCCACGGTAATTAGTCTCTGAAAATCCAAATCAGTTATAGAAACCCCCATTACACTACACACTGTGGCCACACCAAGAGGAAAGAGCCAAACTTGCCCCAGCAAGCTCAGTTAACAAGGAGAAAGAATAGCATACAAAACAGTAGATGAGGCTAGGAGTAAGTACCAAAACGCCAAGTAACGCTCCTACAGCTCTGCTTTTCTCTGTATTACCATTAAGATCAAGTGAGCTGCTCCTGAAAAGGCACACACATAACACATTCACCAAACTGCACTGCGACAGTGACCACCATTTGATAATCTTTGGTAGTGATAAAAGACAAGGGTGGGTTACCATGCATTGATACTGCATATGTACCATCACCTTTACTTGCTTTTGCTCCAGGCCATACAGTTTGAGGTAAACAAAATTCTCTCCTGTCCAATTTCTGTCCTTTCATCTTGGAAGAGTTTCACATTGAGGAGTAACTGGTAAATAATTCTTTCAGCTTGGAAATTTTGTGGAAATTGGATACTTGGTGGAAGTCTTGTACCGTACACACCCACTCATTTTCTTGTTTTCTCTGCAGCTGAGTGGCTTTAGATAAATAATCAGCACTTGTCTGAAACTACTGAGTAAGATGGTCAGTCAGATAAAAGCAGGTAAACAGAGATTAACCATTTTAAATCTGGATGATTTGAAGTTTGCACATTTTCACTGCTGAAATGGTTTTACCCTGCTGGGCAACTAAACTGTACCACAACCACTCTCTCACTCCCTCTCCTCAGAGGTGTTATAAATGACTGAGTCCCAAATAGGATTACAATCAAAGTTTACAATTTATTAAATGAATAGAGGCAAGCAAACAGCGCTGGGTGCGACTCAGTCATTTATAACAGAGGAAAAAGGGGGAAAAAAAATGGAAAGGGCTCAAGAGACTCAGCAGTTATCGTCTCGGGCAACACAGACTCAGCATAGGGAGATTAATGTAATTTATTGCCTATCACTAGCAGACTAGAGCAGTGAGAAATTAAAAGCAAAGTAAAAACACCTTCCCCCGACCCACCTTCCCCTATCTCCTCCCCCCAAGCAGCACAGGGGAACAGGAAATGGGGGCTGTGGTCAGTCCCTGACGCTTCGTCTCCTCCGCTCCTTCACGGTCACTCTCTGCCCCTGCTCCCCGTGGGGTCCCTCCCACGGGATGCCGTCCTTCCCCAACTGAGCCTGCGGGGGCTGCCCACAGGCAGCAGCTCTTCAAGAACTGCTCCCACACGGCTCCGTACCACGGGGTCCATCCCCCAGGAGCAAACTGCTCCAGCACGGGTCCCCCACGGGCGGCAGCTCCCCCCAGACCCCCTGCTCCTGCGTGGGCTCCTCTCCACGGGCTGCAGCTCCGGCCCGGGGCCTGCTCCTGCGGGGGCTCTCCATGGGCCGCAGCCTCCTCCAGGCCACATCCACCTGCTCCACCGGGGGCTCCTCCACGGGCTGCAGCGTGGAGATCTGCTCCGTGTGGGACCCATGGGCTGCAGGGGGACAGCCTGCTCCACCAGGGGCCTCTCCACAGGCCGCAGGGGAACTGCTGCTGTGTGCCTGGAGCACCTCCTGCCCTCCTGCTGCACCGACCTTGCGGGCTGCAGGGCTGCTTCTCTCACATTTTCTCGCTCCCAGCTGCTGTTGTGCAGCAGGTTTGTTTGTTTGTTTGTTTTTCTTTCTTCAATCCACTCTCCCAGAGGCCCAACCAGCATCACTCACGGCTCGTCTCCAGGAAGCAGTGGGTCCCTTTCAGATCTGGCTGGAGCTAGCTCTGATCAGACATGGGGCAACCTCTGGGCTCTGCTCATGGAGGCCCCCCCTGCAGCCCAGCCTGCTACCAAAACCTTACTACATAAACCCAATACAACTGCCCACCTCTGAATAGTGTGAAACTGAGTTTACTCCATCATATGTGATTACATTCCTGGTTTGGGTGTTCAGTATGGAATGATACAGTAAACATCCATATTGAGTTTATCTTGCTGCCCTTTCTCTATCTGATGGTAGCAAAGGAGACAAAATTGTCTAAAATATGTCATTATGACAAAGATAATGTCCCAGCAATAAGTCCTTTTTTCTGGTCGTATAGCCTATTGCATGTTACAATGACAGCAGGAAAGAAAAGCAAGAGAAGAACCCAAAACCCACCTCTGTGCCCTATTTGACCCCCTACTGTGGGGCTGCTGTCGGGTAGCTTGGAATGCAACACTAGCCCAACAGCGAAAGTATTAGTGAAGGGTAGCACTCAGCAACTACATTTTTGAAATACCACTGTTGTTTTTGTTTGTTTTTTTGTTTGTCTGTTTGTTTGTTTGAAGGCAGGAAACCGTATATTTTTCTATAACATGAAATACAGCAGTTTGCTTTTTTTTTTTTTTAATACCATTTTCTTCTAATGGCTTTGCACATGTATAAACTAGGTTATTCATGTGATTCTGAGAATATCCCTGTTCTTTTTTAAGTTATCTGTTTATTAAATGGCATGGGAATGTCTCAGAAGTATTGAAGTTCAAAAGACAGATTAGAAAAAGCATGTTTCTCAAACTGAGTTTTCAGTTCATTGTGAACTCCATAGCTATAAGATACTTTTAATAATTTCACTTAAAAGACATTTTGAGGAAATCAGAATTATTTTGTTGTTAAAAACAGCTCATTCATTTTCTCCAACTAGGTGACAGCATGTCTCTTCATGTAGTTATTAAATTAAGGCCACAAGGAACTGTTGGATATGCAGAAAATAACAACTTACCTTTTAAAAAAGCCCTTTTCCCCAGAAAATCATCTAGTCCTGAAGGTAACATGAGATGAAGAATCCACCATTTCTTATGGCAGATTGACCCCAACAGTCAACAACAGTATAAATATATGTCTGCCAGTGAAGATTCTTACAGAGCACAGGTAGAAACTTTTTCCCCACAAGGATGTCATTGGAACAGGTTGCCCAGGGTAGTTGTGCTCTCTGTCCTTCGAGATTTTCAAGACCTGACAAGATAAAACCCCCAGCAAGCTGGTCAGAGCTCAGAGGTGACCTTGCTTTGAGAAGAAATTTGAATTAGTGACCTTCTGAGGTCCCTTCCAGCCTAAATTATCATGCAATCTTTCAACACTATAATCCTAAAATTAATTTGCCTGTCTCCAAGTTCCAGGCACTAGTCTTAATTGGGCCCTTCTGAGCTGCCAGGCTTAGCTCTGCTGAATTATCTCTGCTGGCACTCTCAGTCCCTTGCCCCCAAGGAACTAGAAAGCAAGGTGCAACAGAGCTTTTAGTTTCCCTGCTCTGAGGCTTGAGGATCTGGCAAACCCATAACCAAGGAGTTTTCTACTCCTGGCTCTGCAGCTGAGATCTCCAGGCTCCTAAAATTCCTGTTGCTGAGCCTTCAGAAAAGCTCTAACCTGCATCAGCCCAGATTCTAAGATGTTGTCCTTTCTTTGTTCCCCACCAGGCACACTACCAGAAATCCTTTTGACAAAAAAAAAAAAAAAAAAAGACAATTTCCAGCTATCCCTGTACTCAACTGCAATGAACTAATTTCAAAAATATTTGATTATATTGTTTTGTTATTAAAGATGATATCAAAGCTAAATAAGTCACAGAATTAAGAATAAGGGACTCTTCAGGACATGATAGGAAATCATGCCAACCCATGAAGTGCTTTCTTGTTATAGTAGAAATGGTAAGTTTTTAAGTCAAAATGGCATAATTATTTCCATGGAATTACTAACAGGGAGTACAATTATATAAATTTCAGGTCCTTTAGTTAAGGATTACAACAGAATTCAAAACAAGGGTGGTTTTTTATTTTTTATTTTGTTTTATTAGGAAGCTAGAAAATGATAATAGGAAAAGGGGAGAATATGAAGAAAAGTTAGCATATTTTCTTTTTTATGTAGCAGACATTCTTTACTGCTTTGGGGCTATTAGTCTAAGTAAATTTAAATAAATGTTTAACAATATTTTTAAGAAGACAAGAAGGCTGAGAAAAGGTAAATAAGTCTAGACAAAAAGTCTGTTCAATGTCATTATTCATGCTGTCTGTGAAGTATATGACTTGCAGTGACCAAGCTCTTTAATCATTTGAGCATGATACAGATCTTCATTTGAATGAAAAAACTCAGTCGTTTGAATATTGGGGTGTATAATAATTACTTTCATAATGGAGGGGTTTTTCAATGTGTTGAGATTAGTTTGAAAAGAGAAATTGTTTCAGTTCACATTTTTTATGTAGTTTTCCTTTAGTCTTGGAATAAGATATTCAAGATATCTCCCAACAGTCAGAAAGCTTCACTCAAGAAATGTGAAAAAAAAAATGTGATTTTACTGAAAGTACATACTGTAGTTAATACTTAGCACTACTTCATTTATTGCTCTGTTAATTTCTGCAGTTTCTGCTGACAATTCAATAAAGCATTCCATGCAGCTATTGCAAGGCACAGATTTTCAGTATTAGGTTTTACATTCCAGTCATGGAGAAACAAGTAGAAACTGCTCTATTATCCAGGATGAGATCAGAAGTGCCATAGAAACAGGACACACATAGATTTGCCAGAAAATATGTTTTTTACTGGATCAAAAAGTGATCAGGAAAACCCCTAAGTTAATGTAAGCATGAATCAGAATTAATTCACTTCCTAATTCCCACACCATTTCAGTGATTTGACCCATCATTAAAAAAAAAAAAAAAGCATTGTCATTATTTTGGAAGCTTTGTCACCCCCATCAATGATATTTTAGCCTCAAGATCATAGTTCTGATGTCACCCCTGTGCTTACCTGACCATATATATCTTCTTTCAATAAGCAGTGAGTTTTTCCTAAGTCAGAATGACATCTCTTCTTCTTCCTGTTCTTCACTTGTAGGTTTACAACATGCAAAAGACAAGAAAAAGATTTGAGGGAAAAGAGATGGAATATGACTATTATCTAGGGGCAAGATTCTGACCTTAGTCTTTCACCGTCTCTTCAAATGCTTTGCAGGATACAGCAGACAAACTGGATTTCATATAGGAAATGCTAATCATTGTCAAACCAGACAAAAAATATAACCATTTTTGCTTTCAGTCTGTGAGTTACCATGGATATCCCTGGAAATCTTTGTGCTTCGCAGTGCTATAATACTATGCCATTGACACCACAATTCAATTAGGAAATGATATCAGAAGAAAAAGTAGGTACCTTGGGCATGCCTTTTAACCACTAAACCCTACACCATCTCCTCCCCACCAAATAAAATAAAATAAAATAAAATAAAATAAAATAAAATAAAATAAAATAAAATAAAATAAAATAAAATAATAGCTTGCCCCTAATATGGTAAAAAGATCAATATTGTAAACAAGAAAATAATCTTCACTGTGTAGCGAATCAGAACACAGTTTGGTCACGTTAATTCCTAAAGGGTTGGACTTCTAGATAAGATATAAAACAAACAAAAAAGACAGTGGTTAAACCAGGAACAAGAATGATATGTTTCATTTCTCCTTCCTTTATATTTCTAAATGGCAACTTTAGCATTTCCTCTTTTTCTAGAACTGAAGGCTACAGCATCTTGAATTCTTTTTGCTCCGTCTCCTGATGAGAGAAGTACCTTGGTTATCAGAATTTTCAGTGTTTCTTTGAAATCCTGCTTTTTCAGTCTGTTCCATCAGTATTGTTAAGACAGGAGAGATGGTTTTGTCAGCAATCTTAGCTAAAAAAGAGACAGAAGAAACAAAAAAAAAAAAAGGTTTATTCACAGAGCTTTGCCATTAATCAGACTCTTGAAGAAAACAAACAAACAAACAAACAAACAAACAATAAAACAGTAATCATTGTGCTCTAGTGGATTTACACCTGAGGCTAGTAGAGTATTACACATGGCAAAGTACATACACGAGGCAAGGTGACAGGTAGGAGGCAACATCCTCCCTAGATTATATGGAGTCCGGCTGTGGCATTCAGATTTTATAATTTTTGCAAAGTGGGTAGTAAGTGCTGATCTGGAACAGGTCCTCTTAATCAGCTCTGACTGCTTTATCTGAAAATCTGTACAAGGCTCCACAGTTATGGTCACAAGAACCATCAAAGACCTCAGACCCAATTTTTACCTCCCCTGACTACCAATACTATCACGAAAGGGACAAACAATGGTCACAGAGACCTGGAAGCAAGACTAAGAGCACAGCAGATGTCCCGGAACACAGCTAAATAATGGACAGCTTCATCATCAATTCCAACGCCCTGCCGTGGTTGGGAGTTTCCAGTTCAGACCACAGGATTCCAGGCTTCTGAGCAAAAAGTGAGGAACTGAAAACTCACCTATCAAGTGGCTACTAAGTTAAGCAAGACTTAAAGAGAAAATTTCTGTATGATATATTTTGAGGTCCTCTGGATGAAACTAAACAATATTCACAGGGTATGAGAGAGATGAAAGATGTTCCAGAAAATCAGAAAGATGTTCCAGACTATAGCTTCAGACAGGGGAAATCAAAGCTGTGCAGTGCAAAAGTGTAAAAGATTTTGAACTTGAAACTCAGCATAGGGTTTCTGTGAGCATAAAAACAATTAAATAAATAAAAAATAAAAAATGCCCAAATCAGGTTTAAGAATTGATATTCAAGAAAATGTGGTCCAAACAGGAGAGACTGGTTAGCACAAGTAATGAGAAGTTAAATCTGTGAGGGAATTAAGATGGTGGAGGTCACTGTTTCCAAAACTCAGACCAATGATTCAGTGAGTTAGCACCCCTGATGAACAAACTTCTTTAGTAGGTGATTCTGCTCTTCTCTGTGTCTCCAAGTGCTCTGGTAGTGTGGTGATCAGTGCAAAGGCTGCATGGCTACTCAGCTGTTGTGCTGTGCTCAGTCTTCCCCTCCTTCAAATTGGGAACAAGGCAGAGGATGAGGCAGTGCCAAGATGGTCTATTTTCATGGATTCAGGATTGCCAGAGGGAACACAGCAGAGTAATGTCTCTCAGTGATCTTATGCAGCCCTTTTTTTCCCAAAAATATTGTGTAGTGATGACTCCAGCAAAAATGAAGTCTACAGCAAGTCAAACCATTCACAGTACAAGATCTAGCTACATGATCTCATACTTCTCATCTTTCTTACAACCAGTACGGAAACACCTTTCTTGCCTGACTGCAAGAACTAAGTTCAGTCTCCTTGAATTTACACCATATGAACTCCCTGAAACCAGTGTGCTTTCTGAGTCATCATACGCTCTAATTGGGCTCAACCAAAAGGTAGTAGACAGGCAGAGCTAGACTTATTCATTACTCAGATTTGAGGAATGTCTGAATTAAAGCAACCAATAAAATGCTTAACTCTAATGACTGTTATTTACTCTCCTCACTCTCTCCAACCATGGGAGCAGGAATAAAATCTGAATACTAATTCTCAGCTTACATGAATCATGCGTTCTTACAATATTCAGACTCTTTTTTTTCTCTACCTGTCTCTTTGGCATGGTAGTGCAAAAACAGCTGTTTGGAAAGGAAGGGGAAGACAGGGAGTTGAAAATAATGGATGGAAAGCCTTACTTTTCAAATCCAAAGATTTCATTTTCCCTACTCACAAGTTGAACCCTGAAACCTTTATTCACCCTGAATGGTCTTAAGTAGCCATAGCTATTTCAGTGAGTCTTCAAGAAGAAACCCCTGTGTCAGCTTAGGTTTCTGAAACTGGCCCAGCATGGAAAATTCTTGTGTGTCAATATTTGTCAATATTTGGCCAATATCAATATTTGGATTTGTCAATATTTGGCCAAATTTGTATAAAATCTCACTCCTTTTGCTAAAGTATTTTTGGAATAATTTTCCATTTTCAGTTGTAAAACAACTTTATTCCTACTAGACCTAATCAGTTTCTCAAGATGATTACAATGTTTGTTCAGACAGGGAAATTTTGAGTGTTCTGTCTGCATCTACACTTCCCAAAGTATAGTGTATATTGCACGTACACTACATTTTTAGTTCTGCATTAACTTATTTCTCTGAACTTATTGTGAGAAAATCAAAATCAAGGCAGATCTCACAGGTCTGTGAGATGGATTGTGAGAAGTAATAGCTATTTGATCTTAGAATTTTTCACTTTAACCCTTCCCACAAGATTTCTTTCTTATATGATATTATAAGAACCCTCCAACCCTCCAACCAAAAATAAAACCCAAGGACATAAGAGATCAAGATCTTTAGCTTTATAGGGAAAGTGCTTAGAGTCATTGTGGGTAACTGATGTCTGCCAGATGCATATAGAAGTCTGCAAAAAGGCAAGGAAACAATGTAGGAGGCAGACACTGCAGTGAAAATAGGGAAAGAGCAGTGAGATGTGAGGCAGACAACTCCACCACTTTGTGATCCCCATCTCCCATTTCAGAAAAAGTACTGACATTGTTCAGAAAGGTTTTCTACCTACAGACAAGGACGTAAGTTTTTGTCAGTGTCAGATAGGTTTGCAATTTCTTCCTATTCAATAAAATAAAGTAGATAAAACAGTGGCAATGTTGGGTAATAACCCAGATCGGTGAGCAATTCTGGTGTATCATATCACAAAAACAAAGAGTTAGAGATCGAATATCACATCATCAAATATCACAGAATATCTACAGCTATTCTGAAGCAAAATTTGCAGTGGCATGACTCAAGGTAGATAATTTTTTGGCAAAATATTCTGGCTAAATTTGCTTGGTGCACATCTATGCCAGCCAAGAGAAAGAAAACACTTCAACCAGCAGGTCAAATATTACCTTAGAACAAATACAGACATGCTCTAGGGAAAGAAAAATAAATAAATAGATAAATAAATTAATTAATTAAAGAGAGAGAGAAAAAAAATAGTCTTTTATGCAACAGGTAAATCTTTAAGGTTTTACTGGGTGTGTAGGACCAAAAGAACGTCAGCCAATTGACAAAACATGGTGCAACAGCTAAAATTTCTCTTACTATGATGCTAAAAGAAACCTAGTACTTATGGTTTTAATCAGTGAGGAAACTATAATTATTGGATTATCAGAACTAAAACTAGAAAATATTAAACATTTTTAACAAAGACATATTATAGATATATTTCTAGTCCCAAATAGGATAAAGTGTAATAACACCCCCAAAGGGAAAGGGGCCGGATTGTTTTGTCATTGTTTGGAATTTTAAAACTGAAAAGCAACACTGCTGTGATAAGCCATATCCACCAAGGGGGGGAAAAGAAATCCAGAGCACCACCATGATGGGAAAAGAAGAAAGAAATCATAGATTATATCAGAAAAACACAGAAGTTACCTTCACTTTGTGTTGTGTAACTTCTGTTCTGCTCCTCACTTCCTATCAATAAGACCGTTATCTGCTTTATATTCTTCATATATCATCTTTATTAATACATTCTTTTTAAAGTAAGCAGTAATTACTGATTAGTCATGTTTGCATAAGATCTCTTGAATGAATCTCTTGCATGTTAATTTCTCTTTCTTCATAATTGCCGTGATTTATAAAAATTTTGATTACCTGCTTCTTGTACATTTTTTTCCTCACAATTAGAAATTTACTTTAATGCAAAACTTGTCTCAACCATAATGTGACAATATGCCCCACCCTACCTTAAGTAACCATGAGAGACAACAAATATGATTTCTTTAGTTAAAATGATTTATAGATGTGGATATATAGATATTCTTCACCTGGAAGTTGTCATAACATTGCACATTAGGCTGGCAATTCTGAGATATCAGAGTAACAATCTTTCAACTATGTCAAAACCAAACTGTTAACTGAAACTTAATTAAGAACTAGCTAAAAATTTCCATTTACTTTTGGAATTTTTGAAATGTTATCAAATTAAAAATTCAGCACTTGTTCAAATATTTATATTCTATTTAAAGCATATTTATAAAAAGTATAAAATTTAAAAGAAAACTCTTCATTAGGAGTTTACGGAAAATTTTGTTTCTGAAATTCAGCATGTTCATTTTAGATGTATATTTTAATAGGGTATTTTAGGGTTCTTCTAAACCATTCTAACAAAACAAATTAAAACTTGGTTTTAAAAGTGCATATGTTTAAAGGGCAAAGGAAAAGAAAATTCAGATTAATTTTTCAGATTAAACAGATACTGTTTAACTCCGGAAGAAAAATTGTCTCTCTAAATATTTTAGAGAGCTAGTGAAAGCAGAAACCCAAATGCAAAAACAATCTGAAGCCCTAAATAATACTCAGAACAAAATAACTAACTTCTTGCTTATGTTAGCATGTTGGAATGCAAAGTCAGTAAGTCTTCTTCCAAGAGTAAATTGTCATTTATGGAGCAAAATTTGATGATTAAACCTATATATTAAACAACAGCCTAAGCTATCATTTCATTACAGTTCACCTAAAAAAAAAAAAAAAATCAAGTTTGTCAGCATTCCAGTACAAGAGCTCCATAGAGAAAATAAGCAAGGCACTGAATGATGTGGCACCTCCACACATGACAGCGTTTAAACAGACAAGTTCATGAAGTTCAATTTTTGATTTTTTTTTAAACAGACAAGTTCAACAGAAAAAGAAACACATGAAGCTTTACTACATTAAAATATCATGTCACATTGAATTTAACAGTGGAGCAGTGGAAGATATATTTAATATTACTGTATAGTTTATAACAGTTTTAAAATTGGACTGTTTCAAAGGATGAGTTAATGCAAAGTTATTATCTATCTTCAAGAGGAAGAAAGTGCACTTACTTTTCAAAAATTATTTCCTCAAGACAGAGCTCTGAGGTGATTTAGGTGCACACAGTCCTTTAGTAAGATCCACTTCTAAATCTGCAAAGGACTTTGAAAATCTTCCCTCAACATTTAGCAAACAGAATTTGAACAACCTTTCTTACTTCATTCTTCTCTAGCTCAGATTTTTTAACCTCTGCAGTCACCTCCTTGCCTTACAAGGGCTTCGAAATGAGAGCAGCCAGATTCCACTCTCTGGCCACATGTGTAGTCAGCCAAGAAAATCTTCAGGTCTAAGAGTCCAAGAAACAAGGCCCTTCTCTGTATTGTCCTCCCACATTTAAAAATAAATAAATAAATAATTAAAAAAATTGTTTTCTGCTGTCTGTAGAGACCAACTCACAATTTCAAACTCCACATTGTCCTTTCTCAACCTTTCCCTGCCTCTTTGCTACTCTTGTCTTCTGAGCAAGTCTGTAGGAAGAACAAGATGTGAATGACATTTTAATTGCTGTCTCTCACTATAAAATTTCACAGGGGAAGCAGCAGAAATGATAGTGACTGCGACAAACTAATAAGGGCCAGGACACAAGCTGCTGGCAGTTCAGCTGGGGGATCTGTGAAAAATCTGTTTTATTTTGATACCATCGGCAATAAGAGATTACTTTTCCTTTAGCTCTGCCTAGAAATAGCCTAAGACTTCCTGCTGCCAAATCTTTAAGCTACAGTGTGAAAAAAAAATCATATAGCTAGTGAGCCAACTTCTCTCCTAAGGCAAATGGCACACATTAACCTCAATGAGGTTTTGCCTGTGAGAATTAAAGTTGTGTTTTTGCAGAGGAAAATTCCACTAGCCTTGCATATTCGAAAATGATTGTGCAGGCATAGCAGTGGCATAACAGTGGTGGGAATGTTAAGCAGATAAGGGACAGAGAAGATCCCACTGTTCCAAAATAAGGAGGATGGCTAAGGAAAACAAGACAAGCAGTTGCGGAATCAGCAAAATCAAAAAATCACAGGCCCCTCCAGTCACGAGACAAGAAAAAAAAAAGGGGGGGGGGGGTGGAAATGGAGAAATTAAAGGTTGGTCAAATAAAAGTGTACATATATGATATAGTAACAAGCATCAAGTAGGTTGTAAACCTGTAGTACTCAGCCAATGAGTAAACAAGGGAGGAACCACACGTTGGGTAATAGGGGATATAAGGTTGATACACTTCTGGTGCGCGCTTCTGCTTGCAGGACTCCTGCCATTGCAATCACTAATAAAAATGCTGCTTCACTGAGATCCTCTCCTGAGCCTGTGGCTGCAAATCGTTTCTCACATGCAGAGCTAGACTAACAGAGAGGGAAATGCAGGTTCTCCTACCAAATTCTTAGAAACTCCATGGTATGGCTGATGCACACACCCTCGAAAGGCCTGTGGCCTCCAAGGGTTTTATAACTTTATCCTCCAAGGTTCAAATCACCCCCATCCCCAAATCTGGTAAACATTCATTAAAATGAGTGTGGAGAGTGACAGTATATCCTCCAGGATTTACTGCTCTTCTTGATTCCGGCAACATGTTTACCTTCCTTAAAAGAGGTTATGGCTTTTTGGCTTTAATATTTCACCTCCTTTAGAGGAGATGAAGCAAAGCTTCCCTTCATTTTGCTTTATTTTGTCACATCTTTGATCATTTTATATTTTGTGATTAAACAAAATGATTGCAACAGTCTTAACATTTGACATATCTTCTCAGGAGTTTGAATTTTTTTCCATGTATTGATTTTTATTAACAGCTGTCCTCCAACCATCATCTCCCTCCACAGTCTTAACTACTTAGATAATAAGACTCAGCAAGGCAATTTCTTGGAAATATTTAGGATCCACTGTACTTTATTACAATTCGAGGAGCAGTTCTGTGTGACAAATCTGTAAAATTTTTTTGCGATTAAATTTCCTTTTTCACTACTAACCATATTTTATGTTTACTATAATCACTATTGAAGATCTTTGTTAAAAATACAAATAATTGCTTACAATTTTTACACTGAGTATTTATGCATCTCTTGAGTCATACTGGAGTTGTTCTCAATGCCTTCCTGAGGAACTGTAAGAAGAGCTATATAGTGGTGGGTCATGACATGACTGAACAGGCATGACTGTTTCAAATGATGGAGACACAACAGAAAACAAAACAAAACAAACAAGCAAACAAAAGGGAAAAAAAGGAGAGAAAAAAAAAAAAAGACCCTCCTTTAAAGGGGGAAACTCTAGGAGGTAATGAAACTCCCCAAACGACAAAAGTTTCCAATGTCTTGTTATCATATTCTACATTTTTTCTCTGTGATTGATTACTTGAAGTACAGCACATTGAAAGTGCTGGTTGTGTCCAAAATCACTGGTGGTAATTCATTCTGACCCAGCCATAAATAACATCTGTATGCAGAAGAGTGGAGAAAAGAGAGAAAAGTGGGGGGAGGCCCTGCTGCAGCTGCAGCTGCCGTGGTGCCAGCACTGGGAGAAGAGGGACTGGGTGGGGAAGGTGAGGAGGAGCCCCACATTTAGGACTGCGGGGAGCCATGCAGTGCCAGGAGAGGTCAAGAGGGCAGCAGGGCTCAGACTGGCTTCAGTCCCCATCTCCCTGTGTACCTAGCAGAGCCACTGGCCCAGGTCCACCTGCTAGACACATCAGCGTGCATCTCCCCAGCAAAAACCTCTTGGTGGCCATCCAGCCAACACACCCCGCAAGCCTTCTTGCCTCTGATGGGCAGGTAGGTGCCTCAGAGGGGCCAGTGGTCATGGCTGTGCATTTCAGAGGTGAGCCTGCTGTGTTGTGGGTAAATGTGGTGGCAGAAGACAGTGAAAGAAGCTGTGTCTCCCACAAGAGGACAAGGTTTGTAAAGCTCAGACAAAAAGAAGTTGAAAACATGTTGGGGAATGCTGCGAGATGAAAAAAAAAGAAAGGCAAAACTTTGCCTTTTGGAGGGCAACTAAGTCCCAGCATAAAAATCCTCATACTCTCAAACTACCATCTGGACCTGTCAAAAATCTCCTAGTTGCCATACAAGAAAGCATAAAAATAGGCCCAAGGCAAAAAAAAAAAATAAAAAAATAAAAAACTCAAAATCACAGTCCACAAGAACAGATGTTCCACAATAAACTCTGCAAGTCTTGACAAAGAAATGTTGGAAGATGATGCAAGAATTGGAATGAATTATCAGCTTTGCAAGAGACTGCAGATGCCATTTCAACATGCAGAGAAAAGACAATAAGACTGATGAAGTCTCCCTAAGGTCAGAGACTAATGGACAAGAGATGAAATTGGAAATAACAGAGGAATATGCCAATGTGCTGAAAGTAAATGAAGCATGTATTCATTTAACATGTCCAAGGCAGCATAGCACAAGGACCAGTCATTTCAACACCAAAAGATCAGTGAAAAACATCAGGTCTTAAGAAGTGTGACTCATTAAAATGCCATAGAAAAAGAAAGCACCCTGTAATTGTCTTAGGCTGGATGACAAGGTCTTGTTTCCATCAAAGACAAGATCCAGAGAAGTGTAGTGGACCAACCAGACTAGGAAAGAGCTTGAAGATGTCTCAAAGAAGGCTTCAAAGGTCTCACAGGAATAGACCTGGAAAGGCCCTGTCTATGCCCCTAAGAAAGCATCCCGCAGCCTAAAACCACAAGGAAAGCTGCAAAGATTCCTGCTTTCATAAGCAGAAACACAGTATGGAGGGAAAGAGGAGGGAGATTTACACTCTGTTAACTGAATTGCTATCACATTTTTTGCATTAGCACATATCCTTCATTGACAAAAGTAAAAATAAAATTAAATTCTAATAAAATACAATAAATACAATAAAAACATAAGGTTGGGCCTCTAAGTACTCTGATTTATACCTGCTAGTTACTTTAGGTAGCCCCAAAAGTTTAATGCTTATAGTATCTCCCCTGTTCTCCATGAACATTCAGGCTAATCAGATGGTATGGCAAAGGTGGTTCCAAAACCATTTCAAAGGAAGGCATCCACTACCTGAGAACATCAGCAGGACTGAACAAGTCAAAACCAGAGGAAGAGGACCAACTACTTTCTGGCTCCTGACTGAGCTCAGATTTGATTTAAATGTCAAATTGTTCAGACCATTCAGAAAGGTGGTTCAGAAATGTTCAGAGGTATTATTCTAGGCCTTTGAGACAAAATGTGCAGTGCCCTTGGAACTTGCTCAGCCCAGGAAGTCAAGAAGCAGCTGAGCAGTGTCATCACACATTTTGGACACAAGCACCTAAATTCCGCCTAGTCACTTACTGGAATTAGGTCTGATCAAATACACAGAAAGGGAACATTTTCAGCTTTCAACAAAGACAGAAATGCTGGGACAGATGATCAATGTCCATGCTTTTTCCATGCCTGATACATCAGCTTGGGTCTGATGAGTGGGTTAAGAAAACAATAGATCATACTTGTTTTCATTCAGCACCTCCTTTGGGAAACACTGTCTGCATCTCAAATGAATAGCAAATGCAGTCTGTGGAAATTCCTCTGCCCTGTATCTATTTCCCTGCTGTTCAGACCAGGGACCTGACAGAAACAAAGCTTTGGAAGGTGGAAAGGAAAATGTTGACTTTCCTGTCCTCAATTTCGTCCAAGGTCAGCCCAAAGCTGGAAGTGCACCCAGACCTAAGATCTTGAAAGGTCTCCTACATCCAAGTGTTTTGACAGTTACTGTCTGTGTCTCAGACTATGGTCTGAGTTGGTTCAACTCCAGGTGTTTCACCAAAAACCACAAGTTTTCTCTGTATTTATATTCTAAACAGCCCAATGTGCTAAAGTTTACATAGATGACATTTTGATCTGACTATGTATTTATATAGCAAAAAGCATGACAGATGGCTCCAAACAACTTAGGAAAAAGCTCAGGCTGATGGTTTAATGCTAAATAAACAAAACAAGAAGTTAAGTTTATACAGGTGAAAGAGGAGAGGAAAAGTTAATGAATGAAGATGTGCAGAGAGGGGCTGCTTGTCCCAAGAGCACTGGAAGGAAAAAAGTTTCCCTGGAATGGTGAAGTACCTCAGGAAAATGCATCTAATCAGGCTGCCTCAGTCAACAGCCTGCAAGGGCTACAGGAAGAAAACATCCTAAGAGCATGGGAAGTCACAGCCAAATACCTGAGACACGTTACAGACTCTAACAAGAGATGAACATCAAGATACACAGAAAAGAAGGGACCGCTTGAGGCAGGCGTGTAGAGACCTTGTATGTTTATTATGGGAAGCAGAGCCACAAGCAAGGCTCAGGATGACAGTAACAAGTCGCACAGCTTGTAGGCTGGAGCTGGCTCGTGTCCTGCTGCTCCGGAACCTGAACACACTGCATCCTGCAGCATCCTGCAGTACTTCGGTACCTTAGGTACGCTTAGGTACTGCAGGCAGTGCCAGCACTGCTTTTTAAACAGAACAGCCCTAAAGTGCATAACAGTGTGACACTGGTAAAATATTATCTTCATTTTAAACATGGACTGTAGATGTCACTGTGCTATAGGAAGACATGCATTAGCAGTAATTACCCAATGCAGTACTATTAGGACAGCAGTGTATACAGTCCATCCATCTGAATTTCCAGGCTGCAGAGGGGCACTCTTCATTCCTCCCATGGAAAGCGGGCTGCTGCCCAGCTGAGCCTGCAAAAGCAGCAGAGCCAGCAGGAGAGCAAACCAGACAGAGGCAGACTTCAGACACACTGCAGGGGCTGGGAGCCCGCCTTTCCTTTTGGCAGTTATGCAGTGATGCTGCTGTTTAGTATCTAAAGCTCTCAACTAAAACAGGTTGTTGCTGGGGATTTAATTAATACATATACTATAAACAGTGCACTCTACTGGATGCCTCAAAGAACTTACTGTCCAAGCAGCCTGATTTCCCCTAACTCTGACACCAAGCAGATCAGGAAAGAAAAGATGGATTTGTGTCCTGGAGCACAGATCTAGCGTAAGTCTCCTCTGCAGTCAGATTGATCCATAATGGCAGCTCAAAGCTTTCATACATTCAGGTGCCAGCAGCAATGAAGCCACAGTCAGCCAGGTTTGGGGTGCTGTCTCTATGCATACAGCATCCCACAAGATTTCCAGTCTGTCTTGGAGCTTCCTGCAGCACTGTAATTGCTCTCAGTAGGCTGTCCCAGGTCTGCCTACAGGGCCTACAGAACTTCAGAGTTGGGTATCCAGGGAGGGCACGCACAGGAATTCCTCAAGCCAGCATCGCTGTGTGCCCACTTGGTATATCTCTGGCATTGCTAGAAGCTGTGGGACAGTTTGCAGCCTTGAAACCTCTACTCATCACTGACACATGCTACTGCTGCACTCTTGTCTCCTGGATGGAACAGGGTGATGAGCTTGTGCTTGAATAATTTGTCATGTAGCTTTTGCCCCATGAATTTCTGGTGCTGGCACACAAACCCCACTTTCCTCTGGAACCCTGCTGTGCTGGGAAAACACAGTGTGGTAAAACTTCCCTCATCACAAATCTTTTTAATGTTCTTCTCTTCTCCCACATCTGTGTAGAAAACAGATGCCTTATTCCCTGCTGTTCTTAGTGTCATGCAGGACATCCAGGGCAACATCTCTAACAGCTGGGATGCTGCTGCTGTTTTTCAGTTCCCAATAACAGCTGGGTTCAGCTGAGCCTGTCTGTATTTACTTCACAACAGGAAAGCACAGATGCCAGGAAGGCCAGTGGACTTTAGCTGGACATGTTGGGTGGCAGAGCTGTCAGGTGTACGCTGCAATGCATTCCTTGGGTAGAAGGTCCCAGGGCTGAAATATGGAAGAGGGAAAAAGGTAGAATGGAGTAATGGTAGTTGATGGACTTGATTTCCATTGGGAAGTGGTTCAGCTGAATGTGTTCAAGCACTGTATGATGACACTTGGGCATTGTGAGTCCAGTTCTTCTCTTGTGGATGTTGATTTGGAAAAATGCATCTTAATTTTGCTTTGTACTTGTGTGACAAGACAACAAGAACTAGGGGGGTCAAGATCTTATTTGTCCTAAATCAACATTGTCAGTTTTAACCTATATTGGTTTTCACCTACTTTCTGCCCTGTGCCAGCCCAACAGCAGCAGCCCAAAACACAGCAGGAAACACACAACAGAAGCAGAATAAGCCAGTCCTGCTAACCTGCTCTAGGTACTCAGCCTGATTTAATCTAGCAGTATGTCTGTGTTAGTGTGCTACAGCCACTCCTGTGGCTGTATGTAGTGGTAGTGCAAACAAAAGGCATTAGTATTATAGGTTTGGTATCAACCTGCTTTTATGGACACTGTGTTTGGTGTTTTAGTCAAATATGGAGACCTGTAGGCATTTTTAGTGTAGATTTGGTATGAGGATATTGGGAAAGCAGTAAAAAGAGACTTTTCTATTGAAATAGAGCTTTCAGGACTTTTTTTTGGACAACTCTACCAGTATATTTTTACCCATTTCTTAATGGCACTGCATCAGCTGATGGTAATCTTGAATAGTTCATTAACAGTTTTCTGTCCTGCTGTTGACCTGTCATAATGTAATTGTAGTGTTGCATGTGTGGTCTCCAAAGGATCCCACTGTGGAGGGAAAAAAACAGAAGTGTCACCCATCCATCTTGATAGTAATTGTGAGCAGAAGGCTGCACGGAGTCACACA
This sequence comes from Anser anser, assembly GCF_964211835.1. Classification (NCBI taxonomy): domain Eukaryota; kingdom Metazoa; phylum Chordata; class Aves; order Anseriformes; family Anatidae; genus Anser; species Anser anser. The sequence continues at coordinate 33,911,546 of NC_139720.1, read as the reverse complement.
GTCTGGGTTTGTTTCCTCTGACTCACGGCTGCCTCTGGGAACTCTGAGCAAAGGCAGCTGCTGAGCAGTCTTTTAAGCTGCTTGGTTGCAGGTTGATGATAATTGCTATCAGAGAGCCAAGGGATACAGAGCTTTTATGCAGAGTTCATATACAATATGTTTAGTGGCCCAAGGGGGATATTTCTGCCCAGTGATTTTCTCTGCACATCTGCTCACTTACCTCCTCTTTGCATTCTTTTTTGCATACCTATTGCTGTTGCCAAGTCTTATTTCTCCTGGAAAAAAAAAAAAAAAAAAAGGGAATTGGAAATCTCAAGAATGCTGCAGAACCAGATCACTCTTTGATGCTGTGTCATTCAAGGAGAGAGGAAAAAGAAAAATAAAATCTGTATTTCCTCTCTTTGTTCGTTTATTTGTTTGTTTGTTCAGTAATACCTGTAAGAGTCAAAGGTAAAGCAAGTTCTGATCCCAGATTCAGCAGTACTATGAAGACAGATAGCTCTGTACTGATAACAGTGTTAGGTGGGCTAGGGCTATTACCTCTCTTTGGAAGCCTGCCATGGTGTCAGGCACCCCTCCATCCTTCTGAGACAGAACAGAGAAATTAGGGGTCATTCTTCTAATACAAGACCTGCTACTTCAACCCTGGTGAGACATTTGCTAGGAAACACCTATGCTAACTAAAACACAAAGGGGTGGCAGGAGGGAGAACCCCTGACACTGTCTTTTTCATTTCTCATATTATTACAAAGTTAATTCAATTTCCTTAATTAAATTTTTACTGACAAATTTTGCATTAAATATTATGGATATAAAAGATGAAGATATGCTACCCATGCAGCTCTAATCTTGGCTTCATTTTTAAGAGAAAATTTATCTCCGTGACACTGCAATTGCTGTAAACTTTAATTGAGATATACCAAAGTACTGCCTGTTGGTCACATGTTGCCATTATACAATAACCTTTTACTCCGCCACAGGGATGTTTTAACTATGTTGACTAAAACAATACAGATTACAAGCTAAAATTCAAAGGCACTTCACACAAGTATTTCAATGAAAGGGCATAAAATAAGATGCCCTTGGCTCCATGAGTATTGCATTTTCTTCTGCATGCTTAAAGGCACAGGAAAATTCAGCCCCAGAAAACTCCACCACAGAAGTGTTTCAGCATGCTCAGAAATACAAGATGTGGCATTAGCAGTCTTAATTGCACACACAGATGAGTACCAGAGCACAGCACACAGCAAAGCCAGTGTTTCCACCCAGGATATGTCAAATGGCATGTGAGAGTTAACCCAGGATATGTTAACTGGCATGTGAGAGTGAGTTTGCATCAAGTCACCACAGGGCACCTCAATTCACAACTGAGGCAAATGAGATGGGATTTGCAGGAGTTTTTCTAGTTTCAGCTAGTGGTGGGAAGGGAATCCAAGGAGTTCTCAGCTTCCCACTGTGTCATTGGCAAAACAGACCCAAGAAGGCCTTGGATCATCCCTGAAAACACCGCCTTGGACATGCAGAGAGCAGAACAAGGGTTTGTCAGAACCTCTGAGGAAAGAGTTTGGTTCCTCTGGTTTGAGCCTCTGGGTTTGCCAGGTCAGTCCCAAGCATCCTCCAACTCCATGATGTCAGGTAAAATGAGACAGAAGCTATGGCTATGACATGGTATCTAAAGCATAACGACAGACCAGAAGAGATTAAGTCATATAAAGAGAATGCCTCACTCAGTTATAACATCAGTCAGATGTTAGACACAAAAGAAGTTACCATATTAAATATACATTCTTGTGAGTTGAAGGACATTGATTTGGATCCAACCACAGGCAGCTGACCCTAGAGATGGGTCTCCTTTAAATCAACATTTCGATGACCTTTGCTGAGCTTCAGTACCACAGATGGCTGTACACATTCTTCTGACTAGCATTGCAAATGGCTAAACAATTTTAATGTTGACTTTCCCTCTAGTAAAGCAGTCAGTTTTAGATCCAAAAAAATAAACTTGACCTTTTCTTTCACACACTGGTAAGTAAAGAGATGATCTCCAGAGGGCTTCTTCCTAGCACTTGTGTTTTTAAGCCCTGTCATGTGTAAGACTTTGTTGCAGGCTTAAAGAAATTAAAGGGTGATGTGTGCTGTCTTCCATCAATCCCTAGTAGTATTGCCAAGAAACTCAGAAATTCGTTTTTCAATCTGGAGCCTGAAAAATTAAATACTAAATTTCCATACTGACCTGCACTGTAACTGCCTCATATTAGAAAGGGAACACGTAAAAAATAACATCCAGCTGCCAGTGCCTTACATTTGCCTCCAGAAACCCTAAATCTCCAAAGTCATATTTGGTGACAATTTGTTTTTAAATATTTATCTATTTGGAGTGCAGGTCTATCAGTTGTATCATCTCACAGTATGATCAAGGCTGCTCAAGCTGAATCACATTAGATTTAAGTGATGTAGGTAATGCACAAAGCTTCACCAAAGGGTGCAGCAGTATTAGCTCATTGCAAGATCATTCAGCTTCAGTATAGATTTTATAATTGTGCATCACAACATGAAACTAATGGTTATTACTGCTGGTGTGACAACAGAAAATTTTAATAGGAAAACCACAGCCTCTGGATACCTGTAGAATAACAAATCCCAATAACAAATCAATGACAAGTTATTTAAAAAGCCAGTAAGGTTCATCAATGGTTAGACATAGCTGTGTTCTTCTGTTACGCACTGTAAGGTCTATACCCATAAAATCCTGAAAGCCTTTGTCTCCCAGGACTAGAATGACTTTGGTCTGTAACTAGAAGAGGACACGAGTTCTGGCAGCTTGCATGTCATGGTGATCACAGTGCTTTCCCTGGGACAGACAAGGTCTGGATGCAGCCAGGGGACAACCTGGGTACCTCTGCATGTGGCAGTTCAAAAGAGCTGTCCCCTGGGGCAGCAAGTGAGGTCAAATCAGCAAACTTGTCTTGCATTCACCTAGTAAGCAGACTGAAAATGAGGTATCACATGCTGCCTCTTCAGATGCTCTCTTTTACTTGAAAGCAGGAACATTTATTTCCAAAACTGAGCAGATTTCACTCATAAAAGTATGCAGGGTACTGCTGCTGCTTCTATTTATTCAAGAATTCAAAAATTAGAGTGTCCAGCTAAGACACATGAGACATCATTCAATTTTCTTCTCCCTTTTGGAGCCTACTCTGTACCACTTCCATAGAGGCTGCTAATCTTGCAAGCTTAGATATGTAGGTTGCCATCACTTAAAAAAAAAAAAAACATGGACAGTCTAAGGGCTGACTGCTTGGAGCCAGCAGGAGCAGGCAGTACCAATCACTGGTGCTGTCGGTCTGTCAGCTGAGCACTGCCTCTGGAAAGAAAACAGTTCACAGGAAAATCATGAAAATCGTGTTGCTTCAGAGAAAGTTTTCCGTTAAAAATCTATTTTTCTTTTAAGCAAATATAAACTCTTCATGACCTTCACAACTCATTGTCAGTTGGATAACTAGCAGATAATCCGCAACTTAGCTGAGCAGAAATTGCCTATGTTATGGCTGTATATTGGTAACCAGACATTGTAGAGAGGTAATTAGCAAGGTTACTTGACTTGTTGGATGTGTAACTACCACAACTGATGTTTGAACTGGGAACCTTTTCCTTTGTCATGCTTAACAAAAGCATCAGTGGCTGAAGACCACTTTGGCTTTCCAAAGATGGTGCAGAAATAGTCCTCCTCCAAGACTTTGTCATTGCAGTCTCATTTTCCATTTAAGAGCACACTGTAGGTTTAGAAATTGAAGTGCATTTTCCATTGTCTTGTACTTACCTCTGCAAGATTTTCTCAAATCCCAGCCATGCTTTTCCAGAAATGAGTGATGTGGATTCTGTATTTCTGCATTGCACAATAAGGTTTCAGGCTTCACGTTCTGAAGGGTAGTGATCTCAGCTGGCGTGAGTTTAGCCTTTTTCCTGGACACATGAGAGAAAAAGCCAGCATCAGTGACCAAGATTTTGAGTGATGCTCACCAAACTAAGCTCCCACAGACACCTCAGTAAATGCCTTTGAAAGTGTGGCATGGGCAAAGTGTCTCTTCAACAAATCCTGCTTGCCATCACCTGGAAGCACATACTAAACATCGCTAACAAATATGTCTTATATGACAAGACCTCCATTTGGTAAGAGGAAAGTTAATACATGAGACAAAGGTCAAACGTTTAAAATCCAACTTGGTCAGAGTGAGACTCCTTCTATTCTGGTATCTGGTATCTGAGATGTCAGCTTAAGAAACGCTTATTAAAAACAAAGCAATTACACAATGTTTCTTTCATGATAACACCTCCCTTTCTAGTAGTTTCGAGTTCAGAAAAAATGCTGAGCTGGAGTTTACATTTGGATCAGGATACTTAACAGGCATTGACAAGACTCTTAATCAGGAATTTGTCATTAGTAAGTCATTTATATTTGTAATTTCTTGTTGACTTCCTATTACAATGAGTTGTTTAACTATACCTTAGATATGTTAAAAAATATTCACCTATATCATTAACACAGAACCCCACTGTCCATGGTAAAAGGAACATAAAACTTCTCCTTAAAACAGAATTGTTATCTTATATTGCAATTTTTGGTAATGTTTTCCTTCATTTTATGATACTGATAAAACTTACTGTGTTTTACAGTGCTAAAATGGGAGAGGTGGCAGTGATTGTGTGATTTCTTTCAGGTAGCTCTCCTTTATGTTTGATATATCACACTAGCATGTTTGTGTCTTTCTGTTTGGAAAGTATCATAATGAGAGGCATCCATATGGAAGAGGGGCTCATAGTAAACTCATGGGCAGCTGTGGGCAGCTGATGACCAGCAAGGGAGCCTGCTGCAAAATCAGCAAAGAGCCTGGCAGGTCAGCACCCACTGCAGATGCAACATCACCATGAATTGGCTGAATTGCTCCTATAAATGCAGCACCACACAAAAGCACCTGACTTGCCTCCAGATCTGGCTTGGATCTCAAAGCAATTTGGTTGCTTTTATGTTCCACAGACTCCGATAAAGATCCTGCAGAAGCTCAGTGGCTGCATGTGGGACCAGCTCCCACTTCTCCACCCCATGAACTTTTCGGTGAACTCTTACCAGTTCCTTGTCCTTTCTATTCCAGGCAGCTGATGTGATTCACAAGGACGCTCAGGGCTGGGACACCCAAGCACCAGGTGATTCAGCACAGGGTGTGCATGTCCATATGTCCACATGTCAGGGTGATTCCCTGCACCCAGGGCTGCCCACAGCAGTGACCCTCGCAGCCAATGGGGTAACAATATTCAGGGACATATTGTGGCTCTGGTCAAGCTGCTGCAAGCCCCGTCTGGGCTGGCTCCATGGAAGACACTCGAGCCCTCCCCTGTACACACACAAGCTGGATTTCAACATGTCTATTAAGCAGAAGATCCCAAACACCCACACTGTAAATAGCTGGCTATACATGCTCCAGACAGAAAGGTCATTTGGCCTCAAATAATTTGAAAAGACACAGAAACAGAAATTTTGATTTAGAACTTGGGTCTTCTGCCACTTGTCTTTGGCATGGGCTTTGGTTTGTTCTGTAGACATCAGCTGGACCTGAATAATCAAGACAACTGTGAAGAAAATATGCTTCAGAAGTGGTAAGACTGTAAAATAGCTCTTGATAGCAGTTTTTGTGGTGTGCACTCAAGATTGTCTCATCGAACACATATCTAAGTTGTGATAGTTAAAACTTTTATTTGGAAGACCTATAATTTGCTTACAGTAAGCACAATACTAGTTTATATGATAAACTTATGTAACAAAACAGCCAATTTTTGGTTCAGGCTCAAGTACAGTCTGTGAAAACCTTGATCTGAATCAACCCAGCCTGCAGACAGAAATTCCAGTTTGCTGAGCCCCACTCTTTTCTGTTTTTGCAGCATGTGTGTTTTATTGCTATTTCAAATACTTTTAGTTAAATACTGAGAACACTGAGAGACTTTTCTTCCCTCTGGCACATTACACATAGTGGTTAAGTCTGCTAAAAAGAATGTATACATGCTGTGATCAATCAAAATAAGTGGCAGAAGAAGGGGTGAGCATGCAAAATAACATACACAAAACATTCATGACAAGTTATACTAATTAATTCATATCATGAATTACAATGAGAAGCAAGACACACAAAAAAAAAATCTAGTCTGAAGAACCAGTGATTAGTTACAATCCTGTTTTCTAGAGTACTGCTGTTAAACATTTATGTAAAAAGAAGGTGATCAGAACTTCAATTCAGCAACCACTCTTGTAGGAGACCACAGTCCCCGGAGTTAATTAAAAATTAGTTGTTTTCTTATTTTAGGGGTTGACCAAAAAAAGCCAAGTGCACCAAGGGTCCAGTCATGTTCATCAGTGTATGTGCGCTTCTCATTTGGTGTTTAATTACCTGGCACAGATCCAGAAGATGTCTCAGCACTTCATCTGGGGACCCAACAGAGCTAGGTGTAGGAGACTGCTACCCAGACCAGCTCACTCCCAGCAATGTACAGCCTGCGCACATACTGACTTCTTGTGGTCTTTAACTGATAACAGCTTCAGAGCTCATCCATGACATAGACGAATATTAGCCCTGTTCCAGGAGTATGGCATACAGGCAAGGCATGGCCTTTGATTGAGAGGGAGCTGGGGGCTAAGATGAGACCAGAACAGAGATTTCCTATTCCAGAAACATTTTCAGCTCTGAGAACAGCTCTGGACTTGACCTGCCAGGCTGTCATTCTTTCTTCTCAATTTGGTCTTACATCACTGCTTGAGTCTATTCTAAAATTCCAGTGACACAAGAATTAAAATAATCTCCTGGATTTTCATATCCTATATGTCTTTGGGTAGAAGGAAAGTTAATGAAAGTACCAGATTCATGCCTTATTCAGCAAAGTGACTGCTACATCATAAAGGCCCATGCCAGGGTTTGTAAACCACATTGGAAATAAGTAGCAGTAGATCCACTTAGGATGTGTTTCTTCAGCATGCTTGGTCACTATCCCAGACCATTACCTCTCCATGAGACATAGCAATTTGTCTTGACAGTCCTCCTACAAGTATACCTATCAGTAAGTAATAAAACTTTTTAATTTAAGGATTGCAGCACTGACTCAATGGAAACCACAGACCCATTTGGTTTGACTCATAAGTAGTGCCAGAGTGCAGAAAGGAACAGAGGACAACTCGGTGGGAAACTGGAAGTCCAATTAATCTCTGCTGATCAAATATAGCTTGTCTCTAGAAGAGACAGGGTTGCCTCATGAGTTCATGGGGAACTGCTAAAAAGCCTGGTAATAAGTGTGGGTATTTTCAATATTTTTTTACACACAAATGAGTAGGCCAGGAACACCACTGACTGCCTGGTGAAATATTACTTTAAAAAAATTTTTTTTTTTTTGGCAGTGGTAAAGAGCATGAAATCTCAAGGCCAAATTTGTCAATAAAACTTTTTTTCTTCATTCAGTGCAGTGATTTATTGCCTCCTTATACAACATAAGTCCCTTAATCCTGGTTCATATGCCATACAAGAGAGGCATACGCTTCGTCAGGTAAAAAACTCTCTGGGTGGCCGGGCCCAAAGAGACATGGTGAATGGAGTTAAATGCAGTTGGAGACTGGTCACTAGTGGTGTCCTCAGGTCTCAGTACTGGGGCCAGTTGTCTTCAATATCATCATCAGTGACCAGGATGAGGGGATCAAGTGCATCGTCAGTAAGTTCATAGATGACACCAAGTTAGGCACAAGTATTGCTCAAGGTTAGAAGGGCTCTGCAGAGGGATCTGCATAGTCTGGACTGATGGGCTGAGGCCAACTGTGTGCAGTTCAACATGACTAAGTGCCGGGTCCTGCTCTTGGGCCACAACAACCCCATGAAACACTAGAGGCTGGGGGAAGAGTGACTGGAAAGCTGCTTGGAAGAAAGCGATCTGGGAGTATTGGTTGATAGCCAGCTGAATGTGAGCCAGCAGTGTTCCCAAGTGGCCAAGAAGGCCAACAGCATCCTGGCTTGTATCAGAAATAGTGTGGCCAGCAGGACCAGGCAAGTGATTGTCCTCCTGTACTCGGCTCTGGTGAGGCCACACCTCGAGTACTGTGTTCAGCTTTGGGCCCCTCACTACAAGAAGGACATCGAGGCCCTGGAGTGTGTCCAAAGAAGTGCTACGAAGTTGGTGAAGGGCCTAGAACACAAGTCATTGATACCAAGAACATTTGGTATTTCAGACTGAGCAGGCAAAGTGGCTAAATGCTTTATTATCCGAAACAGAATCCAAAGAGACATGTTTAGCATCATTAACTTTTGGTATTTCAATGTGATAATGAAACAATCTTCATTTCCAATAGATTTGGGTCAGGTTGATTGTTTCATTTTTTACATGTTGTGTAGATTTGAATCTATCAGCATAAATATACAGCTTATAAAACTACTTACCTCTTACATGGTCAATCATATCTTCTTTGGTCTTTTTCTTATATTAATTCATTATATATTATTAAGCTTTGTAAAGAAATAATTTGTAATTGAATTGGCAGAATAGAAACAGTGTAAAAAAGAATACTTAGAAAGTGTCCATTTTAATATGCTAATTCTGCCAAATGAGTTGATAATAAGATTTAACTGGATTTGAAATTTAAGAGAGACTTGGCTTAGATGGACATGAGGGTTAGCTCCATGCAGTCATTTAGCTGTTTAAAGGGAGCCAGTATTTGAAATTTTGTCTGTACTTTCATGATAAAACCTTTCTCTAATTTTCGTCTGTGGGTAAAAGGGAACAAAAATTAAAACTTAAACAAAAATAGCTGATGGTTAATTTACATTAGCTTTGGATGCTGAAATTGAGCCACACAGTCCCAAGGTTTATTAGCTCAGAAGCTTATGTATTAGGGCCTTCAGTAAAATGGTCTGATGACCTGCAAGCGCTGAGAGTATATTCAGACTATTCAACTTTAAATCCTTTTATTTTATGCTGCAGTGTGCGGACAGAGGGACACAGCAAAATTAAATCAAAGGGGTCAGGGAGAGCTGCCTTGTTGCTTCTTTCACTGATTTTTCAGTAACTGTTTCTGCCTTTATTAACTACAAAACAGATTTCACAAATGGTTGAAAATGGAAGTGACTGCCCATAAAAAAGATGTAACTAAGAAAAGTAGACAAACAAAACCCTGATTCGATCAGTAGCCTTCTCAGGCCATCACGTTTGTCTGCTTGATGGATGATCAAGCCCTGTTTGCAGCTTCTAATGCTTGTTTCATATTTATCGTTCATAAATCAGAATGTCTTGGCAAATTCAAATGCATCTGATTCTTTTGAGACCAATGAAGAAAATTGGGTTTTGTGTTTGTTTGTTTACAAACACTTTATTATAAGACACTGTATATATCTTAATATATATGTCTCGCTGTTATTCTATGATTGCCTCTTTATATGCCTGCATTTTTTCTCTATACCTGTGACACCCAGGTTAAGCATATCTATAATAAACTTCAAATCAATGTATTAAAACAAAGATCTCTAGGCCCAGTACATCCAGACATATAACTGGTATGAATTGAAAATTTTTATTAGGTTTTGGGATAGAGATTTTGGGAAGCCATTTAATCATTGCATTTGCTGTCCAGATACTCCTTAAAGTGAGATTTTGTCTGACTTTCGGGTATTGTTTTTTTAACAACCTGAGCCAGTTAAATGGGTCTGGAAATTCATATTTTCTCTGGAGTCTTCTGAGGGCAATTAGCTGGAAAGAAGCTTCCAACAGAGATTGGGTGCTGTTCCACAAAAGTTTCATGCTCCTCACATTGTGAAAGAAAACTGATACTTCCCTTTAACAGTCAAAATCTGGTTAGGATAGCAAGAATCATCTCTGTGTCTTGAAACTATGGGTAAGTTGCTGTAATTGCTTTGTGAGGCTTTAGTATCTTACAAAAGCAGGACTAGGTTTTCTGCCTTTCTCTTTCTCCTGCCCTTCCTTGGCTCTAATTAGAGCAGTGGTTTAAGTAGGTATCACCAAACAGAAACATCTCCTTCTAATATGTATGGCAATTCAGTAGATCTGGATGTCAAGGGCAGAGAAGAAAAGAGTTAGGAATCCTGGGAGCTGCTGAATAGTTGGCTTCTGTCCCATTTCAGGTGCCACATAATGTTCCTGCCCTGTTCCACAGGTGAGCCAGGTGTGCACAGAAGGAGAAGAAACCTGAACTACAGCTGTCAACAGCCTGAGGTGCTGAGGTGTGGAAAGGAGCCCATGCAGCAGCCGTGATGTCCCTCCAGGAGACTCGCAGAGCCCTGATACTTTCTGCAAGCCCCATGTCCTGACATGGCCCAGCCCAGGGCTTGCAGCTACTGCATGGCCCGGGTCCCACCGAGCAGAGATGAGCAAGCTTAGCACTTTACCTCCCGTTCCTCCAACCAGCTGACTGGATCCAAAGTCAAACAGGTCTTGGGGAACATATATCTATCCATCCCTCACTTCGAGGATAAGGTTTTGCTGCTCACCTGTTTGCCAGCAATTCAGGCCCATATTCCCTGGTGTGAGCTGGAGGGGGGGATGTGAATCAGGCACTTCCTTCTCCCAGCTGTGGGAAAGAGGCTGCAAACTCCTGTGAGAGAGGAAGAAGGTGACCAATGGGGCAGTAAGATTGTAAAGCTCTTCTGATAGACTTGCCAGAGAAATCAATATTGCTTTATAACTAGTTTTTCTGGCTCCAGAAAATATATCCAGCAGCCAAGATTGTAGGCATGTACCAGCCACGGCCTTGATCCCAAGTGTCACCGCAGCACAGAGCTCCTTAAGGTTTTCTTGGGTGAGACATGGCTATGCTTCTGGATGGGACATATTACCCAGATACTATGGGACAAAGGACAGGACAGGGCTAAAGGAGTGAGCAAAAAGCCTCTCTGTTTCCTTTGAGCTTCTAGCCTGGAGAAGGTGCAAGGTCAATGTATTTCATCACCTTCCTGTAATATGTATTGAGTTTAAAAAAAGAAAGGCCACAAAAAGGTGACTTACAAATAGAGTTTAATAATCGACATTTTAGGCATGGGCAGATTTTGCAATCACAGTAAACCTTAAATCTAGTTAATGTATTTGCTGCTCAGGATGGACCATGTTCAGCTGTAGACAGAGGTACAAAATATTTTATTTATAAGTCTAACATGACTGGGAACTCTATCTGACTGACTGTGCTGACCTACTTTTTATGAATACCTGATCTCACATAGCTGTGCTGGCTGTCTCAACACTGATAGTACAACAGATGAACATGCCTTCCTGGCCAATTCAGAGTGGTGAACTAAAGCTTTTTTTTTTTTTTTTTTTTTTTTTTGTCTCTAGTGTTTTCTTCTTTGTGTTTTACACTTTAATTAATTACAGTGATAGAGTGATTTTTCCTTTATTTTTAGTATCTGGTATTGGTCAGATTTGCTAGCTTAGTACTTGCTGAATGTAAAATACCTCCACCATGAAAAATTAAAATAATGTTGTAATTCTTTCAGCCTGAAACTGTAGCCAGATTAGCATCACTACCAATAATTTCCAAAATACATAGACTTGTTCACTATACTATAAAACCACTTCCTCTCTATGATATGCTATTTCTGCTGCAGATTTCATGCATTAAAATTCAATATCCAGAAGGGGCAATTTCTAATCAATTAAGCCTTTTTAATATTATTTGCTGGATACTGAAATTACTGTCACTTATTTGCTTCCTCTTACAAAGTAGACTTTGGTATTCTACAGATCTTCATATAAAAGATGAAGCTGAATCTGGCATTTTTCTCTCCATTTTTCTTTTCCTTCTCCTAATGGGTTATTTCTGTATGCTTCTTATGCTTCTTCCTCACTGAAACACAGCCCTTTCCCTCTTTTTTTTTTTTTTTTTAAGAGCAGCATGCAACGTGTTACATGCGCTAATGAATTGGCATTTATAAAGCAGAATGTATACCGTATCTAAGACGACTGCTGTGAAAATGCCTGAGTTGCTGCACTCTCTAAATAGAGCACAATTATGGCATACGGTTGGAGTGCTTTTATCTGTACTGCCACTGCTGGAAATTTAACTGTGTATGTGACCTGAATATTTAGAGCTCAATGGAAAATTCCATAAATGTAGTGTAGCTTCAGAGCTCCTAGCAGCTGTTACAAATATTATAGCCATTATACACTATTGCCAAATGATACATATGAAGACCCTATTCCATCCTGGATGTATTCTGTCATTTGTATTGATGCAGTATTTTAAAAGTCTTTTTGAAAAAATGTAGAGACTCTAGGCTAGCATAATAATTCAGTGTTAGTTTTTTCCTGTCTGTGTTACTCACACTTGTTACTGTCTGTATGCAGTTAATGTTCAAACCTGAAAATGCAGGAAGAAACTATATTATATGTAGACCACACTTACTGCGTGCTTTTTGTTTGCTCAGTTTGATACACATGCTAAAAGTCACTACCTGGCTGAGCAAACACAGAAGGAGAGGGAGCAGCTCTTCACACTCTGAGATTTCTTATAGTGGGATGGAGCATAGGTGCAATATTTCCATGGATGCTTCCTTTCACTCTAGCTTGCTACAGTACACTAAAACCTCAGAGCACAGTTGTATTATGAACTGCAGAAACACAAAGTATGAGACTTTATAAGGGCAAAAGAGAGAGCTTGCAAAGCACTACGTTTGAAAGAGCACAGTAATTTAACCAAGGTTACACATGGTGCAGGCTACTTTCCTAACCACTGATTCTTCCTGCTTCCTACTTACAGTCCAGCTCCTCTTGCTTTTATGCTGCTGAAACATGCTAAAAGACTCTTCAGGGAAGAGGGGTGAAAGTGTGGTTCACCAAGCTTCCATTTACAACCTGCTGCTATGGCAGTGCATCAGCTGTGCAAAGGGACAGGAAAGGAGAGGGGGTGTTAGTTGACATCCACCCGGGTGTCCATGAGCGCCAGGCCCAATCTCAGTAACATAAAGGTATCAAAGTTCAGGGACAGGTAATGGCAGCTTACCTGCCTAAAACCAAATTGAGTGGCAAAGTAATTCCTCTGTGGGGGGATCTGCAAAGGCTACAAATCCCATCCCTTCGCCCCCAGCTGGGCAGGAGCACCACTGTCTATATCAGCCCTGACTGTCTTTGTCTACCCCATTTTTATGGTCTTCCACAGGCTCCACTATTTCTTGAGGCAACCTGTTCCAGCACTTCCCTGTCCTTGCTCTCACAAAATGTATTTTTACACCTAATGTCTATCTTGAATCTTTCCTGATGCAGTATAATACCTATCACTACTCGTCTTAAAGCAGCAGAAACAGGACAGATTTTTCCCTTCCTCACTGCAGTACTGCATGTTGCTCCTCATGGTAACCCCTCGTTAGTATTAATAAAAATCACTTCCTCAGTCTATGCAATGGCAAGAAGACAAGATTGGATGTGAGGCTCTGTTAGTAAAGATGGGAGACAGAGAAAGAGAGAAGAACTAACCACCTGTCTAAATCAGGGTAATGGCAATCTGCCCTTATGAATTGCACAGCTCTTGGCTTACTGGGATAAGTAGAAGTAGAGCTGAATTTAATCCTCTCTCCTATGGGAATGCTGCAAGTTTTGTATTTCTACAAGGAAACAGTCCTTAAGCACTACTGAGCATCAGGAGCACATATATGGGAAACCCTTCTGAGGCTCAGTCTTAGAGAAGGCATTTGTGCAGGCTGGGTATGTTACAAGCACCTGCAACTGAACTTGTAGGAAGATCCTTCTTAATCAAATCCTGTTAAAATAGTAGGAGTTTAAGACAAACTTATGTTTAAAATAGATGATGAGAATTGTATTATTTATTGGTTTACAATTTATTATCATGGCCATCTCAGATTGCAATATGTTTGCATCAGATTGTCATAACATTGAAGCCTCAGGTTTATTTTCTTCATCCCTGGCTTCTTTTTGGTAATGAAAGGCATCAGAACAGGTTAATGTCATTGACCATCTCAGTTGTTACAATAATTTGCATTTTCTCCAGCTCTAAACCAAATTCTCTAATTGACCACAAATGTCAAGTCCCATTTCAAGGATCAGAGTTGAGACAAAGGCAGCACTCAGAGAGTACCTTCCCTCTACTCTCATGTCAGAATAATGTAGTCACATCTGAGCACCTTGAGGAAATGTGGTAATTCAGCCAAAGGTGAAATTGACCTCCAGAATTCACATTGGCAGAAAACAGAAATCTTCTGAGTCCTAAACGAGAAAAAAATATTTGGGGATATGGCAAGGAATGTTTAACCAAAAGGATCTGGGGGAAAAAAAAAAAAAATATATATATATATATATATATATCTTCGGTTTTTAATATAGCAAAGATTCTGTAGCACAGAAGACCCAAAATATCCCTGAACCCCTGATCTGTAACTGCCGTCATACTCTCAGTAGTCTTCTCAGTTCTGTGAAGTGATCTATATGAAGTCATTAAAAGTAAAACAACTTGCACCACTTGATGAAGCTGAATATAATTAAAATGTAATGGAAATACCTTCATGCAGCAATGTACTTATTGCCATCCACCTTTCAAGAAAGGAGAGTATGTTCATGTACCAATGGGATAAGCAATCACCACCTGTACATAGAGTGGGGACTGAGAGCAAGGCAAGGATTTGCTCCCTCCTGTTACTCACACCACCCCAGGGTACAACAGAAAAGGAGCCCAAGTGCACCATGGTTGTGCACACCCAGAGAAACCTTCAGTGACATAAGTAAAGATGGTAATTCCATGCCCACTGGCTCCCCGGGCACATGTAAGCCTCTCAAGGGGACACATGGGCAGCTGGAAATCTGTCCTGCCCTCCCTTGGTCTCAGGGAGCCTGGGCCTGAGAAGGAGGTGTCATGCCAGCCCTAGCCTTGGGTTCATGAAAATCTCAGTGGCATCTGAGAGGTTATTTATACTCACTGAGACTGTAATTTAAAGGCACAGATCTCTTCTAATACCAAACAATTAGCGTCATCTGTCATTTGTTTTTTTCCAAATTTACAGAAGTAAAGTCACCTCTCATACAACTTAAATGAGTTTTCTAAATTTCAGTATTACCACTTTTACATAATAACATGTTTGAGGCTGAGTGTATTTTTTAACTTAGTTCTTATGAAAAAAAAAAAAGTTAAGCATTTTCCATGTCAGGCATATCATTGTCTTTTTATCACACTATTTTCAGTGTTTACACTCTCTTGAGAAATGTAACACAAATACTACATTTTTTTAGTGCAAAGAATGTTAAAATTCACAGCTTTTTCCTCAGATTAATATTTTGGTTTTGCCTTGCTTATATGACCTAATATGACCTTATATGACCTTTTCAGTGGTGTAACCTGCTGCCATCTATTCTCCTGAGGGAACCCTACTAACTCCAGCCAGAGTCACTGGACAACACCACAGAATCAAAGCTGGAGAGACTCCAGAAACCTGAACCTCAGCAGTGGCAGTGTTAAAATGTTATCAGTCTCCTTCAGGAGGTCTGGACCACTGTTTTGCCAATTCTCCCAATTTAACTGGAAATCACTTAAAAGCCCAGATCCAGGATTGATGGGACTGACAATGAAGCATTTTAGAAGGAAAAAAAATGTATTACAGGATTAATGGTTATGGGGAAAAATTTGGAAAAGGAAAAATATAATGGACTGTCATACCACAATACAGACAAAAAATATCTAAATATTATTTTGAAGGTTTTCTGATTTTAAAACAACCTGAAATTTTGCTTTTCTCTGGCTCATGATATTTAACATAGAGATAAACTCCTAAAATTTGGAATGTTTTTGTGCTTAATTCCAATACCTTGTAAAAGAAATGCAACTTATAGTTGTATTGGGATCAGTACATGTGGTGACTTCATCTGAGTGAAATTGGCTTTCACTTAAGAACAGAAACATAATGTTGTCATGTGCCATGCTATTGGGACAAATCTGGGATTTCCACAGAACCCCTTGCTTGTCTTCTCCCTGATGTCTGTTGTAATAGTGACCTTATCACAGAGAAAATCTTGTTACCTAAAACTGCTGTATCCTGCCTGATTGTTTGGGTGAGGTTAGAAGGGAGGATGAGTGGCAAGAGCAGGAAGAGTCAAGGTAACTTGCAGTGCAAAATACATTACATATTGTTGATCCAACCCAGCCCAGCAGTGACTATGTGACCACGACAGCCATTTAATAGCCTAGATGAAACAAGTCAGTGCCTCACACCTGTTGTTTCCTGCAGGTCCCAGGGATGCCAAGTGGTGACACCGGCCTGGGTGACTTGGAGCAGTACCCAGGCTGGTGGCCAGGCTGGCAGCTGAGCCCCCTTGGACCAGTAGTGCTGGGCTTAACTCAGAGTATGCAAGGAGGATGAGGCAACCATGTTCTTGCACTGTTGCCATAAGCCCTCCAGCCTACAGTAGCAGCCAGCTAGCCCAGCTGTGGATTAAGAGACTGGCATTTTAGAGGTCCCAGCAGAAATGTGTGACATAAAAGTGATTCCTGCACTAAGGAGCTTCCAGACAAAATATCTGCCCTGTACATGGAGAGCTTCATTCCTTAGGCCACCTACCTCAAGCCTTTTCCCCACTTAAAATTGTCAGTGATCATTTATAAAAATAAATATCCCATTTCATCTTTGTTGTCAGCTCCTTATTTCATATCTCAAAATCCCATAGGAATTGTTATTGAGCATGGAGGTTTTCCTGTATCTTGTGATTCTATTAATGTTACCTTGTGCAAAACAAAACCAGGAATTGAGACCAAAAAAAAAAAAAAAACCTCGGAAAATAATTCCCTGTGCAGTGTTTCATGTATGTGGTAGGAATAAACAGCAGATGTCAGCAGTGATCCAAAACTTAAAATATTCACAGGGATTTTAATCAGACCCCAATTTACGGTATTCAAATTGCATATGACCACACTGTGAAGAAACTCATCAAAATATCTGTTTGGAAATACAAATATGTTTCTATGTAAAGAACTTAGCAAATTTTAAGCACCACTCCTGGTTAACAAGGGAGAACATGTGTCTGGGTAGGTGTCTGCCTTACCTTCATGCTAAAAGATAACCAGATCTATGAGCTTCCCTTAAATTTAAAGTTGTTTTGGTTTGGTTTGGGTTGAGTTAGGTTTGTTTTTTAGATAGGCTTCAGAAGAGCTAGCAGTCTGGAAAAGGGCAAGTGCAAAGGTTCAAGAAAGACCTAACTAGCAATGAGTAGTTGAGGCTGAAGGACAGAGGAGATACCAGAGGGCTCCTTGTGCAAATGCCAGGTGGAGGCTCTGGTTCAGGCCCGGTAGACTCCACATCTGCTGAACAAAATCTACAAACTGTTGAAGATTTTCTTGGAAATTAGGCTTAAATAATTTAGCAGTACTAATACACACAAGCCATGTGCCCTGTGTGATGAACTAAATGAAGATGTGGGAATTGGAAAATAGTGTCCTCCCTGTTTGGTCACCACTACTTGGAGGTTAAAGGATTCCTTCTGGAGGACACGCAGCATACATCAACACACGGCCTCCCAAGCTGAAGACTTTTTCACCTTTCAAAGAAGGAGGCCAAAAAGAAAATTTTAAAATGTTCCAGAGATTACATGGATATTTGCTACCAGCACAAAGCACAGTGAAATCCCTCGGGGTTTTGACCACTGTCACAGTTAATAAAGATACAAGAACATACTCCTTATATTAGAGACCAAGACTGCTTTGGTGGGATGTCTCAAATCCTGCAGTAACTTGATGTCTGCTGCAAGTGATCACTGGTGAGATTACTCCAAAGAGAAATCTTCGAGTCCCAAAACAGAAGCAAGTTTTATACTAATGGTATGTGGTCCTGAGGCTGAAGAACTGCTATCACATACAGGATTTTATCATCTTCTTTTTTTTTTTTTTCCTTTCTTCAAATGTTCTGAAGCTTCTTCCATCAAAAACAAAAAAAAATGGGAGGCTTATCGGTTTTATTTCCTACAGCTATAGCTTGGTATCTAAGGATCACATGTTCTTTAACTGTTGATGAATGGAAAAGGAGCAGAAGTGTACCCAAGGTGAATTATTCAGTAAAAATAGCTTGTCTTCTTAAAAACATATTAGTACTGGTTACAAAGCCAAACTTATATCCGTTATATCAACTTAACGGATTCAGATGATTGCTTCAAAGCTGAGAGCAAAGTATCAGCCTGAACAAACTGGCAAGTCCCAGCCTGAACAAACTGGCAAGATGCCCAGAGTCAACTTCAATTTTTAGCCAACACCACCACTAGTTTACATCCAACTACCTCTCCTGTCATTCCCCAATCTTAGTTCCCTAAACGACTTTACTCTATGCTATTTTTGCAAAAAATAAGTGGGTTGTTTTTATTATCTAGTGAAACAAGTTACTTTGATTCATCTCCCACCGGAACATAAGAGGTCATCAATCTTCTCTGTCAGCACAGAGATGTCAAACAAAAATTAAGTGGTGGCAAAACTGTTGGGGGAGAAAGTGGAAAAACAAACAAAAACAACAATAACCAACCAAATAAACAAACCACAAAAGACAGATGAAACAGTGAATTCCCCTTCTCAAAAGAAGGGAAAAGAAATACAGCTGTGCTACTAGTTGATGTTGTGTAGAAATTTCATATTTGACACAGAATCAGAGACACTATAACTATAATACCTGTGAAGAGTTGCATTCCTTTCATTAATTTAGAGGGAAAATTTGAAAAATAAACAATTTTTCATTTGAATTAACAGTGCTTTGATCTCCACTTTTTATAATAGTAGAGACACTCAACCTTCAGACCATACACCTGAAATTAGTTATATCATTTTTTCTTTGCAGGTTACTTCAGTGCAGAATTATTATATTCTCCTGCATTCACCTGTGAATTCATCTCCCCAAGGTGTATTCTCTCATTCTAAGTGATGACTGACTCTTTTCCAAATAGAAGCACTGAAGACTGAATTTTCCACGTTTCAACACTTTCTTCATACACACCAGATGCTCTTACAAAAAAGCCTGAGGGATAGGATGAGCTCTATATAAGACTCTGAAGATCAGGAAATTCTGGTGGCTCCACAAATAAAGTGAAATCACATGATCTGTCTACCACAAATATGCCATATCTAGATTTTAGATGTAGAAAGTATTAACACAAACATTTCAGCTGTTCTGAATTACCTCTCCAGCAATGACAGAATAAGAGCTGGATTGAAGTATGTTGGCCCAATGGACACTTTTCTACACTTTTGAATCCCCACCAGCCAGAAAACACTTTTAATAGCTAATAGGTAACATTTCAATCTTAGCGCAGTGTCAGGCAAGGGTAGCTCCAAACTGAAGAAAACATACCAACCTAACAACCTATACACAAAGGTGAGTTTTACATTAGATTGAATCTGGCATAAATATTAACAAATGAGAGAGAGAGAGAGAGGGAGAGAGAGAATTTTAATAACGGAACACTGAAGATATATGGGATTCTGGGAACAACTAAGGACAGCAAAACAACAATGCATTGTATGTATAAGTTCTTCCACCATATCTTGGTATCTAAAGCCATTTCTTTTCTTCATCTACCAGTATCTCATCTACCCTATCTGGACAAGATTTCAGCCAACCCTTTCTCGTCCAAGACTTACATCATTTAGATACTGGGAGAAAAAAATTGAACTGCATCATGTGTCATGTTTGGTGGGCAGCTGAGGGCATTAAAAAAAAAAAAAAAACAGAGCTGCTTATTTTCTTTGTAGTGATGGCTTTGTAGTGTCCCAAGTTTCTTTGTAGTGTCCCAAGTCAGTTTGGCCCCTCCAGTGGTTTCATATGAAGGCAAGCAGCAGCTAGGAGCAAGACTATGTAGAGCACTTCCTCTTGATGCCCTTTCTTCTGAGACTTCCCAGGGAGGATAGGACAGACTTGGGCAGCTAATGCCCACAGGGACCCTGCAAACACCAGCACCCTTAGCTGTGTCATATACTGCTAATAGTTCTCAAGAACGCTGAATACCTAGGTGTACTAAAAGAATGCCTACAGGACAGGATGGATGTATTCCCATACAATACATAAAACAAGTATAGATATAAAATACTTATAGATAAGGAACAAGATAATGTGAAAAATACAGGGCATCAAAAGTGAAGGTTTGACACATCTATATGGTACAATATATATACACACCTATTCATCTGTGTTGAGAGCTAAGTAAAAAATAACCGACTTCAAATAGTATTTCTGATGCTTGCCAATGACAACATTACCTAGGGAGAACTTTAAATTCCTGTGGAATAGAATAAGGGAATCCCCTAATTTACTGAGTGAAAATTTTTATTAAATTCCCATTTTACTTCTTACTGAATTTGTTTTGGGCTACTAAAAAGTACTTTTCAGTATACAGTAATTAAAGATGTACACAAGTATTCTGGATAACTTCTAAAGGCAACTTTCAATAAACAAAATTTGTGAATGCAGAGCTGTAATTTGTGTGCAAACAAGTGAGACTGGTCAAAAATTTTCAACCACTTCTATAAACAAGGCCATTCACGAAATGCTGAATAAGTTTGAAGTGGGTGGTTCTCTCAACAATGCTATCATACCACTTCTTAGAAGTTGCTGTCTGACCATTCAGTAGCTCCTTTGTGTGCCTTTTATTCATATCTGTGATCCCATCTGTCACAAGACCTTCCACATCCTCAAATATTACCCCTTATTAGACCACTCTAGTCTAAAAACAGATACAATATTTATGTCACATTAAATATAGGCCACATGGCAGACTGAGAGTGAAAAAGAGAATGCAGGCATGCTCAGTCACAGAGACATGACTTCATACTGAAAAAGATGCAACCTCCATCCATTTGCAGGACATACTAAAATTTCTTGCTTGTCACTTTACATAAGTAGTTTATCAGAAAAATATGTTTACAGGATTGTGCCATCCAGCCTTTCTGGATATAGACACAGGCACCTTTTCGGATTTTTCAGGACATTTGTCTGCTTTTAAATATCAGCAATGAAAAGCAGAATTTAGCTCATTCATCCTTTCAGAGACATTAAGTTCTAAAGAGAACAGTGTTTTCTATCTGGTAAAGACTTTTATCATATCACACTCTGTCACAGTATTATCACATATACTTCATTTTAATAACAGATCGCTGCAAAGGCATGAGCAGCTCTTTGTTTTGTTTTATCCTTACTAGCTTCCCACTGATTCATTGCCTTATCTAAAGACAGATTGATTCATTTCCTCCCAACCATTGCTATGGAAAATATCAGAATATTACCTGAGAACTTCATGTACATTCAAGAATTTATTTTCACATCCTCCCTGTGGCAGCTGTTATTGTCCCTATATATGTACTTGGAGAATTAATGCATTGAAGGACTGAAATCAGATTTACTCTAAATGCCTGTCCAGGTGCCTATTTTAAGAAAACAAGGATGAGAATATTACAGCTTCCACTCTAAGCACAGCTTTTGCAATAATTCCAAGTCAAGCATTTGTGATACAGATTCCCCCCTCTGCGATACATGTTGTGTTCCCCTTCTTTATTTCTCTGCTTCTGGGCCCATGAAGAGACATCCTTTACTGCAAGATGTCACTGATTCAACAAAATTTGTTCAGATCCTCTCTGCCTTTCCACTCCTCTTATAATGATTTCTACCCTTTGGTCAGTAGGCAATAGGGGATTGAACTAATTATGACCCAGGAGAGAGCCAACTAAGAACCTGAACTCAAACATCTCACTCATTTTGAGGTCATTATATAAAGAAGCTACTGCCATCTCCATCAATACTTGCAATTACTGAATTTTTGAAGGAAGCTTGTTTTTGTCAGGCAAGGTAAGCCTGACAATTTACTTGTGCATGGACTCACTTCATTTCTGGAACTCAATTGCCCTCAGAAAAAAGGAGTAGGTGCCAAATTACTCTGCATAGAAAATTATGGTCAGGAAGAGGACTCTGGATGACCAGAGATCCAAATCACTTGGAGGCTTCAGCTGAAGTTATGTGCCCCTAAAATGGGTGAAGAATCCCAACCACGTTCTACACATAGACAAGAGTCACACTTTTCTCTGTTACATCCTTAACTGGACTTAATCACATAGCATGAAGAATATTCGCAGTGTTTTTAATTAGAGGCTTGTTTATAATTTTATTTCCTCTAAATTTTGAAATGTTTATTTATTTATGTTATCCATAAATATCTAAAGATACCTTTCTGGTCATCTTTTTATTAAGCAATATCTTGAACATCTTCAGTGCAAATATCACATGAATGGAAACTACACAATCTGTTTCATGGTAAATTCCAGAATTATTTTTGTGGAAATGAGCTATAAAGTATTAAAAAGGAACATTGATTCAGTTCAGAAACAAAACAAAAGAAAAAAAAAAGTTTTGTTGAACTGACTCAGCAAAACACCATTAAAAACTGTCAAAGCAAAACCTCCATCACTAGTGTAGCAAATAGAAGTATCCTGGGGAAAACCTTTGGGTAATTTTTATCTTCAGATCTTCAGTGAGAAAATATCAGTGGGAAAAGAACACGTTTTTCTAAGTAATCATTTTGACAAAAAATTTGCAGACACTTCTAATTATGAGCATCAGTGATCTCCATGCAAGTCAAAAATGTGATCAGAAAAGAATATTTTAGTCCTTTTCTTGATGACAGTAGGGCACATTTTCTACCCTATTGATGTATATTTTATGATAGCTTTTTTTTTTTTTAATAGACTTAATGTTCTCCTTAGGTGTCCCCACCTCAGTACCTCACAGTCCTCTCCTCCTCCCAGTCCCTCATTTTCCCTTCCATCTTGCTGTTTCCTGTTTCACTCCACGTCTTCTAGGACATATTTATGCAGGCCATCTTTGTACAGGCCATCTTCCAGACCACCTTTTGGGCCTTACTAGCACAGCAGATTCAGCTGAGATGGTCTAGGGGAAGACAGCTATGATGCCAGGAGAAGCCCTCCACACTTTGCCAACTGCTTGCTTTGCTCACCCACAACAAATAGCACGAGCAGTTTTAATCCCAGGAGCTGTCAGAGGATGCTTCTTTCACAACCATGCTGCTCTGTCAACAAATCTAAGAGGCAATCAGGAATATCTGCAGGCTTAGATGTTTGACCACTCTTGAAACATGTCAATGTGCTTTTTTCTTTTCTCCCAGAGCTCTGTGCAGGGAGCTTGACTGTGCCACACACACACACACCGATGCCACCCAGCTCTGGTGGGACCACTATCGCTGTACTGGTATACATCAACAGCAAAACCTGAAAATCATGGCACATGGCTTACTTCAGTTTAGCTTATCAGGTGGACGTACCTTAGTCCAGTTGTTAACATGCCCAAGTTCTCCTTCCTACTTCTTACAAATGCATACTTCTGGTTCTCATTATAAAAATAAATACATAAATAAATAAATAAATAACACTTTTCTCCACAGCAGATCAGTAATCCGTGGCATGCCAGGGTCTGAACCAGTACACCTAAATTGTGCTGAAGTGAATACATAGGGCCAACACTGCTCAGTGCTTTAGATGAAAACCCAGCCTTGGCCAGAAACCCCATTTGGCTCTCCTGTCTCCCACGTCTCCTGTGCCAATGCATGAAGGAAGAGACCAGCAGCCTGGCAGCTACTGAGCCCTTCCCAATGAGCCCAATGTCCACATCACAACTCACCATCCCTGTCTTTATCATGACAGGCAGCCAGTTGCCACCATTTGTCCAAAAAGCGTGAAACAAATGGTGAAGACCTATGAGAGAGCTCACAGCTCTCAACACACTGCCTTTTCCCTGCCTTGGGGCATGGAGGGCAGAGGTAACACCCCAGCTACTTTTGTATAATTACTAACAACTTGACTTGCTGTTTTCCTGTTCCTTTACACCTCACAGCCATGCAAACACGTGATGCAGAAGTGGGCCTCAGAAATGCTTTAAGACATTATAACTCAGCTATTGTGTTTCTTCTGATATTGCTTCAGATTATTATATCACATCCTGCTGAAATAAGCAAAACTACAACCCAGTTACTGCTGCAGCTGAAATCTATCCCATGCCAATAATGTATCTAGTGCTTTAGCGCTTAGATCTAGGGGGAATTCAACATTATGGTATATATATATAGTATATATATAGTAAGTAACCAGATAGAGAAAACACAGTTTAGCATATCTGCTTTCACAGGAATAACAGCTACATGTATTTTTAAATATAGCAAGGATATAAGCAAAATCTCAAGGGGACACTGCTTCCAGCTGTGCTCACACTTTGCTTGACTGATGATTTTAATATTTTTATGCTTCTAATTTTTAGATCTGTTTGTTTTGGGGCATTCAGGAGGGGAGGGATTTGTACCCATTTAAAAACACTTTGAAAAGCAAGAATACTGGCCTGGAAATTCTTGGAAAGAGCTCAGCTGTGCCATGTAGAAAGGAACAGCTTTGATGTATTCGAGGAAGTGCTCCTGCTGAGCTGGCATTTTACAGTTTGTTTCTGTCTAAACCGAACTGCTCACACTGATTCATTAGCAAAGGAAATGTCTGTTCTTTGCCTGATCACACTTCTCTATGCCAAGCTAGTTTAGCCAGGCACCACTGGTTCCTGTATGTAGCATGTGCATCACCTCTTCAGCATGGTCACATATTAATGCCAGCAGTAAAGAAATACTGGGAATGGTTTTACCTTTAAAAATGATAACTTGAATGTATGGAAACAGTTGCCAGAGTTGTACATCCCAAAGATTTTCAACAATGAAGTTTGACTGATAGATATTTACCAAAACCCATGTTTGACAAAACACCGAGAAAAAAATCTATTTCTGCATCCAACACATATGTGTTTTGGTCAGATGCAAAGCTGTGTCTGTGCTAAATGAAGGCTATTTCTGATGTAAAATAAACAGCTCCCTATCTATTCTTCTGTGACACCTCCGACTGCCATCCACCATCTTCAGTACATTCACCAGCAGCACTTGACTTCTGTTCCTGGGAATTTCTCTTCCTCTGAAGAGCTTCCCTCTCTTCCCCCACATTTGGGGTTTAAACCAAACCTCCACTTAGCAACCCTGTTTCTTAAATTTAATACTTATCGTCAGGGTCCAAATCTCCTGGTAGTGACTATTCTAGTGACATATGATATTTCCTTTATATAAAGCAATAGCTTATTTTCTAATACTCTTACCAATCCAATGCTTTTAGTATTTATTTTTAGTATCTTTTTAACAATGAGATGTGAGCATGTCAATAGAAAGAAGGGAACATCTTCTCCCTGAAAACGTCACTGGTGTTACAGAAGAATTACAAAATACTTTGGTCTTTAAAAGATGTATCTTGTGGGAATTAAAAGTGAGAGTAGGATCCCCAGTCGGAGCGATGGGGAACCTACAGAGAGATACGACATCCCCTCTGTGTGAGTCAGAGCCCAAGAGATGCTGCCTTCCTGCATACACAGAGAAAAGCTCTTCAGCAAGTTACCCCAACCGCCAAACTGCTGTAACTGTTCCTTGGTGTGGTTCCTTGGTTCCTATTTCTTGGTTCCTCTGAGCTGTTCAAACTAACACATTTTACATCACCATTGGAACAGAATAACAACATTTTGGAGGAAGAATATCAAGTATTGAATATTATCTGATTCTGGAAGGTAGTAGAACCCTTTCATTATAAAACTCCAGTAGGTACAATGGGCATCTACAGTATTTAGACTAGACTGAATTTAGATTTCTTAATATGGTTTTCCCAGGATAGTCTAATGAAATCATCTGAGTTCACCACGGGTTTTTTTTTTGTTTTTTTTTTTGTTTGTTTGTTTGTTTGTTTGTTGGTTTTTTTTCAACTCCAGAATTATAACTGGTCCTGAGTAAGTAAGCTGGATGAGATTGTTTTTGAGCAGGTGCAGAAGTCCATGCTCAGTTTCTTCCCAGATCAGGGAAACCAAACTCATCCAAAACTAATTTTCTGTCTGATCTTCGAAGACTAAAGTGCATTTCTTGGTCTAGTGTTTATTTGCAAAATTATGTTAAATTATCTTGCTAAATGTGTGCATGACATAAATGCACGTTTCAGTATCTTGGTGATACAGGACTGTTTGATGTAGGGGCAAGGTAAAACTTAGCCAAGCATTAGAGACATGTGAGGAGCTGATGCCTCCCTCTAAACCTGTGATTTACCAAAGCAGATGGGGGCAAAATGGACACATGACTGTTTAAGTCAGCACTTAGCTTGACAGGAACGCTCTGACTCTCAGCACCATTTCTGCATTCTACATTAAATGAACATCAGCTAAAACAAAGAAACAAGTAATGGGAAAGGAGGCTTCCATGGCTTCCATTGGCAAGTCCCAGAGCAGGGAAAATCTCCTGAGTGCCCTTGCTCTGCCTTTTGGTTCATCCCCATCACTGTTGTGGACTCAGTGGTCCCAAACCTCCCCCTCTGCTCTTTGCAGACAGGAGCTACAACACATCCCTGGGAATGTGAACCACTTAACCAGTTTGCTTCCTGGGAAGCCTGTGAGCCTTACCAGAGATATGGCTCCACCCAGGGAAACAAGTGTGAGATCTAGAGTAAAAGTAGCCATCAACATTCTGCCCATGGTGCCTAAAGACCACAGAGGGCCTCTACACTTGACTTCTTTTCCAAAGTTGTGGGTGGCTGAGGTTTCTAAAAATTTTATTTGCTTTAAACAAAAACTGTATTTTGCTTTAAAAATTCCTAAGTAGACTTCAAGGCAATCATCTTTCAAGAGTCATCTTTCAGGACAATCCAGGCTTGAATGTCTCGCCCCCAACAACTATAGAGAGAAAGAGATTACAATAGTTCAAGATTGTCTTTATGTGGCAACACAGTACTGTACTATTTTTTCAAGTAATTGCTTTACACAGAGAGATTTAAGATAATATCCTCAGCAATATTTACAAGGTCTTCTAGAGGCAGACCTGTTTGCTCTTCTCATGTTTTGAGCCAAATGAAAGCTGTGTAGGTGCATTTAATGCAAACTGCTCTAGCCTAAAAGCCTATTTGCTAGAGCCATAACAGTTCTTGCTTGACTCAGGCCATGAGCAGAGCAAGGGAACTTCTGCCTACAGAAGGCCATCATACCATACACTCATACTTATTTCTCTGACTGTGAAGATGTCATGGGCTTCACAACTTACATTAATAGAAATTTGGAAAATGTATCCATTATATGAACAAAGGAAGCTTTATAAGCTCTTCAGGCTGGAAGGCTAAACATACTTACTGAATTACTATCTTCTCTATCAGGTTATACAGATTTTCTAAAAATAGGCCCATTGCAAATTCTGGAACTTTAAGAATTTATTTAAACTACAAAACTTAGTGTATTTAACTAGCTAAAGAATTAAGGAGCATAATCAAAGACAGCTTCACCAAAGAGCAAATCACTTTTTTAAAAATATAAATAGAAAACTTGAAAGAGCTGACATAATTTAAAAACAGATTGGACATGAGGCTTTAAAATCTTATTTTACTCTTTCTTTTTCATGACTCTAAGGAGCTGCCCAACAGAGTAAGTAGATGGCAACTGACATAACAATGAATACTTTCACTTGCTCTCTCTTTTTACACATACAAGCAGAGAGAGAGAGAAGGTCCATGAAAATGGAATTTGAATAAACAGATTTGCCTGGCAATTACACTTCTTTTTTACTTAGTTAGGTTCTCAGTTCTTCTAAGAAGCAAAAATAATGCTCTGTTTGTCTCTTTGACATGTCAAGAAATATTGATTAACCTTAAATTAAATACAAATTAGCATGGAAGTTGGCTTTTAACTGACAATTAAAATTATCTTTAGCTCTTAAATAATAACTAGTTATATAGAAGGATCTAGACAAGATGTTAAGTAATTTGAAGTATTTAAAATGCAACCACCACGCATAACCCTTCAATAATGATACTTATCTGCATTTGCTAAAGCTTATTCTTCCTCTTCCTGTGGGCATCCCAATGCCTATTCTCTTTGCATCAAGGCACATGAGTCCAAAAGATAAAAGAAAAGAAAACTAATGGTCATCCAAGTACATATAAGTGAATATGGGGGTAGATTTTCAAAGTAGAACACACTTATCATTTCCTCAGCAGAAATTGTTTGGCACCTGGCACTTTTAATCCAAATGTATGAATCTGTGTAGAGGTACTGAAAGCAGTAAATTCTTCTTTTATATAATTTGAAATAAAATACTTTATAATTTACACCAATGTTCAGCAGAAGTTAAGTCACAGCCATAGCCCCCACAGCAAATGGATTATGAGGTCTCAGTCTTGAGTGTCATAAGGCCTTTTTATTAGTAATTTTTTGGCACTTTAAATTACTGTATCGTGTCTTGAAATGCTGTCTCTGCTGACATCTTTTGTGAAGGTGGTAGATTTCATTTTCTCATTTTTTTTTGGTTTTGTTTTGTTTTGTTATGTTTTGTTTTCAACAAAGTCAGGTGACTGAAGTTTTATTCATTGCAATATCCACACAGAAAATTTTGAACACATTTTATGGTAGTAAAGAAATAGTTTTGTCTCTAATTAAACATATTTTGAATTTTTTAATATGGAAACACTTTATAAGATTCAACTCTTATACTATTATTAGAAAGTGGCTTACACCTAGCTGAAATCTCTTTGAAGTGAATGCAATTTATATTTTTCTCTGCTATTTCAGACATCAATAAAATCAAATTTTTCAAATAATCACTGACAAAGTAAGTTCTTAAAAACAATGGTGGTAAAATAATTTTTAAACAACAAAATAGTAAGTTATAGAAAATTAAAAAACTTAAAATAAACTAATTTTACTAAGTATATTGAAAACAATAAAGACTTTGAATAACTCTTCAAAGAAAAAAAAAATCTACCTTGTGTAAAATTTATGTATATGGAAAGTTAGATTTTAAATTTTCTTTTTCTTATGCAACATGTAATGCACCACTTTAGTATAATGAGTATTTCAAGGACTGTGTGCAGTTCTGGGCACTACAGTACAAAAAGGATGTGAAACTGTTGGAGAGTGTCCAGAGTAGGGCTACGAAGATGGTGAAGGGCCTAGAGGAGAAGACGTATGAGGAGCGGCTGAGGTCACTTGGCCTGTTCAGCCTGGAAAATAGGAGGCTGAGGGGAGACCTCATCGCGGTCTACAGCTTCCTCATGAGGGGGAGTGGAGGGGCAGGCGCTGACCTATTCTCTTTAATGACCAGCGATAGGACCCGAGGGAATGGAGTCAAGCTACGACAGGGGAGGTTCAGGCTGGATATCAGGAAGAGGTTCTTCACCGAGAGGGTTGTCACACACTGGAACAGGCTCCCCAGGGACATAGCCATGGCACCAAGCCTGTTGGAGTTTAAGAAGCGTTTGGACTGTGCACTTCGTCATATCATCTGAATTTTTGGATAAACCTGTGGTGCCAGGAGTTGGACTTTGTGATCCTTATAGGTCCCTTCCTACTCGGGATATTCTATGATTCTATGTGAAATCTGAAGTTTCTTTAGTATCTTTTGTTCCTTTGATGTCAGTTTCTAATTTCTTTTACATCCCAGATATATTCTTTTGTTTTGTTTGTTTTGTTTTGTTTTTTAAATATCTGGGGGTTTTGTTTGTCTTATTTGTACTGTAACATGTTTCTGATTCAAGAAAATGATGATCAAGTATGTGTTTACATGATCTCCCAAATCAAGGGGTATGTTTGAACTGCACACTAGAATCTGAACTCCACTGAATGTTTAGTTTTTTTCAGACTCCTTGACTGAATGGGCTTTTTCTACTCCAAAATCCTGAAGGTTCTTTAATTTCAATGGTTAGGAATAATTATCATTAAGCTATGTTTTGACTATTTAACTATCATTCCACTTTTGAATATCATTACTTCAACGCTGACAAGTAAAACAGGTGTCAGGTCATCTCATATTTCACAATAAAATAAAGTCTGAATAACCCTAGCCAAAAAACTATGGCTGATTAATTTTACAGGCCTGTCTCTGGATTTTAAAAGCCAGTATCAGTCATTAATTGTTACAATTTCTATGCTCTCATTGGTCAACAACTGTAAGCTAATGACAACCACAAGTTAGGGCAGTTGTTCAAGTTGATGAGGTCAAGTTCTTCTGAACCTGTTTACATTTTGTTCTTTGGAAAGCCAAGGCAGACTGATCACAATAAAATGTCATACCAGGCTCAACTCCGCGAAAGCATAACTTAAAACAGTGTTAAATTATCACAACATGTGATTATTTTTATTTCCTCCTTGGTAGACTGGAGACTCAAACATGTTAGCGGTTTCTTCATGTTGGCCATGGAGTAGCCTGTGGCAATTCAAGCAGACTAGATGTTTGCATTGTGCTGTATCATTTAATTCCAAAGTTATTTAACCCTTTGACATTGCTGTAACACCTTGGTCAATTTTGAAACAAAGCAATTGTTTCAAAATAGAAAGTTGCAATCATTCAGTTTTTAAATTTTCAGAATAAATATTTCAAGGTTTTACAAATTCTCAGGGTATTTTTAGGCTCAAACATTTTGCGAACTTATAGTTAGTTTAAGCCCATCTCATATGGCATTTTCTAATTATTCTGGATCAAATACTGACTTCTCTGTGAGCTCAGAGGATTACAAGCAGCTGCAGGCTGCTTTCCACAAGTGAAAATGGCTAAAATGTCACTCTAGTAGTCATATCTAGCCTTCCCTCTTCCTATGTTTTATCCTTTAAGTCGTATTCTCAGAACTGTCCAAGACAGAGAAGAACAAGGACATACCATGCTGTTGAAAATTGATTTTTTTAAAAGAAAAAATGAAAAGCATACCAAACCAATAATGGCTTTGGGTCCTATTTTCTTACATTTGTTATGGGTTTCAGTCCAGGCAGAAATGGTCAGTCTTAGCTCCCATTAGCATCAACCTATCCAATAATGCCCACAATCAACCTGTGATCTAAGTGCTTTTAACCTCATACAGTTATAAAAATCCACACTGGATTTTTCCATAATGGATAACAACCTAAGACCAATACTTTACACGCCTACATGTAATTTTCATGCTTCAGATGTTAATGTGTGAATGATATTAAGGAGGAATTGGACTTTTTGTAAGTCTCTTCAGGTTTTTTGGGGAAAAAAAAAAATAAATAAATAAAAAAAACCAAGCTCTGACAGTGTTCTGTCTTAAGACAGAGCTACTACTTTACAGAGCTGACCAAAGAAAACCCTCTGAAAAAAAAAAAAATTTACTTCACATATACTGAAGAAATATTTCCTAATGTTTGGCAGTCAAATGTTCCGAATTTGTGTGATAGAAATTGACTAGGACTTTGTAGAAGTTTCTTACCTCCTGAACACCCCTGTATTTGTGGGCACAGCAACAGTGAACAGAGAAAGATCACATCATTGAAGGTTATGAACATTTGTAAACAGAATATGACCTGAGAGTGCACTGACAGCCTTGAGCCTTGCATTTCTCTGTCCTTCAAGTGCTTAACCTCACAACCTTAGACTTCTGTTAAGGGATGCTGGGGGAGGGGAGGGTAATGTGTTTTTCAGTATTAATTAGAAAGTCACCAAATAAAATACGGTACATCAGGTGCTTACATGGAAAATTTGACTTATGTGTGTCCAGCAGTTAATTAGCCCAATTATATATAAGGCATGGCAAATGATTTCAATTTTAATCATAAAGTCTTGCTGAGATTCCATTTCAATTCATAAAGAAATGCTTTTAACTTACAGAGTTCAGTACTGCATTTACCCCAAAAATAAGGCACTCAAACTTTATTTTTGCTTACACTGTTATAATTAAATATATACTGTTATAATTAAAGCTGTTAATAGTTAAAATATAAACTATGGTGATATTGCTGTAGGCATTTGAAATTTTAAAATACCATATATATATATGTAATTCCATATATATATCTGAACTAGGATAATGCTCTGATAATGCTCAGAAATTCATACAGTTCGTTCTGACTAATTATCTTTTCCAGTTCCTCCCAGTGACAATATCCCAGTGATACAGTGAATCCTTGTTTAAACTGAAACAGAAATGTTACATTTTTTATTTTACTTCAGGATTTTTTTCTGATTTTGTACATATTTCGCAAGTCTAATTTAAAACACACAAACAAACAAACAAAAACATATCTCATAAGGCATTGCAGATGATGTGATAAGTAGATGAGGCAGTACAGAAAAGCACAAACACCCTAGTCATGCCCTTGATACGCATTCTTGCCAAAACATTTGCAATTTATATGCAAATTCATCATCATTTTAGGGTTTTGGGGGCTAGGTGGTTGCGTTTTCTGCCATTATGAAATATCATCCACCAGAAAACGACAATGTCTTTTTAGATACTGTTGCCTAATTTCCTCTGGTTTACTTTCAATATTTATACAAAAAGATAGAACTTCATTTCGTTTAGACTGCTAATTTCTGGAAGTTTGTTATAGTTACCTTGTCTTGATTTTAACGTCAATAACCTTGTCTTTTGTCTTATGGTTTTCCACTTTCTAGCTCATGCATTGGTAATTCAGGTAGAGATTTTAACAGGTGCACTGTAAACCCTCAAAGCATATGTTTTTTTAACCAGCATGCTGATCAAAACTGCCCCATCCTCCCAGGGAATGCTCAAATGTGTTCCTTTTTTCAAGAGCATGAAGCAGTTTCTGGCAGGGCTCTGTCTTGCGTGCAGGGACATATGACTGAGGAAGATGCTCAGCTTTCTGCTACCAGTCATCTCTGTGCCTGATACTGCAGAGCTGAGCTGCTCCTGATGTAGCTACTAGGGTGGCTGCTTGCAGCACAGCCAACTGAAATCGTGCCAAGGGCATGGCAGCCAGCTGATGTTGGTGGCATCTCCAGCCATGCCCCCTGCAGCTCATAGTCTTAAACAGGATCAAAACTGCACTGCCACCCCAGTGACCCCAACTCATGTGGACAAAAGTGCTCCTGCCGCTTCATTAGAGATAGCTGTTACATAGGACCTGACCTCTAGCTTGCGCAGAACTCATAACTGAGTTGTGGTGGCCAGCTCCAAAGCAACTGCCATCAGCAGCTCCCACCACCACCTCCACTCACCAGGTTCTCCCCAGCAGCAGCTCATTCGCTCCCTGGCCAGGACATCTCCCATGAGCATGCTACTGCTCTTCCAGCTGCATGGCAAAGGCCACAAAACCTGCCTTTAAGTGACTAAAACAAAAAGAAATGCCACCTCCTCAGACCCCCCAGCTCAGACTGCTTTAGGCGTTTAACCCAGTCTTCTAGTTTGCTGGCTCTGGACCTCTGGCAGGAGCTGCCTGAGACATCCAGGAGTCAGCACTGACATAAGGTTTTTTTGCTATCCTATTAGCATGTCTGGTCTCTAATAACATTTTATATTACTTCTTAAATGAGTCTCAAGTTCAGGACAGGTCACATCGTGTTTAATATATGCTGAAACTAGAATAAATAAATTTTAAAAGATGATTCTCTTTCTGCATTCTAGACTAAGATTAAGATCTCCTGCTTTTAAAACAGTCATCTGTCTTTTCATATGATATTGTTCCAGACCATTTAATCTCTATAGTTCCTTCAGAAAACAATGTTTCTAAATGCTTAACAAAACATTCCTGGAACAAGAATTCATTCTGCATTTCACCCTTTCAGCCTCAGAAGTCAACTGTGTTTGTTGCATATATGTTTTGTTTTGTTTGGCTCATTCTATCTTTTAGTTTAGAGATCAAAAAGTGGATCTGTACTGTAAAAATAAGCCTTGTGTGGGTCAAAAGGAGAAAAAGGGGAGAGGATGGGGAACATTTCATCATGTATGGGTTGTATCTAATGGCTTTATTAAGTGTGCTTCAGATGCTTTGCATTAAAACTTAATATAAAGAATGCTGAATGAGTGCCAAAATCAACTGCATTGTTGGATAAATGGAATCACTGCACCCAAGTTCTGATTTATTCTGACATAAAATTGCTTGCCTGCAATTAAAGGTTCATTATTCTACCCTAAGACATAAGTAAACACTGATCATAAGGATTTAAATCACCATAATGGTTTGTATAAATTCTATGATCAATTTTTATTCACCTAGTTTTATGTCTCTAACAGCCATTACAAATTCATATTAATATTGATAATTGCCACAGGCATACATTTTATTTTGGTCTCATCCCAGTATCAGCCTAAATTTAGTTACAGCCTGCCTGTCTTCCACAAACTGCTCCACCATTTTCTTATCCCACGATTTTCCTTTTTGTATATACCCATCCCTCTCTTCCTTTGTCCATTAAATCATCCTACCCTCTCACTCATACTGTAACAAACAGTTTCTTTTCACACAGAAAAACACAGAATGTCTGAAAGGAAGGACTGAAGAAGGAAATAAAAAATGGTGATAAGAGATTCTGAAAGAAAAACACAGGCCAGTTTTCCAAGCGAAGGGGTGATGTACCTGCTGGAACATGTTATCTCAGAACACAGCAACTATGTCTTATCTGCTTCTGCTGTGTTACCACATATCAGTAACCTCAAAAAATCTCCTCTTTCTAAAAATTTCCGTTTGGGCTCTGACTGAAGGTGAAATGTCCTGGAAAGTTTGAACAAAAGAAAGTGGTAGCTTTTTACATGGAGCGTAAAGAAGTCATGCAAAAAAATAAATTAATTTTAAAGAACCAAAAGACTTAAACTTTTCCTGTTGACTTTTTTTGGTGTCGAGTTGTATTTTAAAGAGATAAATAAATAAATAAATAAACAGACCTAGAAATACTACTTAAGCAAATGAGCAAAGTGTAATAGTTATTTACCCAAGAGGCAGAAAATGCCAAAGGTTGCATGCTTAACCTTAATTCAATGAATCTTTATTCTAACCATAGCTATTGGTCATTTGGTCAAAATAAACGATGCTGTTCCTTATCCCATGTTTGCCTAGCTAGCACAGCTCAAGCAGAAGCCACAGTGAAGGACTGTTCAGAGATGGCCCCATTCCACCGTGCTGCCTGGAACAATTGCCCAGCTTCATCTATGGGACAGGTCAACATTTTATTTACTAATATCCCAGTCTATTATTGAAGCAATAGAAAATAGGAGTTTATGAAATGAAAAACCTGTAATATACATAATATAGAATAGAATATAGAATAGATGACTACACATATTCTTTGTTTACCAATAGCCCTCACAATGTGACTGTTAGTAGGGTTTGTCACAGAGTTCATGCTTCCAGGTGCAATCCTTGCTAAAAATGTTCTTCAGTGTGAAGAGATCTCTCCACAAATCTTAGCACTTTTTGATACAAAAAAATATATATTTATACTGATAAAAAAACATTCACCCCCTCTAGCTTATACATCAGTGGAATAATGAGTAGTAATTGAGCATATATTAATCTGTTTTCCCAAACTGCATTTCACCTGTAAGGTGCGATGGGCATAATAAATGTTTTAATTGCCAAGTCAAGAGCTAAGAAATCAAGAAATACCATAATCAATTTGTCCATGTGTCCTTCAGTCTGTTGTTCTGCATGTTCTTAGGTATGCAGTTGGATGCATTCTTCAATTAAATGGGCACGCATTCATTTTTCCCCAGAAAAAATGTACATTTGCAAATAATGTATGCAAAATATTTAATTCTTATGCAGAATCCACTTAACTTATGAATGCAATTTGTCTGCATAGTTTTTTTAGAAATTGGCCTAATTAATTATGTTAATCTATTAGTGTAATTCTGTCCCCATTCTGACATTAAAAGCATCAAGCTCCTCATGTTAAAGAAACTTTTGTTTCCCTTTGAAATTTATGTGGTATGTATATTTGATTGTAGATCATAACTAGATATTTGTGACTCTTGTTAAATTGTCTTGTCAGTGGCCTTGAGGGGAAAAAAGTAATTTAATCATATGATTTACCATTACCTGAGCAAGAAGTAACCGTGTTCATATTATTCTTATGAGCGCTTCAGTTAACCCCAGAGAGACTACTCGTCTGAATCAAATGAATAGGATTAAGCTTTCTGATTGCTAACTAGTTTATGTGATGTCAAAATGGGTATTGATGTAATCTAAGGAGAGAATTTTGATTCTGAGGATTGTTCTTATAATTTAGATGACTTACAACTCATAAAATGCAAAGGTTGCTTCAGATAATGTAATGTAGCCGTTCATCCGATTCAAAAGTACATTGGTCCATTAACTAGTATTTGAATTTTGGCACTTTGACATAAGGAATGTCCTTTGATTACACTTGTACAACCCCTAACACAGGGTGGCAACATAAAGGCACTCAGTGGCCATAACTTTGCCATTAATCATAGAAAGAGATCGTTTGCTATTGTATCAACCGGAGCAGTAAGACCTGGGAGGAGGTTACAGCAGAATGCACTAAACCCTGAATATTCAAAACCAAACTGAGACTTTGTCCTTTATTCATCAGATGTCATAAGGTCTTGCAACATATCTTACATAACCTACAGCTGATGCTGTAATACATAAACAAATTATGTTGAGCTAAGAGGTAAAAATTGCTGCTGTCTTAACTATGGATGCCTTTACTTCCATGCATTTGGTTTCACTCCTAAAAAAGAATTACCTGTTTGGTTATTTTATTTTGACAGGTGGGAAAGCAGAGCTTTGCAGAAGTTCGGTGTCACAGATCCTTTTTCAACCACGTGCAGATGTTTACCCCTCAGGCAGAAACAAGTGCATATTCAAATTGCTGCGATTATTAAAATGAAGTCTCAACCACAGCTTTGCAGAAGTAGTCTATAAAAGTGCATTAAGAAAAAGAAATTAAGTGCATTGTACCAGTGCCAGCCAAAGCAAGCACAAGAGTTATTTCTTCTGAAAGACATTCTGCATAAATCTCCATTTTGTTTAGCAGCTATTTTAATCTGCATTTGTAATTATCTTCCTTTTCTCTTAGTTTCCATGTCAGTGCATATCCAATGGGCTGAATTACATATAAAATCAAAATCAGGTTCCATTAAATTTCGTTTTCCTTAAACCCAAGGAGACAGTGCAGAGAATCACTTTTCACAGGGGACGTGTCAGCAGAGGGAACTGTAAATGCCAGCATACATCGCCCGTGGCTCAATGTCTCTTCTCTTGTTAGCTCTGTCATGTTTTGCCATGCAAATAATTGTTCATCTTTGCTTCTCAGTGTCCTTCAGGCTCTCCAGGAGTGTTGTGGCACCAAGGGCTAGGCCTAGTGCTCTCAGAGCAGCGGGTGGCACACGGGCTTGGAGGGAACAGGCCACCTGGACATAGCAAGAGCTGACGGTCTGGTCATCAGCGGTGCCCCATAGAAGGCAAATAAAAATATTTACATGTTTGTTTTCCTGCCTTCTATGTGTTTCCCTAAGAACCGTGTTAACCTTTGCCAAATATTTCCCACAGTTTGAATTTGAGATTTTGAAGGAGCTCCAGGGGCAGCAGTCTCAGTCTTTGTCAGGCATCATTACCTTTTCTCTTTCCTCTTTAACAAATGAGAAATACAACACAGCGAATTACTGGATTAAGCAGCTGAGGGGAAATTCTGCCAAAAGCATGGTGAGACCCACTGCAGTGCAGAAAGGGGAGGGTTCGCATGTGCCTTTGAATACATTCCTGTCATTGCTTGGCTTTACCTTTATCGTTTTCCTTACAGTGCAGCTTTACACCTAAGTGCAAAGAACTCAGTAAATGTTTATCTTTGTCTGGGATTTGGGAAAAATAACTAGGAAACTGCATTCTTTAGATTTCATCTAGTGTCCCACAAACCCTGAAGCAGGAGGTTGAGGCTATAGGCCTGACAGTGCAACAGTTTGCAGAGTTGGGTTCGTACTTGGCTCCAAAGCAATGAGCCTGAGGACTTCCACAAAAATCATCTCCATCCAATGCATGGAGCGGTCCCGGACACAGTCATACCAACACAAGTGTAGGCATGCTAGCAACTAGAGGAGGGCAGAAACACCTAAGTCCATCACTTCTGACAGAGAAAAAGCATCTCATAGGCAGCTCAGCTTCAGGAATTGCTGCAAGCCCCAAGCTGAGCTGGGAAGACCGAAGAGGAAAAGAAATGAAGGAAGGTTGCAGAGGAACATCAAGCCATGAGCCTTTCCACCCGAGCTCTGCTGTGAGCATTTGTTCCAAACAACAGCTGTTTCCTATAAAGCTGACTTTAAAATTGTTGTCTTCCTACTTCTGAGAGAATTTGTTCACTTCATCTTTTTACTGGCAAAAATACTTTTATTGCTTTTCATTCCTGCCAGCCCTGCAGAGCCACCTCAGCACTGGGGAGGTGAACCAGAGTCTATTTTGGCATAAACCAGAAAGAACACAGCTTGATCTCAGATCCCAGGGTGAATTTTCAGTGCTGGCAGTCAAGAAAGTCATGGTTTTATTTGTAAATTAAAAGAGAGGTCAACAGGAAAATAATTGGGTAAAAAATAAAAAAAAATAAATAAAATGAAATAAAATAAGCAAATATGGAACCCTACCATGTCATTTATAGTCTCTTTATAGATGAGAGCAAACTTTATGTAATGTAATTTGAGTTATAAATAATATTATCATTTGTTTCAGCCAAAAAGCTGTAGCTCGTTTAATTAAAAGAATGAATGTGTTTGTGTTGTCTTACTCATTACTTTATTGTAAAATGTATCTGCAATGATATTTGATGGAAAAATTACTGCACTGGCAGGGAAAATGAGAGGAAAAAAATACTCAAAATACTTCCAGTAAGAAAGATAACTGAAGATTATTTGATCTCTTTGTTCTTTTGAATCAAATTGCTGAAAATCAAATTTCAAAGAAAAAGACATAAGGGAAGAAATATGAATTGACAGATTTGACTTTGGAGTGCAATTTTAAAAATGGACCATTTGTACCAATAATTCTGTGAGAAGCTCAGTTGTTTTCTAAATCTGTTCAAGACTCAGGGTGTCCAATTCTCTTGGCTGGTGTGCAGTGCATACTCAGCAGTAAGATATACAATACTATACCAGTCTCTAAGGCTCAATAATTTGAAGCACTATTGATGAGGAATTACTATGTGATGTCAAACAGAAATATTTATTGCAAAAGAGAACCATCCTTTTTCAAATGTTGCAAATGAAAGCATCATACAAAAACAGAGATATAGGGAAAAAAAAAAAATTGTCACGTTGTCCAGAAACCTAAGATGGCAATAGTGTAAGATTTGCAGTACTACTCTGTGGCACATAAATGCTGACATTTAATTTTTGTAAAGTTGACATTAACTTTTTTTTTTTCCAGAAAGAAAATAAGAAATGAGACTTTAAGGAAAATAAAACATTAAATGTTATAAAACAATAATTTATGGCACCACTTCACAATATGTGGAATGTATCGTTTCTATCAGGAGGAAAGCGGGTGGAGGAAAAGTAAAGAAGAAATATATTCTTGTGATGCAAAGTTAATAAGACAAAGAGATGTGATCTGATTCTTAATGAATCAATGCACCTGATGAATATCTACAGCAATATGAATAGTGGGATTTGATGATGTATTTCCATGGCTCACTATTGTGCTTGTTTCATGTGGGGGAGAGGTCGGGGGTGGGACCTCCTCCTCAGATTAGAAGCCAAAGTCCAAGCTCTGGTCTGTACTGGTGCCAAAGGTCATTTTCAATAAATCCAGTTATAAATAGAAACTTGGCTGTTCAAGCCAGGGATTCAAAGGCAGCTGAATGAGATGCTGGCCACACCCCTGGCTGTCATAGAAAATGGTATACTTCGGTCACACTTGTTTGGACAGCCACATAGGCAGACCTTTGGCTCACTTCTATACAGGTTTCAGAGGGTTTAGTGACCTGCATTCGCATTGACAAGAACAAGCGATGGCACAGATATACCCCTGTGACAGTTAATCACAAGGATCTCAAGCCAATGTAAGAAAATCAAAGCCATTGTGACTAGGCTACTTCCATGTATTAAACTCATGTGAATGTGTAAACCTTGGTCTTGAAACATAATCTAGATTATTACTATTTTATAATAAATTTAGGTTGTACTATTATTTCAGTCATCTGAGGACTACACTGACATCATTAACCCTCCATAAGAACAAGGAGACAGAAAACACAGTGGGGAAACATTGCTGTAATTGAAATAAATTACATTTGAGGTGCTTCATCAGTAGATTTCTGCATAAGATTTTTAAACATCTTTGGTAAAGAAACGTTAGTTCATTTAAAAAAAAAAAAACTTCATTGTGATGAAATGGAAATATTCTCATTGATGATGAGGCCTTTGGATTTATTCAAATATGTAGAGCCTTTAACAAAATTTCTAAATTTGCTACCAAAACTATTCACAGTACAGTTAAGATTTTTGCATTTCTGTACCACAGGGAGAAGACCCTCCCGAACTGTCTTATTTTGGAATAACATGAATTCTTAGGATAGATGAAGGGAGTATGCCAAGGTAATAAATAGTTCACTGTTTAGCAAAGAAAAAGAATTTGGGAGTTCCAGCATGCCAACGGAGGCTTTGTGGGATACAGCAGTAGTTTTAATCTTTAACTTGATTGTATTTCACAGTTTCTGAGGTATCTTAGAAAAGCAAGGCTTTTGACAGTAGGATCAAATTCACTGCACAGAATCTCTATTTGTTCAAAAGCCATTAGAAGTCTGGAAATTCAAAATAATTGAAAGTTGTTGGTAAAATAAGGAAGTGATAAATATGACTATAATCAGGTACAGCAGAAAAGTTAAAACTCATCAATATAACTTCAAGGAGAAATAGTGTAGGTTAAAACAAGTCAAATCAAATTATAACATAAAGAATATCACCATAATAGGTCAACAAGAGTATATTTTTATTCTAAAAGTTGCTGATTACTTCTGCTACAGCTGTGTGTAAAACTGACTTGTCCTGACTGATGAATGCAAAAGGGTTCACATGATATTGCCCTGGTCTGCACTAATTGATCATTTGTACTCAGCATCCCA
Source organism: Anser anser (assembly GCF_964211835.1). NCBI lineage: Eukaryota > Metazoa > Chordata > Aves > Anseriformes > Anatidae > Anser > Anser anser. The sequence continues at coordinate 33,870,635 of NC_139720.1, read as the reverse complement.
CTAGCTTATATGTATGTCCACAGTCATTCTAAACTTAAATGTCTATATTTTTGACAGGTCTTTATGGTCTCTATACATGTTTTTTAAGCAGTTGGTTCAGGAAAATTGCTATGAAGGTCGATTAGAATAGTATGACACAACCCCAGAGTGACTAGATAAAGGCTGCAAAGTGTATCATTAATCAAGTAAATTTAGATCATTAGTAAATCAAGTTTGTAGAACAACACTGAGTATATTCATGTGATCATATGTTTGGAAAGGTGGTTTTTTTTTTTTGTCGTTTTTGTTTTTTTGCAGTTTCAGAATACCCACTGAAAGATTTATAGTCAAATCCTGGTAGTTCAGTTTAACCACTCAAATATTTAAAGTCAGGAAAGGCAGTAGAGGACTCACCTGTGGCCTGTAAGAGTGAGGTAGAATAAGCATCACTCTGCAGATCATAAACAATGAAGAACAAGCTTACTATTACAGGGCATTTTGTTACTTTAAATATATATATATATATATATATATATAGCATTTCATTAAACTGCACCTATTTTATACTGTCTTAACATATTTCCATCTGTCTTATGGTATTAGTTGCTAACTGTACAACAAGTATTTTTTCAAGAGACCACTGATAACAGTTTGGGTCCCGTTAAAACCACAAAGTGAATGGGTTTGCTACCTCAACAGCATGTAAGACAAGCTTAGGGACAGGGAAAAAGGAAAGGAAGTGTTAGAATCTGATCATGGTTTTGGTACCTTGGTATCCAATATTAGCAAAGTGAAAATGAGTTTTAGCCATACAGAAGTTATTAAAATTATATTCCTTGATATTATTCTTTTTCATTCTTCAAATTCAGTTGTGTAGATCTGAAAATTCACACAAACCTGTGAGTTTGCATGGTAGAAAGAACATCATTTCTTGTGTATCAAAGGATAAATTTCATTATTTAAGTATAAATGACAATGTACATTCAAAGGCAGAAATTTCAGCAATTTGATGACAGCACCATTTTAACCCAGATCTGTATCTGTTGGCATGTATTTATCAATAGCAAGGACACTCTAACCAGGGACATACTGCTCATCTTACTCCTGATAACACACTCCACCTCACCTCTGACAAACCAGAAACCTTAAAGAATAATTTGTCTGAGCCTGTTCCAAACAAGTTTTTACATGTCTTTTCTATTTAGGAAGCACATCCATGTATTTTGAGGATTTTACAAAAAATAGGTTATACTGCTTACTAGGACTCATTTTAATAATTGTTATCAAACATACAATTTTTGCATTTTAATAGTTGCATTAATTCTTTTGAGATTTCTTTATTTATATCTGTGCCACCGGTGCTGTTTTAGAGTGCTATAATGTTTGCTTGACTTTCACATTATTTTTTCTGGCAAAAACTCTGTCATTTTCATAATTTTCAGATAACATTTTAACAGATTGTTTTAACATAGCTCAAGATTATTCACTCTTCTTGTCTGAGATGTATAATATCTCTAACACATAATTCAGAATACTAAATAGAAGGACATGAATCTAGAACACACCTGAACAATAGCTGTTGGATCTTATAATTTCTCCATCTTTTCTGGACTTTGACATTTCACAGAAATTTCAATACATTGAAGATACTTGAATATTTTCAGTAACAGCTTCTTTTCTCTCCTTGTTAGTCCCAAGAATAAGGATTCAATTCATTTATTGCTTTGTTCAGGTGGTTGTGTTCTTCACGCAACTTATTCTGCTGAAGTTTTGAATGCTTGAAATGTAATAAAAATAAAGTAAAAATGGCATGTGAACTCTTACAGTTTCTCTAAGACTAAAAATAATGCTTGTCAGACCCATTATTTTAGATAAACAGCAGTATTATATTATGTTACTTTAATATAGTCCTGGACACAGGTCTATTGGGCTAGCCTGGTATTCAATACCTATTCTCTTATACTACAGATAGATGTTAGAGGGTGGCAAAGTGTTCTTGTGGGAAGCATCTCTCTGTTGGCCTGCAATTGATGTTGAGGCAGAGGCAATGCTGAAGTATAGAAGAACTACCAAGATGTGAAGTACAGAGTTTTCTGATGTGAAGTGTAGAAAGTAATTGCTATTGATGATTACACTGGACAACTTTTCAGAGGTTTAGGCCCATAGGTGATTCTGTGTTGAATCATGAAATTAAGTTTTTCTTAGTTTTGTGATATTCCGTGGAAGAAATCTGTAGGTATAACACCCTATGTTTCTACAGACAGTGAGCATCCGGGTGCATTATGGTTCATCTTAGTATACTGGCCCTCAACAATCACAAATGCGATGTATATGTTAGTTTGCATCCATGTGAACCACTATTTTGAACAACACCCAGTGTAATCTCTTCCTTTCTTCAGAAAATAGAGGATATCTTCAAATATCCAGTTCACTGACAAAATCAGGCAGTTGATCAGTGCAAGTAGGCAAAAGTAGACTTGAGGGAAGGAGCAAGAAAGATAACCATGCCTTTAGACTAGTAGCAATTTGGTAGAACTAGCAGCCTTCTCTCAGTCTCCTTCTCCTCCGCATAGTCCCCATAGACTAGATATGGAGAGGAAGGAAGCCTGCAGCCCTTGAGCCGCGTACAGTTCTTGACCTGCTCACATGAGATCCTGTGCCTGGACATATAACCAAGTGATTAAAGATATTGCATGTGTCTCCAAACAAAGCTGGCCAGCAGTGATGAAAGAACCCACAGAGACAAACAAAGACAGAAAAAAAAAAAAAAAAACAGAGTGCTGTTTATATTCTTTACCAGTCTTCTCAGGAGAAAATAGGTGTTCCCTTTGTGCAAGTGAGATATAGGAAGAGAAAGTACAGTTGCTTAATATCAAGAAAAGATCAAAGCAAGTGTGATCCCTTACTTCACCTTCCAGGAGTAAAGTCTGTTAAGAATTGTTGGATAGAGTACAAGGAAGATCTGACAGCAAAATCTTGATTGCAGCAGGCATGGCAACCCACTGCACATCATCAGGATCTTGTTTTAGGTACTGCAGAAGCAATTTGAAGTTGATGTATATGAACAGGCTACCTGCCAAGGATTTTGGTCAAGCTAAAGTTAATGGTAACTCAGTAGCAACTTAAAAGCTTTTCATTAAGATATAATACTGGAACTTTAAGGATCAGGCCACCAAAAGAGGAGTGCCAAAACTAAACACAGAAAATGCTTATATCAGTCATAGGAGACTCACTAAAAGGATGAAAAAATTAAGGGGAAAAAAAAAAAAGTAATGTTGTCAATACAATGACATTTTGTTCATGCTAAGGATAGAAATCCATTTGAATAAAGACAAGTTAAATGAATACATATTAGTGGATAAAATTCAAAGTGAAAAGTAAGAGTAGAGTGATAATGAAGACAAAACAGTCATATGTTTAAAAATGGACTATGACAGCTCAGCAGAAAACCTACTTCCAGCCTTGACTGTATCCATATAATTCCTCTGGATCTCTTGTGGTGAAGAGCAGTATTTTAGCAAGATCTCAGGATGGCAGAAAGAGAAGGCCTGAAAGGGACAGATGAGTCTGCTGGGTGGGTAAAGATTCATGGTGACATTTTGGAGGAGCTCAGTAATGTGCTTGCCACTATTTTTCTCATAGACAGTTGGGGAGCTGCTTAAAATTACATTTTGAGGTAACAATCGTGAGAAAATAAAAAGCAAAGTCCTGCCATAATTTATTAATTTACATAGCATCAAGCTATACTGCTTTTTATAATACTGTTTAGCAAAGTATTTTTGAAACCCAATTTGCAATTGATAGATGTTTACCTAATATTTGTGTATATTCCTTCAGAAACGTCTGCCGTATCTTAGAAGCAGCATATCTGCAATGTGATGCAGGGGTTGCTATGGTGAGTTCACATCTCTTTTTTAATGCTGTACTGAGTAAATACACATTGTAACAATCTCTGTTAGAGGTGCTATTAGTGAAGTTATGTCAGCATTTCTATCATAAATACTTGTTTTCATGTTGCAACTTGTCCAAAAGACAGAACTGTTCCTAAATGAAATCCACAGATCTTTTTTCACTCTTTTGGTGTATTTTTTTCTCAGCTTCAATTAGTTTCTGAAATCCTCTGTCAAAAAAAAAATCTGGGAGTTTGTTTCTATTCTTTTGTAGCTAGTGATTTTAATGACACTTACAGAACATTCCGTTTAGAAAAATACTTAGAAAAAAAGGGGGGTTAATTTTTATTTCACTGTTCCAGTCTGTGCCAGTAGGCATTCAGTCAGGCATTAATTGCATTACTTATTTTACAGCCTTTCTGTACTGCCAGAGTGGCATAAAGAGACTTTTGTGTAAAGGAGAATCAGGTCCTTAGTTCTTGTATTTAATGACTCAATTTAACTAAACAGCATCACAAATGTAACTTGTAGACCCCACTGCATTCTTTTTGAGCAATTATTTAAGTCATTCTCCAGGATAACATATAAGAAAGCAGTGCCTTGCTGGAAGTAATCAAACACGTTTATCTTTTTGCCACCTGTTTATTTTTCTAATCATTTACTTTGAAAAAGAGTAAGTAACTTTCTGAGAAGATATTTCTCTATGAGATCCCCCGTGTATTCCAGGATAACTCTTGCATTATGCATTTGTATAAATTTGTAGGCTGACCTGATTAAATGTTATCCTTTTATGAGTTTTTTTTCTTTTTAGCTAGAATAAGAAATGTCTATATTAATCAAAATTCCTCATACCAAATACTACTTCTGAGAAGAAAAAAAAAAAAAAACTGCTACAAAAGTATTTTTAAATGCACATATTTTTGCTCAAAATTGCAGGGATTAAGGATTTGGATGGAAAAGTCAAAATTTACAGTAAAAAATAACCTTTTCCAACTTGCCTGTGAGATGAGATAATTATATAGGGATTTGTATATGTGGTTGTATGTTGACCTTGTGAAAACTATAAGTTAAAGTGGAACTGTTTCTTCTTGAATGTGCTTCATGTCAGCCAGTAAGAGTGTATACTCATTACTGAATTGGCTGAACAGTGAGGCTGAACAAACACATCTTTCCTGTAAGTCATGAAGAACACGGTTGGATGGAGAAACTCAAACAGAGCATAAATATACATCATTAGCTGGTAATAAGAAGGGAAGGATATTTTTTAAGTATTTACTCCCATAGTCAGAAACATGGGATGCATTTCAGATGTTGCCTTATCATAAACTGTAGAAAATGGGTTTTTACCCAACATAAATCAAGGCCATTGATGATAAAATGGAGTCAGAGATCCTTGAAGTAATTTTGACAGTGTTTTGGGGGTGTGGTTGTTTTGAACTGCGATACGACTCGGATTTTACTGCCTAAATAGTTGTTTGGTTTCTGCAGCAACTTATAATAGGACAGATCTCAAGGTCCACAATATCAAGTATTACAGCACAAGAAGATGAGAAATAGATCATGTACTTCGAGCCTTCTGTTGTAAGGCCTTATTTCCAAATATAAGGCAGTATCAAACTTTACAGCATTCAGGGTCAAAATCTGCAACACTAAAAATTTAGAAAATACTATCCAGAGTTATAAATAAAGGAATAATAGAACATAATGAATTCTACAGGTTTTATGGGAGACATCTGTAAACAAAATATGACAAAAATGGGAGCCTATCCAATTTTCAAAAAAATTATCAACATGAAGCACTTGTTATTCATCTACTTTTTTCTCCATGAAGATCCTGTGTTCATAACTTCCATACCCGTTATTTTTAGGCTTATTCAAAAATGTTCAAATAAATCCTTCTAAGATCTCATGATATCATGATTGTAATTCATGATAAAGACATGAATGAGTTTTTCATGTAAGTAGATCCCAGAAAGAAGCCTTTGATCTGTCTTGAAAAAAGAAGCAAAAAACAGTGTGATGCATCAGGGCAATATGCTCCAACTTGTATCATCCCTTAGGAAGTCAGTGGCTACATGTTGAATCAGTAGACAATTCCCTGTCTCCTCATAGACAGTACTGACCAGAAGGTATAACCCTGAGATGACAAAGGTTTGGATTATAATGTCTCGAACCTATAAGAGATGGAAAAATAATCTAGTTCCATGCTTAAAGTCATACTAGTGTAATACCATTTACTTTATGTGCCACTTTTCTGAGCCACAACGGTTCATTTTGAAGTTAACCATAAATTCTCATCGCTTTTCTTCTACGAGAAATCTAGCACTTCTTAAGTGAACTTCAGTAGTGGTTTGTAAGGCTTGTTGTTACCTTTTCTATTCCTATGACAGAAAATTTATCAGATAAATCCAGAAATTGAGCCTCATATATTACCTCTTTACCAAAAGGTGTACAGGCCACCATTGGGCCACAGATTCTATATCTTGAAAATCATGCAACAGATAACCTTGGTAAATAATTTGACATGATTGTAGTCTGTTATTGTAAACTACTATCACAAGAAAGCAAAAATGCAGAACCACAGTCTGAGACTTTTAATCACATTAGAAAAATCAATAGTATTACCTGCGTATGTGAAGTTCAGAGAAGGAGAAGATTCATCACCTTGTCAATACTTTGAATTTCATTTTCAAATCATGGTAGGTACAGCCTTGTAAAAGATATCAGCCAATAGACCATATAAAAATTATTAAGAAATACATTAAGAATGTTTAAGAATATTACATTAAGGTCAGATGACTAATTAAAAGATGAGTGTTCATACAGGATTTTAACCAATCAAAGCATTCTGCAAGCACTAACTGATTATCACAAAATCATTGTGAAATAGGGAGAAAATTATCCCACTTTTTCTATCATCAGAACTAAAAATCCTTAAAACTTTAAAAAAAAAATAAAAGTATAACGTCAGTCATTGCCATTGATGAGTTTTGCAAACACTAGTAGTCAAGACTACCATCTTGCTTTGATTATTCATTGGATGATTTGGATTTTATAACTACCATGGACGGTTTCTCTATACATTACTATAGCCCATTTTGCTTCAAATTATTGATTTAAAAAAAAAAAAAAAGACATTTTCTTAAAACTGCATCAAAAAATACACTATCTTTCTGTTTTTCTAGCAATTCATGACCTTAATTAACACTTTTGATTCCTAATATAGCTTGTTTTCTGTGATTCTTCTTTAATTTATACAACAATTAGATTTAAAAATTTAAGCACCACATTTCATATGTTAAAGGCATTGCAAAGAAGGTAAAAAGACATGGTAAGTTAACAAAACTCAGAAAATTACACTAAATGTGAAGGAAAAAAAAAAAAAAAGAGATTAAAGAAACAAACCTTTGGCTCTCAAGCCCAGCACAAGTCCTGTTAGGAGGCAGGGTTTTACCACTTTGCCTTTAAAACAGATTGGTGTGCAATGTTCTGATTAATTAAAAACTGAGAGGAGCAAAATTGCTGGATGTAGCAGGAATATTGTTTTTTTAGCATTTTTTCCCTTTTACAGGAAAAAAAAAAAAAAAGTTAAGATAAGGTTACTCAGATAGACCTTCCCTTGCCAGTAATAAGAGTTTAGCCTGAATGAGTATTTCTGGATTCAGTCTGTTTTTCTGCTTCATGGTTTACTCTCCACAGACACCAGTGCAGATAAAGACACAAAGCAAATGAAAGAATAAGTGGCTGATGAACACTTTTAGTTTTGTTTGATATAGCTGTGGCAGAACTCTCACACATCTTTACAACATGATTCATTTTGTGCTTTTTTGTTGTTTCTACTTCACTGTGGAAAACATCATTCCCACTCTGAGAAACTTTGTTTTTGAGGCACTTATTGTACCATTAAATTAGCTCAGATCTTTTTCCGTGCAAGAGTGAAGGTGATAACATGCATAAATGCTGTCCATAGGAATAGAAAGGACATTGGATCAAGCTCCATCTGATGATTTACATCTTTGGCTAAGGGCGGAGGAAAGGAGGAGTGACAGCATCTCAGCCATGGTCCATTGATGATCTGCTTATTGTCACTCCCAATTCCTTTCTTTGGAGCTATGCTTGTTGCAGAAAGCAGCTCTAAGTGAGAAGGAGCGCTTTGAGAAATTTCTCCAGCTAATGAAAGCCAGGTGTTGACAGGCTGAAGGGATTCCCATGAAGTCATTGGCAGAAGAAAGGCTAAAACAGAGCCCAGAAAGGAACTGTAAAGCGTGACTGGCTCAGGAGACACAAACTTTCCCCTCTAGGTCACAGCACTGAACTTAGCCCAGAACAGGGGCAGCTAAAAAATCTCGTTATCACTAGTTGCTTCTCAGCATGCCACTTGAAATTAAATGATAGCTAGTCCAGCTGTACACATCATAAAACCCTCGTTACCAGTGTCAGTGATTTACAGTTTAACATAAATCTGAACAAGATCTGAAATAAGTTGTATAACCTGAACTGGACTGACATTCTCTACACAGAAATTCTTGTTTCCTTCTTGCCGAAGTGGTGAAGCTAGAGTAGCCAGATCTTTAATATCAAGCCAAATATGGACAAGTAGGAGCTCTATACACAAACACTTCTAGAAATAGAAGTTAATTCATTTTCAAATAGAAATGTGACTGAGCAGCAGTACGCAGAGACATTGCATCTGTACAGGAATATGGAAACTTCTCACATTCCTATTTAAATAGGGTTATTGAAAGCAAATTTCTCACTTACCACATAGCACTACTTGCAATATCAAAACAAATTTTATCTTCTGAGTCTCCTTGTTTTGCTGGAATGGAGGTGGGGAGAAATCCAGTTCAGTTCATCAACATGTTTAAATAGTGCCTTTGAGAAAGGATTCAGAAGCAAATATGTACCGTTGCACTGGGCAGCTGCTCCTGTGGATTTCCAGTTAAACAAACATCTATTGCAAGGTATGTCTCGTAATGAGGTTGTTTTCTCTAAACTTTTTCTAGGGTCATGGTCATCACCTGGGAATTGTGTTTTCCAGATTTACGAAATGACTAATCAATGTTTGTGCAAAATTACACAACAGTATAATAAACAATAGTGGTGTATGAATGTGCTACACATAAAAGTAGAAAGTTAATTTCCTGTGAGAAGTCTTGGTTTCTAGATTTTAATTCGAACTCTACTTAAAACAGCCAAGAACAGTAGGTGACAAAACTTACTTTAAATACATTTTAGCGTAAGAAAAAAAAACACATGAACTACTGGTGACAGCTTACAAAAGCAAAATATAAATACATCTCTGATTTAGCAATACTTGTCTATGTAATTCCAAATTATAAACAATAGACAAATATGAAATTAAGAAGCATGAGTATTTGCAGGAATGGTGACAGTTCATTGTGGTATGGTCAAAGTCTTGTCTGGCATGTTCACTCGGTCTGCTGAGCCAGAAAAAAAAAAAAAAAAAATTACTAATAGGATTTGATTAAAAGAAATGCTAATTGCCTATTGGAAATCAAGAACCTCTTTTTCCTTTAATACGAGATAGACTAATAGGCTAAAATAATTTCTCATTAAATAACATTTTAACTAGCATGCTGAATGCATTTGTTTTCAACTTCAGCAAGAAAAAACTTCCCAACACAGACATCTCTTCTGAGTGCTTTTATAACTGTATGGAGTTACAACAGGTTCTCAGATACTGCTAAACTCCATACATACTCTGTTTCTGAGCTAGGTGCTCAAACAGCAGTGAAGTGCCTGGCTTCCCTTGCCTCTGATTTTTAGCAGCTGTGTTTGATTGAAAGCTTGATTGACAATTATCTCACCTTGACAGAAGCTTGATTACTTGGGCTATGAAAAGATTCTTCAGGCTATTTTGTAATATTTTGTGATAAACAATTACATTTTTGTCCCACTATTTGACATTAACTCTTATTTAACTCTTATTTGACCCTGAGCATCCACAACCACAATTTTTAAAATAAAGCTAAAAACATGAGGTGGTAGTGGCTGGGATGATCCTTCAATGGCTAACAGTGTTAGTCATTGGATTTGCCTGTGTCGATGAAGTTTTGCACTGAAAAAATTCAAAATCAATTTTTCTCAGAGTTCTACTGAACAAGGATTGTGATAAATCCTGTTAATTTAGAATTACAGTCAGAATGAACAGCCAGCAGTAAAGGCCCTTTGATAGCAGTGGGGGATGAGTAATGGAAAATGTTCTTGCTGTGGACTAATCAGAGTGTAATTGCCAAAGGAACCAATCTTTCATTAATTGGAAAGGCAGTAAACTCAGTCAGTCACAGTGCCAAAATATTGCAGTTCAGATGAAGAATTTTATTGAATTAATTGATTTAATTGTTTTAAGTAATGCTGTTATAAGATTCACTATTAAGAAACATAATTCTCGATAAAATTTTCTGAAACATAAAAACTTTTTATGAGGCAAATAATTTTCATTTAAAAAAAAAAAAGAAAAGAAAAAGATGAGACCAATTTTGATTTAAAAGAACAACTTGACTAGGTTATGTTTCACTTGAAATTATCGGTACTTGATTTTAGATGTCATCATGGATAATGTGAAACACTTTGTAAGTGAATGGTACTTTAGTCTATGTTTAGACTAGCTTAAACATTTCTGATGGCATTTTCTGGGAGACAGAAAATTGGTTTCATCCTGTCTGCCTAATTGAGGTGTAATGGACCAGTGAAGTCTGCCTCCCGTTTTCACACACCCACCCTGAGGGAACATAATACAAGAACTGTAAGTTACCTGCAAGATCCACAATCAGTTTAAACTGGAATAAGCAGTCCTGGCTTACCTTCCAGTCCTCACCTCTGCCTGCTTATTGCCCCTGGCATCTCCCTCTTCTGCCACATGTTCATGCAGCCACATAGTGAGTGGGAACAGGGCTATGCTCTGGGTTAAAACTAGCCTCTTTTTCTTCCTCCCATATGTATTTATGACTATTTGCAGTCACTGAGGAAGCAAGGTGAGTAAAAATAGTGATTGGGTCAGTGGGAAGTTGGCACTGCCTCCTTTAGCATCACCATTTGCCTATGTTGACTTAAGGGAGCTGTGGGACATGAGAAAGGCTCCTCTGGGGTTCATACCCAGCCGGGGTCTGTGGAGCAAGGAGCAGGAGACAGGATATGTCTGTCAGCGGTTCTCTTTCTTTCCCAACAGTGTTTGGAGTGATTGAAAAACCCAGCTCACTGGCACTAGTTCTGGTGCTTAAATTCAAAATCAGAGGGAGAGTGCTTTATGTAACCCTACATGAGCCACAAATGCAGTGTCCTGACCACGTCTGTGTAATCTTCCTGGGTCTGTGACAGTGACAATAAATATTGACATCGCCGCAAATCCAAGCAGACCCTTTTGGGAGGTTTTCATGCCACAATGAACCTGTAGTACACTTCTAGCAACATCCCACTGGTTATCAAGCCACTGTCAATCCTGACAGCACAGGATTTGTAGGGAAAGGCAGTGAAATTCATCGGGCCAAGCCGCAGAACTCAGGAGGGAACATGCACATCTCCAGGCACCAGGTCCAAAAGACAGAGCTTGTTAAACTTTCAGATATGGTCCACAATCAAGGCAGTTCCCATAAGGTGAATTTCCTTGATTGCTGTTTGTGTTCAGAAGTCACTAGGCAGCGTTTCTGCCATCATGCTGTGGAATCAGCGAGGTTCAGGAGCCCAAAAGCTCAGCTAAGTGCCTGGAAAGCCTCTCAGCCAAGGTTCTGCACAAATTCACTGCAGCTGCAATATGAAAGTAAGGTTCTCATTACTGCTGCTTTATCATTGTTATTTTTAGCTATTACATATGTCTCCTGCCGCTTCTCCCCTTGATCAAATGCCATTATGCCAACAACCATACAGGCAAGCAATACATGAGCATTTCTAACTCACTTTTTTTAGGAAAGAGTAGAGCTTAAAACTGAGCTTAAAATCTCATTAATTAGGACTGGAAGTCTGGAAGTCTGGAAGAAGACTTCCCCATGGAGTGCCTCTCAGGATTAGGTGCAGTACTGAGAGGCAGGGGACAATCTGCTGGGTCAGGTACGGGCTACCATCACAGGAGGCTGTTGAACTCAGTGGATCGATTGCTTGATCAGAGAGGGCAAAACCTTGCAGAGTTTTCACAGTTTAGTCAGAGCAAAAGTATCTTCTTCACAAGGTAGCAGGAGGGATATAGAAACATGACAATGTAATAAACATGTTCCAGCTAGTATAATAAACACAATTTGAGGCCTTCAGAGCTGGGCCAGATTTCTCTTTTAAAAGAGGAAAAATGCACAGCCGGGCATTGTCTCATATGACAAATGATAATAATGAGCAATAACAATAACATGAATCATTGTTGTAAGTCATCTGGTGATTTTATTTTATTTTATTTTATAAACTAATAAAGCATTACAAAAAGTCACTACCATGGGGTAAGGAACACTATCAAGAGAAGTATGTGGAACTGACAGAGACAAAGCTTTCTAGATATGAAGTTTCAACAGAAAAAAAAAAAAAAAAGGTTTCACATAGAGTATGCTTTTGATCTTTTTAACGCTTTTTATACTTTGCCATTTTCATGTCTTTACTCTATCCTTCATTCATTAAACAGAAGAGGATAAGTGGCAGCCAATTTCCCTTGAGGACTGGCACGATCCTTTGCTGCTTAGCCTTGAACATACTTATCTCTATGATGTCCAAGTGAAATAGGTATGTAGTAAAGCACTTGTTTTGCAGGTGGAAGACTGGGGAACAGAGGGTGTATTAAATCCATGAAGGATATTGAGACATCTTATTCTGAGCTGCTGAAAGTTTGCCTCTGAGGTGTGTTATGGGCAGACGTGCACTGACGCTGCCCATGCTCAAAACCAGTCCAGCCCACACCAGTATGTGCATGCATGGTGTATCTGAACTGGGCAGACAAAACAGTGAAGAACCTTTGACTTTGAGAAGCCTGATTTGCCCAGGTCCTGAGCCGCCCAGCCCTGCCTGGGTGGTGGTCATGCCATTGAGGGCTCTGCACACCTCAGGGACCTCCCCAAGGACAGCACCACTGCCCAACACACCAGTGGGGGCTCTGACTGCCATCCTGCTCTCCTAAGCTCTGACTGCCTAAGCTCTCCTAGAGGTGTGTTCAAGAAGGCAGGAAAAGTCTGCAGCAGAATGAGGAATTCAGTTTTATGTCCTGACCTAACTGTAGGGTACCCTTCCCATAGAGACTGGGGAGAGCAGGACATGACATCTCCTCTCATTGCCAGAAGAGAAAAATGTTCTTTTGCTCTGTTGGACAAGTAATGTATCAGTTTCACCTCTTTCTTACTCATTTTAATAAGAGGGAAATCCCTGTAAGCTGTCAGCACTCACAGGTCTCTGAACACGTTTTTCCCCTCATGTAAATGTAAAACCTTTTTAAGAGTGGTACCTCATCCCGATTTCCTCTAAAGAGCTGACTCTGCTCCCAGGGTCTAAGTAATGTTATTAAGTGCTGCAAAGTATTACACACTGCTCAGACAGTACAAATAACAGTACTGTTCTCCCACAGAGTCTGCTAATGAAAGGGAATTCTGATTGTTTTCATGGACTGATTTTAATCTCATCTAGTTTATATGAACATGTTGTTATTTTTATAAACAGAAATGTAGTCATGGGATCCTAAAGATGACTGGTGAAAGTAAGTTGTCAGTGTTTGTTTGGTTTTTTTCATATGTTTTATTAAAGCTTGTTGACTACTAATGTAACAATGATCGAAATACAAACAGCTAAATCATGGTTAACACAAACATGTTCAAAGATAGACTTGACAAATGCTTGTTGGGAAGGGCTTGCCCAGTTTTTCCAGTTAAGTCACTGGTCTGATAAAAGCTGTGCCCTGTCCCCTTACCTGCTTCTTTTCCTTCACCATGGGAGCTACAAAAAGCTCCAGAGGGGAATAATCTCTTCCTTTCCCTTGACCTGCTGCACTCTAGCTAATACAAACCAGCTGGCTTCATGAGTGCTCTTTCAGCCCTTCAGGGTGTGGCCCTGAGGTGAGGAGTAGTGGTGGCACACCACACTGACACATACGGTGGCATTGGTGCACTGCCAAATAAATATAGGCTTTTCTGGAGTAGTAGGCTTGAGCAAAACTGCATGTATGTGTTCACTATTAAATGATGAATGATGAGCTCTCCACAGTCCTGTGTGACTGCAAGTGTATTTAGCTCATGGTACCATGGTTGTTGCAGACATCTGCTCATGCAATGGCACAGGCCCTATTGGGCTCCAGGGAAGCAGTGGCAGGCAGCGGACTAGCTCACAAGTGCTCAGATCTGAAGGGCCTCCACAAGATATGTCAGCAGAGATTGGGGACCAGCTGGATGAAATACTCCAGCAGGTCATGTCTGAGCTGGGCTGCTTCTAATGAGTATCTCAGGATCCAGAGGTCATTGAATTTGCTGCAAAAATTAGCCACCTCAAATGAGCATAGATACCAAAATATCAAACTAGGTTTAGCTCCTTTTCACCTGGCACATCTGGATCTAGACCTGCACATTTTCCAGATTCTAAAAGAAGCAGAGCTCCTGAACTCATCTCTGGATGCTTCTAGGGCCTGAGCCTCAGCACCACTCATTCAAGTCATATTTATCAGTCTGATGGCACATTTGAGTGCCTGCAGTCACTCGCTCACACTGGGGCAGAATGTGGCAGCAGCTATGGGAAAGCACTGGCATTCTCTTAGTCACCTTAAAAAAGCAGTTCTCTGCATTTAGCAAATGCCACAGTGCAAAGACAAATTGCAATATGTAGCTCAAATTGATCAGGATGTAAGCACTTTTTATATATACCTGTATGGCAAGAGGATAGGCTAAACTGAACTAGCACTTCAAAATTTCTCTGTGAGCTATTTTATTTTAAAAGCATATAAAATTGTGGTATTATCCTGCATATTATCCAGCAGTGGTTATTCACTATCTAGTGAATTCATCATTCCTCTGCCCTGCAGCTTTGTTTGCTGTTTCTTTCCATGTAGAGCATGGACAATATGTTCTTTCTAGCACACGTGGGCACTTCCAGAGCAAACAAGAGACACAGGCTTGCAGCGAAAATCTCCAGGTAGCCCCTGTCTACACTCAAACAGGCTTGAAGCCAGAAATAATTGTCCTGACAGTGCAATATGTTCCCAAATGTGTTCCAAAAATATTAGAGGGGGGATTGACACCACTAAAGTAATCTTTTTTCTGTGAGGGTGTGGAACAGCAAGAAGATCTGGGGCAAAAATGTAGAGAGGATGGTTTTGTCCGTTCCTGATATCATTCAAATAGAAAGAAGTCTTTTTTTTTTTTTCCTTTTTTGCATGGTTAATCTCTCTTTTAAATAGTATAAATAATATCTATACCCTTCCCAAAGACCAGACGCACACCATCAACCTTCAAGCACCTACTAAAGTGTATCAAAGAAGCTGGCTGGTGACGGTAAGCCCACTCCAGGTGGGCTCCTGTCTCCCTCTACTGCAGTTATACAGACCCCAAGGCAAATTGTCTCCTTGGTCAGCCATGGCAGGGAAGTGCCTTTTGCTAGGTGTTATGAATCTGAACCTCTCTGTCTTTACCTTCTGCTTAAAAATATTGGATAATAATAAATGTTTACACTCTGCATTGGCAGGAATCATTACAATAGCGAGATGCAGTAATGTCACAAATAAATGTCCTGTGCTATACAGAATGTGATAAGCACATTGCCACAAAGCACAATAGTAAACAAATTAATATATTGTAAATTATAGCCACTGTTCTGAAATTTGTATTTATTATGAGGAATCTTATTTCTTAAACTGAATCACTCGAGTTTTATTAAACAGTCTATTTTAGCTCTTCCTCAGTTTACTGTGGGCAATTGCAAATGCAGCTTTTCATTCTTGTCCTGTGAAGCTCATTAGTTTCAGAGAGACTGGAATAAACTTGGGGATAAGAAGGAACTATATTTTTGGAAATGAAAAACAGCATTTTTTTCAGAACATACCAGTTATTCTGCTACAAAGAATTTAATACATTTGCCAACAATCCTCAGTTTTGTTTTGCAAAATTTGTAAATATTATTTTAAAAGAACACTTTCAGCTCTGTGTAGGTAGTTACGTATTTACAGTGTATGTGTGAAGAAGAAAAGTTTTCTTAAGCCAAAACCTGTAGTACTTTCTATGGTAAATCTCCTCAATAAATCAATGCACCATTGAGTTGCTTGCTGTCTTTTTAACCTGCTTCTGATGCATGGAGTGTTTTTTGCCTAATGTCTGGCCATGCCTCACCTAATCACTTTCCTGCCATCAGTATTTTGAAGGCATCTTTAATACCTTTACATTTCTGCTTGTGTCACTAAGCAGCTTCACAGACTCACCAAAACACTGGCTGAAAGAGACCTGTGGAGGACAGCTGCTCCAGCTGCCTCCACCAAGCAGGGCTGTCATGAACACCAGCTCAGCCCAGACATGGCTTTGCCTTGCAAAGTCTTGAAAACCTCCAACGATGGCAACTCCACAACATCCCTGAGCAACATATTCCCAAATTGCACTACCTGTCTACAGAAAAACGTTTTCCTAATATCCAACCTGAACCTCCTGTGGCTGTTGCCCCATGTTTGGCCAGTATGGCACTGCTGAGAAGAGTCTGTCTCTGTCATCTTTTTAACATAGCTACCCTTTAAATAGCTATAGCTTGCTATCATGTCCCCCCTAGTTTCCCCTTTGCTAGCTTTAATAAGCCTTTTTTCCCCAACACTTTTATTCCAAAAATCCAAATGTTTTAGTGCAGCTGAATCATGTGGCTCCTTGAATCTGCAGGATCTAGGAGAGAATTCAGGGTGTTTGAGTGGCAGGAGATCACATTACCCTTCTTGGTTTTAAACTGAAAAAGAAACCTGTGAAATAAACAGTTGAGGGAGGGGGGTTGTGTGTTTATTTGTTTGTGTGTTTGTTTGATTTCCATGTGTTGCTAAGTATAAAGAATATCAAGTGTCAGCTATTGCTGAAATGATCCCTGTATAAGGTGTACTAACCTTCTACAGGGTGGATTTGGACTCGTATGTAGATGTGTGTATAGGGGCAGGTGCCTTGAATACATCGTTTCAAAACCAGGGGTCTAAATGATGCTAAGTGATGCTAAAGCAGTGATGCTAAACCACTTTGTCTTCTAGTGTACTGGTGAAGAGCAGACAGCCACGGCAAGGTAAAAATACACACTTTGCTTTTCTTTATAGACTGTGTGCTTCCCTGCCAATGGTGATCGGGAGTGAATAAAAACTAAATTCAGAGCTCCAACAAAATCTTCTGCTTTTTCAGAGAATAGTATTTGAGCTGAAAGCAAGCACAGACACAAGGCTCTTGTAGCAAGAGGAAGGCAGTATGATTCAGAGAGCAGCAGTTACTTAAAAACACATTACCATTATTATATTTAGTTAATAGGTGAAAGTGGGATTTCTTGTATCTTTTTGAAAAACAGAAAAATGCTAATAAAACGTTTAACACAATCTCACATTCTAAAATATATATATATATATATATATAAATAAAAGGGCCAAATTGCAGTAGGAATGTGCTTAGCGTGTAGGTAAAAGCATCTCCTGCACCTTCAGTACTAACCTGATTTCACCTTTCACCTTCTCTTTTAGCTGATGTGCTTCAGGCACAGGCAAGGCAGCAGCTCCTAGGGCCAGCAGTGCACCCAAGACCTGTTTTGCCTAAGTCCAGATCCTAGAAACTCCATCTCAGAGGCTAACCACTCATCTCAGACTGCTGAGCTCTATATAATGGCACTATCACCACCACTAGTGTCAGTCCCACTTGCAACCCTCTGCTCTGGAAACACCTTCTCACTTTAGCAGATTTTTCAGGGAGGCTTCTCTGGGCAAAAAATCTGCCCTCAGTCCTCAGACCTGCCAAGTCTGGAATGTTTTCCTGTAAATGATAGCATGTGTTACTGCATCACGTGCTGTCTCTGAGAGATGGTAGCTAGCCAAAGAAGCCAGAAGAAGGAACATACAATACACTGCCCACCGAGTGCTGCAGTTCCTGCTGCAGTTGACTTAGCATCCTCAGAGAAAGGGCAAACACAGGGCTGTGCACAGCAGGGAAGCCCTCCCTGGTGAGGGGCTCCACAGACACTGAGGTGACTGTTAGAGCTTGTACTGCAGTCCCACTAATTAACTGGGAAAGAGGAGATTTATTTAGCACCTTTTTTGAGTTTTGGTTGAATGTAGTGCACTTGGCTTTTCTTTGAAATTATGGGAAGTTCCTCTGACAGCAAAGTGTTGGCAGCAAAGATATGTCTCACAGAGAGTTAGCACCAGCTACAACTAGGCATGGGTAGCGCATACATCCCAAGGTATCTTTTCTTTTGTTCGCTGTGTTTCCAACATTATAATCAATAATTCAATCCTATTTTTTGCTAGAAACAAGAAAATATATTTTTGTTTTTAAACTCATGCACAATCTCAAGTAATCCTAGCAAATGCATAGTTTTATTTTTTAGAAATAGTGAAAGAAAACGCAGGCGCATTGAAGACATGATATAGAAAGGGCTCTGCAGTCCTAAGGGTTGCAATGTGTCTCCCTTCTAGCTGAAGATTACACATCAACATTTGCTCTGCTGTGTTTTGTTTTTTCCCCGGCAAAAGCTAACCAGTATTTTCTACTTAGGGATAGGCAGAAAGAACTGGCAATGTCAAGAAACCCCATGTTAACACAGCTGGCTCCTCTTCTGCAGAAAAAAATTCCTACAAGCATGAGGATGGTTTATGCCAGGCCCACCTGCCCATATGGCTCATGGTGCTTGGCGTCTCTGGGGCACCAGGTGCTGGGGCAGGGGCACTCCCAGAAAACCCTGTGCACCATCAGGCTTGATGTCCCCATCCCTCCACGTGTAGAGGAAAGATCCACGAAAGCACCCTGATGTGGTCCTGGAGAAAATTATGCCCCACTGATGGGTGTTAGACATAGGTATTGATATCTGTGGTATTTGAAAAGGAAATGAACTCTCATCTTGATTATTATTTTTTTAATCAGGTTCAAAAAATGTATCCAAGTAATTTTCACAGCTGTTGCTGATTTGTTAGTACATCTGTCCCCAAATCTCCCTGCTGTTTGTTTTATGGTTTTCGATCCTATTTTCATTTGTTTAAAGAAATGTTTTTCTCTCCCCTGTCGTTACATGAGACACCCACACAATCAACAGCGCAGGGAGGAAACTCCCCGCACCCACAGCTCTGTCAGTGTGCAAAGCAAACAGGGCTCCCCTCCCAGCCCCTCTTACAGCCCTGCACATCTACCCAAAGGTATCAGCATTTTGGTGCCAAAATGTGATTTTTTCAGGCAACTGAGAATGGCTTTAATTTATTAAGGACACCTTTTCTGTGCCATATGCTTTAGAGGGAGAGCCTGTTTCCTTCATTAGGCCGGTTGATGCAAAGGAATATACGGAGAGCTTTGAGATTCAAAGTCCATTCAGAAAGTCTAAACCCAAAATTTTGTCCATTTTTCTAGTAGTGTGCATAGGTTTAAGGCAAGATAGGACCTCTGGCTGCAAAGCTTTCATTTCTTACTATTTGCATTGTGCTGCTTTTGGCATCTTCTGGCCTAACAGTCCTCATTATCAACCGCATTTTCATGGGAATGCAGAGCTGAAGGAGGCAAAGATTATTTTTGTTAAACTATATGTCTGGGGCTATACTGAAGTCAGATTTTTTTAGAGGGGGAGATCATGAAATGGCACACCATGGTCTGTGGCTGTAGCAGGCCGGCTGGGGCTCCGTGCTTTGCCCGGGGTGGAGGCACCTGGGATGGGACACCGCAGACACAGCCCCTGGGGTGGCTGCAGCTCTGATGAGTCAACACCAGCTCAAAGGAAAACACAGCATGGAAAAATGCCGAACAACCTACAGCAGCGTGTGCTTGGGTCCCCGCAGGCTGTCACCCAGACTGAGCTAACGCGGTCTGAAGGGCTCCACGGGGACTCGTAGGAATTAAAAATTACAGGGTTTTAATCACAAAGCCTAGAGGGGAGGGAGGTAAGGAAAGAGGCAGGTGGGTTTTTGGTTTTGTTTTGTTTTGTTTTTTAATTATAGTCATTATATAATTGGATAAAAGGTTTTAAATTCTGAAGCATAGCAGTCACATCGCAGATAATGAAGTAGTTCTCCACAGGTCTATATTGCAGTTAAATGAATAGCGTTTGTCACTTGACACACACCGCCACAATTGCTCTAAAGGTAAATATTTCAACTGGGAAACTAAGCCATAGGTCACCCAGCCTGGTTGAAAGCACTCGCTTCTGACTGAGCCCTGCCGCACACCCCGCCGCCGTTTTGAGAGGTGTCTCTGCAGTTGCAGAGATAAGAGCCATGTGGGAGCCCTCAGCTACTTCTCCCAAACGCCATTTTCAAGGCATATTGCTACTGTGCTGCTGCAAGCTTAATGTGCATGGGTGGTTCAAAACTCAAGATTATCAAGTGAAAGCATGATCGAGCCTGGGTGAAACGTTCTGCAGAGATGCATTTTGTAATAGCGCTAAGCTCTGAGAGCAAATAGCTCTGGTAACGGAGATGTTTGCCCTCAGTGTGCTCCAATAAACTGATTTACCTTTCTTCTTTTTTTTTTTTTTTTCCCCTTTTTTTAAAAAAGAGCTGACGCAAATTTGTGAAAGGGAGTTGTTGGGGTGTAGCAGATGTTGATTGGCTCATCTGATACACTCCCATTTGTCTTTAAATCACTGTCCAACTGCTCTAGGTTGCACATAAGCAAACTTTTCATTACAGGTGCAAATCCTAAAAGACAGAACCTGCTTAGCAAGCAAGCAAGAGAACCAGCTTGGCTCAGAGGTAAACCTAAAACTTTTTCCTTTACAATGCATGATCAATGTATTTTAGACACTGTCCACGTCTTCAAAAACTGAGAATTAGAAATGCAATTAATATGTAAATTTAAGTGTAATTTGAAGGATGGGCTTTTTAAGATTTACTGACATAGCAGTTGATGTTGGCAAGTATGTTTGGTATTTCGTCAGGAATTAAATTTAGTCTTTTCATTGTTGTTTTTTTGTTTTGTTTTGTTTTGTTTTGTTTTGTTTTTTTTTAATATGGACAAACAAAATGTAAGCAACCAGAGAAGTTGCAGGAGTTGTTTGAAATTGACCAGACAATTAAGAAATAAATGCTCACTTTCCTTTGGAGCCTTTGGCTGATTTCATGGCTCTTGATTTACTTGGCTAACATTCCAGTAAATAAATGAATTTGTGGAAACGGGCTTTGCATTTTAATTGTTTATTTCACAGTGATAACACTTATTTCATTTTTAAATAGCTGTGCAGGCAATAACATTGTAAACTCACTGTCATGAAGATGAAGAATCTGGCAAAGTGTGCTAAATCAGATACCATGGTGGAGCTTACAAATCTTGATACTGCAAAACCCACAAAAATGCTATTAGTCATATCTGTGACCTGGCACGATTTGTCTGGTGGTAGTCCCTTCTCTAAATGTTCAAAGAGCAGACCAGATGGAAATCAATAACGTTGTGATATCAGATGCCAAAAAAAATTTTTTTAAATCATCATTTTCTGAGTCATTTCTGAAAACCATTATTTAATAACAAAACAGAATTGTATTTGAACAGAAAAATAGTTGTATAGGAAGGAATAACTTTCCTCTAATAATAGGCTAATCTCTTCTGCAACCAGTATTTCCATTTTAACGCAATACTTTCAGAAAAATATTTCTGTTTAGAAGAATGCCACAGGAAGCAGCAAATGCATCACCATATTGAAAGCCAAGTTTAAGGAATGTCATAGAGCTAAGAGATTTTTCTTGCGTGTAACCAAAGAGGGAAAACATATTGATTTTAACTGAAAGAGAAAGAAGTGAAGAGATTTTTGCTTTCTTTCAAACTTACAAAATTACTCTGTAGTAAGACAAAGCTGGGTAGATTTTGATGGGCTTAGGTTTCTTAGGTTTCTGCAATGGGTTTTAGGTGCCAAATTCACAATTCTGAAGCAGAAAGCATTAAACCACTGGGGAGCTAAAGCAGATGACCTTTGGCTTGCCTGAAAATCACCTCATGGGAGGAGTTGTGTTCTGGCAGGGCGCAGGCCTGACTGGCCTTGGTGGCCATGCCCTGCTGTGCTGGCGCTGGCCCTGGCCCTGGCCCATGCCCATCTGCCAGCCCATACAGGGGGCTTGGGCTGGGAGCAGTGTGCTGCTGCAGCCAGGATTTTATTCTCAGTGTAGCCAGCTAGCACATCCCCCAGCTCCTAAATAATGTCTCACAGGTAGAACGGCGACCCAAGGGCTGTGTGGTCATGCAAAGGGGTGGCAGTGGTCCCCCCTTGCTTTGCTTGCCCCTTCTAAGTACATGGGGGGCACATGTTACTGGCACGCGAGACCTCAACATCCTCCCAAACCCTTCAGTTTTGTGGGTATTTTGCAATGCTGGGAGCATCAGGAAATGGATTTCCACTGACTAAGGGACTGCTCTGCCAAGTCCTACTGAAGATCAAAGACACTCTTGGTTGTAGTTAATGTCAAAGTTATTAGCAGGATTCAAACCTAGCGCTGAGTCTGTTTGATGGGTCTCATCCTGCCCACATTTATGCCAATGGCTTTCAGCTCACAGCTGTGCAGACCCCTGGAGCTCTACCAACTGCTCTCTAAAAAGTGACAACTGCAAGCAGACGAGTTCTCAATAGACTTAATTTTGCCACCCAAGTGTTTGCACCTTCACTGGAAGACTTTTAGGAATTCACATATTTTTAAAAAATGTATATTGAAAATCACTGCTTTATGCAGTGATTCCACAGCCTCTTGTGATGACGCCCATAAATCAGATTACTCATTGTGTAAATGTTTGACAGGACAATGTCCAAATGATTCTTACTCTGTAACGCATATTTCTGGTCAATTTTTGCTCCCCTTTCCAAACTGTGTTTGCTATGCTGTACAGAATTTCTTGCTCAGTCTAACCTCTATGTAACTTAACTCCTGGAAACTTTTTTGGCTTATTTTTTCTGTTTCCCAACTCTTTGAAGATGTGTATATTTTGGACTGCCGCTCCTGGAAAAGACATTTCTCCAACGAGCACTTGGTAGCGTGCCTTTTATCAGAACAGGGCTAAGCACAGGCAGATGTGCCTGCTTGACTTTTACACATTAGATTAAAAATAAGCCTCAGGAGCTGGAAGGACTCTGTTCCCTGGACAGGGCAGCATCTGCATTTGAAGACAGTTCAGTGAATGAAGCCACAGCTGGGAGGGTCTGGATTTTTTTTTTTTTAATTTTGTTAGTCTCCTGGCGTTATTCATACCCCGACTGGGCAGAATCCCCGGGTCGCTGGAACGTGAGCCTGCCCTGCTTCTGCGGGCGCTCGTCGCCCTCGCTCGCACTCCCCGAGTGGCAGCAGAAAGGAGTAAACAGAGCCGCGTCCTCTGGTAGGAAATCTCCTAATGCACTGTGATATTGCTTTTCCTTTTCGGTTGTCTGCTCTGGGTGGATGGTTTTAGTGAGAAGTAAGGAAGCTGACTTTAATTTCTGGCCCAGGGTCGGTTTTAGCTTCCAGGATTGGTATGTAAAGTTTGTGTTTACATTTTAAGCCCATGCATTCTAAAATTTTATCACTACAAATACATTTGTAGATGTTCTTAAGGACAGCATGTGATCAACAGCAGAGGCTAGTGGAGGTCTGGTCCTCAAGAAAGGATATATACATCCACAAATGCAAAACCAGGAAAAAGGCTATTCAATAATTGCAGGTTCAGTGCTACCGAGGGCCAGACATGGAAATTATTAGTTGCAATGATTTCTGATATTGTTGTTATGTAGCATTGGTCTGTACTTAGCATGCGACATTTGTGGAAAAGGTAATGGATCCAGCCAGTGTGCCTGACTGTGAGGCAGAAGGTGAAGTGCCAGGAGGCTGCAGGGCTGGCCCCAGGTGTGCCAGCAATTACCATGCTACCTGATCTCTGCTCACTCCCCTTCCTGCTGTGTTCCATTGTCTCCCCAGCTGTGAAATAGAGATGTAAGGTGCCTCGAGGAGTACCTTGGGGAAGGGAAGAGTATTGTAAAACTGCAAGGTTTCTTGCAGAATGTTTTCCTCCTGAATGTGGGAATGAGCAAATGAATGTAAATGTCTCAGAAGATGAGACTAACAAGAAAGAGCTGAAATCCTGGGGGTGAAGTCCTCTTTGTAACTTTGATTTGGACATTTTCCCTCAATTCATAGAGAGAGCTGAGCATTTATTCATATGAATTTTAAAAGCAGGAATTTTTATGACAAAGGTAAAGATCACGAATCTTATATCTGTTTAAAACCCTGTGTGAGACAGATCTCCCAGCTGTGGGACAGGTAAGGATTAGACACAGATATCCTGAAGAACAGAAACTGTTGTATCAGAACCGCACCTCCTCATTATCAAAGTAGATCATGCAGAGATTGTCGCCTTCTCAGACAGAACCCAGTGAAGGGGAGAAATCCTCAAGACATTTAAAATTGACAATATTCATCTTATAACAAATGATTCAAAACACTAAGGATTTACCTTAAGTGTATGCATGTTTTGAAGCAATGGTAGTGAAACCCTGATATACTCCCTTCATTTCTAACAGTGAGAGCTTCTGCATAGCCATCACTGGCAATGCAAAAGCAGCAATTCCAGTAACTATTTTCTTCTGGTTCTGTAATGTTGCCAGATGCTGGGCATCCGCTGTGCATCTAT
This sequence comes from Anser anser, assembly GCF_964211835.1. Classification (NCBI taxonomy): domain Eukaryota; kingdom Metazoa; phylum Chordata; class Aves; order Anseriformes; family Anatidae; genus Anser; species Anser anser. The sequence continues at coordinate 33,846,025 of NC_139720.1, read as the reverse complement.
TGGCCACTGCCCTCTCCACAATTTCAAGGGAGACAGAGGGGCCAAGTGCTGGCACATAAAGGAACATTATGCTTGCCCAGAATTTTCCCAGCCTGCAACAGCCTCCCCTCCTAATGCTATTACAGAGAACAAACACAAACCCAGCGCTTCACACTCGTTTATCTAATTTGAGGAAAACTGTAATGAGTCCTGTTGTGTGTTGTTTGCAGAACAGAGTGTTCTGGCAGCCCCCCCATGGTAGGGAGAACCGGCAGGCAGGCGCTGCAGTGCTGTTTACCCTGAAGGAGCGAGTGTGTGTGCTGGAAAGCGCTGACCACTCTAATGGATCGCATGGAGCTGCAAAAAGTCAACATCGAGCTCGACGATCAGAGCAACAGCGGGGAAAGCCTCGAAGACAACTACACGGAGCTGGTTGATTCAGAAAAGGCTGCAATTGGGAGGTAAGCGTTTAAATGGGAAGGCTCTTCTGTTAAGGCTAAAAAGCCTCGAAAAACGAGCTTCACCAATGGCATCTGGGACTCAAAATGTTTCCTAGGTAATATGCTGAAATTAGTGTGATTGTTTAGCTAGCACTTTCCCACTGCACCAAGCCTCCCCGCTCTGCTCTCGACAGATGCGGTGCCCAGCAGAACAGGGGCAGCCCAGGGTGCCCTGTGCTGGCCACTGCCTGGAGTGACCTTTCCAGGCTCCCAGCCCTGAGCACTCGCTTGGCAACTCCCAACCACCCCAGCCACACAAACCGATGTGTAAACTGATATGCACGCAATGCACTGCGAGCTGAGCACATTCCCACCGTGCTGCAGCCATTCGAGAGAGGGGCAGCCCTGGCCAGGGCATGGGGTAGAGGGCAACAAGAGAAAAAAAAGTGGGTTTTTTTGTTTGTTTTGTTTTTTCTGGAGGACTTTTAAATATACATTGCAATGTCAAAGGAAAGTTTCCCCTAATAACAAAAGTCACTGCTTAAACAGAACACGTGTCATAAGTCTTATCTAATGTTTTCGTATTTTTCTTTGTGTTCAGTCCATTTGCTAGTGATGATGCAGAAAGTCAGAAGTTCCTTACAAATGGATATCTGGGTAAAAAGAAATTGGAAGACTACAATGAAGAATATGTAAGTTTTATTCATTTTTAAGGGTAATTACAATTAAATCATGTTGACCTGAATCATTTTCCAAACGTTTCAGTAAATGAAGTTACTCTGGAGCTTGATCAGCATAATCTTGGCTTTGGAAGAGTAAATACATTTTCTAACAGTTAGTGCAGCAAACTCTTTCTGTTGTCTTGCAAGTAAAGCTGGGTCTTCCCTTCCCAAGCAATCAGAAATACTCCTCAGATCACACTCAGACTCAGTAGGACAACTGTGTTGTACTACCCAAGATGTCCAGCATGGGTTGGGGCTGTCCATTTCTAGTTAGAGGTGGGCCCTAGCTTTTGTACTGCTTGTTTCCAGCATCCGTGTAAGTGAAACTACACCTATCCACCTTCCTTGAAAGAGGGGACACTCATGTTCAACTTCGCAGTGCTGAACATGACAGGCGCAGTGTTCCTCCAGCTCTGTAGGCAATTCCACAGGCAAATGGCAAGACAGCAAAGGTTTCTGGGGTGTGTTTGTGGTTATCTTTGCTCAACATTATTCAAAGTTATCCTGAAGTTGATGACAAAGAAAGGAATTATGTTACTGGTCATGTTACATATTTTATTAGGATTGTTCAAATGAAACCATCCGATTAAAGAAAAGAATATTCTTTGTAACTGCAAGCTAAAATTAAGAGCCAGATTCCCCCATCCCTTCCCTCTTGGCAGCAGGTGTGACTCCCTCACACACCAACTCCTGCCTCCTGTTTTTTGTCCTCTCCACTCTCCTTCCCCCCACCTGAGCCACATGGATCTTCCTCCTTCGCACCCCACCCTGCCCCCTGACACATTTTTAGCTCCATAGAGAAAGTAATACATCCTAGTTGGAGAAAAACTCAGGAATTGGTTGAATTTTTTTTTAAGTAAATCATCTGAACTTGTCAAACCAGTAACTGGGAAATCTATTAGATAGCAGCACATGTTTCTATAGAGGCTGGTCAGCAGTCAGCCAGCTGTGGCTATCTCACCTCAGCAGACTGTTGGCTTCGCAAGGCTCCACCTTTAAGGATCAAGAGAGCAATAGAGGGAAAAACAGCAGTGAGGACAATTAGCCCACTGCGCTCAGTAAAATGCAAGTTAGTTGTCATGTCTCTTCTTGTTCCCTACAGCACCGGGGCAGAGCTTCCTTTGGCATGTCCTCGTTCAACCTCAGCAATGCCATTATGGGCAGCGGCATCTTAGGGCTGTCCTATGCCATGGCCAACACAGGAATTATCCTTTTCGTGTAAGTACATAGAGAGAAAAGTGAATAGAATACAAGCAGTGAGCTAGAGCTATTTTTTGAGGTGGTTAGAGAGGTAAGTTAAGCTTAAGAGCCATGTTTTGTTAGCTGAAATGTTTTGTAAGACCTTCTATAATGAAAACATTTTAGCTGCCCTGCAAGGAGCCATCCACTGCTGACAAACCTTTTTTGTTTTTCTTTAGCCCTGTTTTGTTTCAGGAACACAACTGTCCATTGATGCTGTGTAGTCCAAAAAAAAATAGAGGGGCAGAACAGTATATTGGTCTCAAAATAACAACAGCAATCTTGCTGGTTCAGTATGGGAATCCTACAAGGGCAATAAATCACACATGAAATATATATTTACATCATCCTAACTATCCAATCACTATGTAGAAATGGGAGAAGAATATTTGATACAAGTCTGAAATGGCAGTAGGCTTTGAATGCAAAGACATGCACAGATTTATTCAGATTTGGTGCTGCTCCTCTAGTCTATTTGTACTTGGTGTGCATAGATGACTGCAGAGGTATGCGGCTGACACGCAGTATCTATACAGAATGGGTTTTGATAGACAGTAACAGATAGTCTTGTGAAGTTCTTTAATCTATGGCTAACCCTGTCAAATGAGACTACAAAAGGTTTGTGGGTTTGGTTTGGTTTTAATAATCATTTTTAATCTTAACTGGGGCCCTTAATTTTAATCCCCCTTTTAGGCTGGAATGCAGTATGACAGTACCATATGACAATAGGCCATTGTTATACATTACTGAATTCTTAACAAGCCTTTAAATCAGGTTGTATGGCTACCTCTGTGTGGCTTCTTTCTTCTGGAGGTTGTTTAACTAGAACAGCAACAGCATTTGAAATGCTACACGTTGCTTCCAGTTGCTAAGAAACACCTCCTGTTTTTTTGCAGTAGAATCTATAACTGAAAATTAATTGTAGATGCAAATGCTGCCACTCTCCTGGGTAAGTACTTCCCAGCACCTGCACTTGAATGATTTAGATATAGGATTTACAGACACAAAAAGGGAACCTACTTCTACAAGTGACTGCATTAGAGTCTGGAAAATGTATGATTTTTTCCCCCAACTTTCTCTGAGCACTCATGCTAACCGATATACCATAAATTATCACTCCAAGAAAAAATGTGATATATCAAGCCTTGTTGTGGAGAGAAAAAAAGAAAAAAAAAAAAAAGGAAAAAAAAAAACACATTCCCTTTGCAATATTTTTATTCTTCAGGCTCTGTTCATTCACGAGAGTGGCTGAAAAAAAGTCGGATGTGAACCTAATGACATTAGCTCTGCTGGCAGTGCTAAAGAAGTGCTCTGCTGGCAAGCCTGCAGTAATGCCACAGCAACCCTATGGAGTCTTATATAGTAAAAAACAAAGGATGTCTCCACCCTGCAGCTCATTTTCTTTTCTGTTCTACTTCCATACTTTGTGCATGAGAACATTCTCTCTTCTGGTGGAGGAAGGAGTTTTATTTAAATTGCAGAACTCTGTAGGGATATTGTTACCCCCATGGCATGCATCCACTTGCCAGAGGTTCCTCTGTCGGATCATGACGTTCATGTCAGTGGGACAGAAAAATTCCATCTACTAAATAGAAGCTGACGTACATTAATTCTAATTTAGACTATGCTGGCAGCAGTTAATTTATGGTTCTCATATTGCCCAACTACTCTCGTGCTGGAAGATTTTCTACACAGTAAAGCCAAGAAGAGGGCTTCTAAAACTCAGAAGCTCCCCAGCAGCTCCCATTACATCCTCCTCTTCCATGGGGAAGGTTTCCACTGGCATGGGCCACACACCAGAAAGTCTCTTCTGCTGCCTGGCAGTGTTTAGCAAGTGTCACCAGGTAGGCTTTAGTTTACTATAGCTGCACCCCATGTGTCAGGACTTGGAGACCATGCCTCTGCATAGCAGCTGCATGGGTGCCTTTGAGAAAGATGCCATCTTGGAATGATACACTGCAACCTCAGACATGATCACCCCTTTCTGTATACCATGAACCCACAGCATGAGAGACAACCCCACTCACATGAAGCCTCTAGTGTTGAGTGTCTCTCTTGGAGAAGGAAACATGGTCTGGAGACCATCACCTGACCCCTACACCTATGTCCCCTCTTAGACTATAATACATTTACAAACTTAGCCATCAGTGTCTCCCATATTTATACCAAACCTTGCATTCAGTGGAATAAAAGGTGTGGGCACAACCTCCTGTTCAGCCATGGAGTAAGGGACATCAGTAGAGTAGGAATTTCCTAGCTCTGTCATGTTGTCATCATGTCCCCTTCTGCCCAACACTTGTGCAAGCTGACAACAAGATGGTTGTGGTAATAAGATATGCTGCCCATAGTTCTGTGCCCTAAAAATGTCATACAAAGCTACAGTCTTTGCCAGTATTTTGTGAGAGGGTGATAGCTGAAATCACTTAGTGTGCAAATGTTATGTAGAAGGAATGTGTCAGTAATCAGAATTGACAAAGGGAGGCACCAGTACCTTTAAGCAGACTAGGCTCGAAGAGAATGCTGCAAACTCTCCAAAAACAGGTTTTCCAGTGTCATGCCACATTTTAGCATCATGGAAGATTTCGTATGTAATTTGCAAAGAGTACATTTAAAGCTAAGCTCTACAACTTCATGATTACTTGATAAAATGGCAGAAGTCTAGGCATAAGTTGGCAGTGAAGTTGTCACACAGTTCTGGATTTGTTGGGGTTTTTTGTCGTCTTTTTTAGTTGGTTGGTTGGTTGGTTGTGGGTTTTTTTGTTTGTTTGTTTAAATCTGCATTACTAGAGAGATTTAAAGGAGAGGTCAATGAGCTGGTAAGAGACCAAAGACCTGACTCTTGCACAGAGATCAATTTACTTTAGTTGAGTCTTACTAAGATGTAAAAATTTGAGAACAAGGATACATTCAAATTGAGTGTTTCTGATGTCTTACATGGGATTCTGATTTCTGTTTTGCCTTGCAGAATTCTGCTGCTTAGCGTAGCAATACTGTCACTCTACTCCATCCACCTCTTACTAAAGACATCAAAAGAAGGAGGTATGAGGATCAGCTTGTGACTGATCAAAAGTCCTTACTACATTCACATTTTTTACCTTGGAATGCAATTCATCAAGTTTACCTAATGTAGTGGCCCATGTTTACTTTTATTTTTATTTTTTATTATTTTTTCAGGCTCATTAATATATGAAAAACTGGGGGAAAAGGCATTTGGATGGCCTGGGAAGTGTGGTGTTTTCATTTCAGTTACGATGCAAAATATTGGAGGTAAGGGTAAAAAGTTTTTAGAAAAATGTTTTCTACCCTCCAATGCTTTTCTACAGAAAACAAGTACTTTCTCTCCTCTCTCTGACTAAACAGCATCAGAGATGAGAAGGGTACAATATGCATTATCTTTTTAATACAGAAAGGAAGGAGGAATTCTTCTTGCTTTGTTTTAGCTATCTGACACGTCAGTGCCTGGTGAAAGCTAGTTGCCCGAGATCTCTGCATGAGCAATGCAGAGACTTCAGTGATGACTAACCTGGCTTGTCCATTTCTCTTCATTGTCCATGGCTCAGACAAGACATCTTCCTCAAGTCAGAAAAGATGAATCCCACCTAAAAGGAGAAGCCCATGGCTCTGACTTCTCCAGGGAAGAAAAGCTCTTCAGTAATTCATTTTCCAAACAAATTCTCTGCTTGAAAACATATCTAGACTCTGATCTCTCCAAGATGTTGAGTGGTTGAGAATGATCGTTGAAAGTATTCATCCACAAGGATACTTCCTGTGAAATATCTATCAAGTAACCTCCATCCTCTCAGAATGGAGACCATTTACTTGCAGGCATAAGTAGCAGGTGAAGGACTGCATGTTCAAGCACCAAAGCTTATTTCCTTTTAATACACAGGGAGAAACCCTTATAGGAGACTGGAGAACACTATATTAGAAAGCTTAGGGGAGTCTGTACATATTTTCCAGATTTCTTCAGGAGAGGTAGTTGACATAAGTTCCATTAGTATCATTATATATATTACCATTGACTAATAAAGTATTAGTCAACAGATCTTTTTCTGGTCTCTGTCGTGGAATTTGGAATGTTTTGCAAAGCTTTAGTAACAAATTTCTACTGTCGTTTTGGAGCAAATTTACTACCCAGACAGAGGTGGTTCATATCTCTCTACTGAAACACTTTCTGATTGTGTTCATAAAAGGTCTTAGTCCATGGTCTTCCTTTCCTTCCCCAAGCCTGGATATCAAATGTGGTTGAACTGAAGGAAGAATGTTTCCCTGAGCGAGAGGAATAGCTGTTCCTGTAGTCCAGTGGTATTCAACTTACTGTCTAGGTTGATCCATAGGTGTCCAAGGAACTCTCTGTGGCCCATGTAAGATAACTTTTAAAAAGCATGCCTTCTGCAAGTAGATTTCAATGAGATATATAGAAGTCGACCCTTCTACCATGAATCTTGAAAACTAGCTTTTTAGATATGTGGAGTAGAGTACTGGAAGAAAGAAGTTGGAAATAGACGGCACAAGGGAGACAAAGAGGTTTTGAGGAAGTGACAACCAAAGTTACTACAAAAAGTAGATGGATAGTGTCCACCAGAAAAACAGAGCAGAAAAGCAAAAGAAACTTTGAAAGTGTAAATTTCATAACAGTGACTAGAGTATGTTGTTAGTTCAGTAATGACTATTGTATTCTAAGGCTAAATGCTAGACGTCATTCAGGATATGTTTATAAAAGAACAATATCAAGAGAACATACCTTTTCTTTATTTGCACTGCTATTTGAACAAAACTCATTTCTCCATTTTTAGCAAAAACTGACTTATTGAAACTGTATGCTTTTCATATAGCATCAATGTTTTTTTTAAAAAATTATTTTGTTGGAATTACACTGTTTTCCCTGAAGGTGTTTGCTTGTTTTTCAGCAATGTCAAGCTACCTCTTTATTATTAAATACGAACTCCCTGAAGTGATCAGAGCATTTATGAAACTCGAGGAGAATTCTGGGTAGGTACCTTTGTCCAACCAGACCCTTAGATGAAAATTTTTCACTTCAGTGTCAATGATAATTTTTTTTTTCTTTTTTTTTTTTAATTCCCTCTCTTCAGAGAATGGTACCTAAATGGGAACTACCTCGTTATACTTGTAACAGTTGGGGTTATTCTTCCCCTCTCCCTTCTAAAAACCTTAGGTAAGGTTAATATCCCACTTAACCTCTTTTCTTATTTCTGTTAGGATTGTGAATTTATATGCTGATGAACTGTATATTTTTTCTTGCTTCACAGGTTATCTTGGTTATACGAGTGGTTTTTCACTGACCTGCATGGTTTTCTTTGTCAGTGTGGTAGGTTACTGTTCAGGACTTGTCTCTAAGCAAATACAGTGCCTGTAAACTGTGCAACACTGCTAAATTTCTTACCATAACAATTTATTGTGGATGTTAGAATAGCACCTGCAAGTGAATCAAATCAACAAGGCTAGTGCTGAACGAAACCAGATTTAAAAAATCAGCCTAAAAAGCAACACTTGAAAGGATGAAATATAAAGCAGGGCAATGACAGAACTAGAGTAACAACAAATACTCACACGAGAAGCAGAAGTGATAGCACTTTGTTTCTTGCCCCCTCTCTTTCTCCTCTCACTTCTGTGTGTCTATTTTTATTCCTGTTGGCTTATCATGGGTATAAATGTAATTTCTTATGGTAGTACTCTTCAGATGACATTGTCTACTCTTTTGCAGGTAATCTTCAAGAAATCCCAAATACCCTGTCCTCTCCCCATCATGGAGCACGGGGTTGAAAACTGGACAGCCACCAACCACACAGTGCCAATGCACCTGGTCATGTTACCAAATGAGTCATTCAGCTCTGGTGTGAATTTCATGATGGACAACACAGCTGGGCACATGCCAGGCCTTGAGGAGCCAAGAGATACCTCCCCCAGAAGTGGTGTAGAATATGAAGCACACAGCGACAGTAGTGACTTGTGTCAGCCCAAATACTTTGTCTTCAACTCACGGGTAAGGGAGATCCTGTAGAATTTGTCTTTTGCCATTCGTACCACAGCTAAACTGCTGCCTGCCAAAAGTCAGAGATACAGCAGTGACCGTTCTTACTAATGGGAGCTTTATTTTACAGACTGCCTATGCAATACCCATCCTGGCATTTGCATTCGTATGCCACCCTGAGGTGCTACCAATATACAGTGAACTGAAAGAGTAAGGTTCTTAAATTTTGTCCCATACTTCCAGTTAACCATAGCAGAGATCACTTTCTACCTGTTCTGCCTTGATTGTTGGTGTGTAGACACCCACCCGCTAATGATTTATTGTGTGCCATAGTAAACAGATATCGGCTTTGCTTTCACCTAATAGTCAAGATACCGGTGACAAAGAGCCGCTGTTCAGAGAGACATGTTGATCAATATTTACTTAGGAAAGAAGGAGTCTGGACAGTCCTTTGAATGACATGAAATATACTGGGGAATTTGGCTGCACAACAGACAGCGCTGAAACAGAGAATTCTGGGTTCTAAAAATATCTTAATCAGTTCTGCACCCGGGTCAGCTGTTGCTTACTTTTAAAGTTTCCTGGGATGCCATTGGTTTGGGTGTCTTACATAGACTCTTAAGCTGGCCCGTTTTGATAATCACATATCAAAAATCAAATACATTTGCTTAAACTAGCACAGAGCTGACAGTTGGGAAGGGCTAAAAAATTGCACTTGTCCAGCAACAAGAATTACCTTACAGGAGGTTGTGCTGCAAAACTCAAGGAGACCAAGGCTCCTATTTTAATATGTTTAACCTCAGAAGTAAAAATTCTCTGATGACTCGGAATTTGCTCTCAGGCACCATAAGCTGAAGATTTTCTTACAGAAAATCTTTAACCAAGGGATCTCTAAAGAAAGGATTTGACCTGCAGGAGGTTCTTGAACCTGCAGAACAGCTCTCTATAGATATAAGGGCATGTTCATATAAAGCTGGCTGAAAGTTCTTGTCTCATTATTGTTACCAGCCCTGTAATTTTAATCTCTCCATATTTTATTTAAAATACACTATTTGAGATTGATATAGAAATAATGATGTTTAGAACATTGCCCATCTACATGTTGTCACCAAGTAAATAGTAGAAGTGAAGTTTCTATTGAAACATTCTATTGAAATTTTCATTTTTGTGCTGTTCTGCACAGAGCTGTGAAGCTTCAGGAGATCTGTATAACTCACATAGTTGCTATGAACTTACTGCTCCTCAGAGTACTTCTTGTGCAAATAGAAGCTTTGTAAGAACAGCACTGTTACTCTTTCTCTCCTACTTCAGTCGCTCCCGAAAGCGGATGCAGAATGTCTCAAACATCTCCATCACCGGCATGCTCATCATGTATCTTCTGGCTGGTCTCTTTGGATACCTTACCTTCTATGGTAGGTCAAAACCCTGTTCTCTCCAGAATTTTCCCTCTCATTTTGAATCTGACAAGATGGATTTACCACATGGAGCCTCAAGTGTTCATGTGTTTTCTGTGGGGCTGGATTCATGCACAAGCATTATCCAGAAATAATGTGCTGTCTGTAACCTCCTGCATAACTGGTGAGACTTATCTGGCTGCCAGGCCACAAGCTCCTCACCCATCCTGAGTCTCAGGGCTACCTACAGTGGGAGCAGTTGGTTTTGTGAACTCAGACAGCAAGCTGCCTTAAACTTGGCTCTTGCAAAGTCCAGGAGTGGCAAAACCAAAAATACTCTAATGTTCAACAGCTTTACGCAACACTATTAAGAGCTACCCACCCTGGCTCTGACGCCACTAATTCAGCCTCAACTGTGCTGAAAAACAGGTGCAAACCATTCTAGTGTAAAGAAAATAAGGATGAGCAGGACTAACTGGTAAGTAAACAGAGTAGCCCCTATATTAGCACACCAGTTTATGCAAACAGCACCTCTTTTTACCTTGTTGGTTCCTCTGTTACGGCACAGAAGTGAATGACACAGCACAATCTGCACCACACTGCTGTGGTGAGAGGGCTGGGACACTTGGGTGGAGGTCCAGGGATCTGTTCCCAGTTGACTTACTTGTTTTCTGTTTCGTAACAGAGAAATTATTTTTGCCTCAGGTTCCACACCAACCTAATGACTTTGAGAAAATCATTTGAGATGCTGGAGTACAAAAGCATCACCTCACAGCTGTGTTACCCTCATCGTCTCTGAATGATGGAGTTGCATCAGTCATGCTGGGAAAATTCCTCTTTCGTGCCCAGCCCGTAATGTGGATCTGATGGCAGCAGCTGGGCCAGAGCTAATCTTGTCGGGCTGCAGGATAAAGATTTCCCTTTTGCATGTGCAAATACTGCTTAAGGCACTCAACTCCTCTCTGTTTCCTTTTTGTAGGAGAAGTCGAAGATGAGCTACTTCATACGTACACCAAGGTGTACACATTTGACACCCTCCTTCTGTCTGTTCGCCTCGCAGTGCTGGTGGCTGTCACCCTGACTGTGCCCCTTGTCCTTTTCCCTGTGAGTAACAGAGCTGCTGGAGCTGAAATCAGGCCTAGCAAGTATGCACTAACTGTGGGTACTTAGAATAGGTTAACTAACAATAAAGAAAAGCAGGCCCCAGTGTTGATTTGGGAGGGTCAGTTTTCTCACATGCAGCTTGCCCAGAGCAAGAACCTTAGACAGCTAGGGTTGCAAACTTTGAAAGACTGAAATAAATCAGTCTTTATAAATAAATCACAAATAAATCAGCAACGACCGCTCTGGCTCTCCCTGGCTCTCCGTGTGCTATATTTAACAGAGCAGCAGCGTGCGTACTGAGGACTGGGGATGTAGTCAAACCGCCTACAAGATTTCCTAATACAGACATATGCACCTACTACAGCACCCAAACTCACAAGGGTGCACGTGGCTCTGACCATGATTGTCCTTCGTGCCTTCCTCTTGCTGCTGTGCAGCTGGGGAGAAAATAGTCAGTGCTGGCCAGTGAGTTCTGGGGGGCTGGCACCCCATTTGGGGGGGCAGACACCAGCCCAGCACCACACTGCAGGCAGGTTCCTGCTGATCTGCATCATGGCCTGGTGCTTCTGTCTGCTAAGAGATAATCCACTGTACCAGATGCAAACACGAGCTCTGCACATGTACTGCTTCCAGGCTCGCTGGCAAATACTTAACAGCAGTGAGCACCATTCAAGGTTGCCTGCAAAAAAAAAAAAAAAAATATGCCTTGGTCTAAAGCACCCACAGTGATCAGTCCATCTAGCTAAGAGTGCTCTGATGCTCTGCCCCAGATGTCACATTTAAGCCAATGATTTAAGTGCTTAAATTTGCCTTAACTAGCTGAGAACCATTCATGGGAAAACAAGCTAAGCATTGCAAAAGCCTCTATCTGTCAGATGCAGTATTTTGCATTTTTAGCTCTCTGCATAATTATTTTTATATCCAAATAGTGTACAAAGGCTTAGCAGTTACATACCACAGCACCAATTGTCCTACTAAAAAAAAAAAAAGAGAAAATATCATTTTCTTTAAAACCAGTATACTAAACAACTTCATATGGCCCATCAGGACAGCCAGCTCAGCATTACTAGTAATCTAATTACTCTAAATAAGCAGTATAGTTGTACCGACTGCTTTTATTATGAACTACTACATTTGTATTTTCTTAATGTGGTCAGAGTTTATTCTCTCTCCCCTCCTCCCCACCCCAAAAAAAAAGAAAAAAAAAACATTCTATTGCTATAAAAAAAAAAATTAAGTATATGTCTATGTAGCGTTAGTCACTCTAAAAACCGTTAGTGACTGTAAAATTTCAGTCTGATAGCTTCATTTCGGGGGTAACATCACAGCAGGAATAATGCACAGGATGCTGACAGCAAGTGGACAAGAATGCAGGCAGTGGTTCTTCAGAGGGGTGATGCGGTTTTATACCAACTGAGGAACCAGATAAAAGTTTTGCAATCTGCCTTTGACTTCATAACATGTTGTCACATCAACCTGAAAAACAAAATGTACAAAATTCATTCTGTGTTTCCAAATGACAGGCTCCAAGTCCGACAGAACTCCATACACTTACTGAGTTGCCAAACTCATCCAGAAACTGCTTTGTTTTAAAACTACTAAAAAGAAGTTCGTTTTGAGTTTTTTTTCCAGTGTAAGAACACTTTTTCTTCAGTCTCTACCTTCCACATCTTCTAAGCTTATCAGAGTACTTCAGAGTAAGATTATCTCCTGCCACCAAAGGGGTTTGCAGCTGACCTTTTTCCTACTTTCCATCTCTGCTGATGGGAAAGAAAAACCTCTTTCTTGTGTGAGAAAGTGAAGCAAAAAGGATCCTCTGCAACAGCTTTAATACATATATAATGTTATATATATAATTTCCAAATGACATTGCAAGAGATGCTTTTACATATGTATATATTCATATGTATATGTGTATTTTTAATGTAAGTGAAACAAAAACTTGCTCTTTCTCTCACAAAAGTAAATTGCAGAACTCTTGTGGGATTTTCAGAGGGATCAGGTTCTGGAATACAGAAACTCATATATTCCATGTATTTTTTGCCTGCTGATTAGTATTCATAGTGGGGGCTTCTTTGAGTTGTTTTTTTGTTGTTGTTGTTGTTTTTGCTGATATCAGCATCTTTCAGTTGAACAGATTTCATCTCCCTGATTTTACACCCTATTTACTTGTCTTTCTTCTACACTGCAAATATTTGAGTTTCTGCACTAAATTCTGAACCCAGTTCTCAAAGACCTAAGCCAGAGTGAGATTTACATAAACAGAGTCAAAGACTGAAAACACATTTCTTCGGTCAGAACTTCTCACAGCAAAAGTAACCAGCATAGGTCATTAAAACAGCAAAGATAAATTAACTGCTGTTAACTGCTTTCCCTGATGGTTTTCATCTTACAGATCCGTTCATCTATCAGTGCATTGCTGTTTCCCAAAAGACCATTCAGCTGGATAAGACATTTCCTGATTGCAGCAGTAATTCTTGCTTTTAATAACCTGCTGGTGATTTTCGTCCCAACTATTAAAGACATCTTTGGATTTATCGGTAGGTTTCATAAATACATTTTGTTTACTGTGCTTACCCTTTCCACAACATATTTACATTTGTGGACTGAATGACACTCTCCATTTGGGTCTTACAGTGGAATAATATAAATGCAGACTTAATTTTGTATCAGCTAAAAGGGACATAGGAATTACCAAACAGCTGACAGGCAAAGCTGAATGCTATCCACCTTTGTTTCTAACTTGCATGAAGAACAAGGAATTAAATAAAGCCAGTATAAAAACTGATAAAAATTGGTTTGTCCCCACTTGGCCAGCTCACATGTGGACATCTGCGTCACAGGCAGTGACTGCCTACTTCTTCAGCCCTGAGCACTCAAATAAGTGCCTGGATATCTCTATGCTGCCCTCGAGGCTGAGCCTCAGCAGACAAATGGGACCACAGGACTCCAAAGAAAACGGCCCAAATCAGACCCCATTAAGCCCACTGAAATTATTCCCTAACCAGAGAGCAAATTCTTCCGCAGCCTGGAATCGAAGCTATGTGGGCTGTGGGTGGCCACGGGAGAGCTCTGTGTGAACGCCCCACATCCTGTTACACCTTGCAGGTGCACCATGCCAGCTGTGCATCACACAGCATGGTACTCAGCTCCACTTTCTCTTCCAGGTGCTTCTTCTGCCACCATGCTGATTTTCATCCTCCCCTCGGCCTTCTACCTGCGGCTCGTTAAGAAGGAGTCCCTGAGGTCTCCCCAGAAGATCGGGGTAAGGATGCTGGCAGCGACTGCAAAGGAAGGATGATGGGAGGGTGTGTGCTTTTCACTGGCCACAAATCCTAGGGCTTTGACCTGCAACATCTGGCAATTGATCAGAAATGGCCGGGGCTCACACCAAACACAGGCCGGGCAGTGTTATTCACAGTAGCAGGGAGAGCCAGGCTGCACAAACCAAAGAGTTTAGGGCCCCACTGCTAGTGATAAATAAACATCAGTAATGGGCTAGGTTAAAGTGTGTCTTTTATCACTGGAAAAAGGCATTTAGTTAATCCAGTCTAAGCGCTAGTTAACACCTGCACTTGTATAAATAATAAACAGTGCATAAGGAGCTGTTGGTCAAGGCTGGAAGACCAGCTGTGGATTAACAGGCAGATCTGAGGTCAAGGTTAAGAAGGAGGTTGTACTGCAGAGATAATGCAGTGATACAGACGTGAGCTCTCCACTGAGAAGGATTTACGTACCTACAGGAGATAATGTATGAAGGTCTATCATTTATACGCAGAGTGTGTTTATGTCACGCTGGACTGCTGCAGCAGTACCTTTTATCCTTGCGTTAATGCTCACATTAATAGCCATCTGCACACTTAACAATATCACTGAGGACGTCCTTTGAAAAATTAATCAGAAAAGATATTGGTGAAATATATATGCAGGCACATCATGTAAGCAGTACATATGTACATCTGTATATACATCCACAGAAAGCAAATTAATTGGGATGGAAGAATTTCTATTGGTACATAATGAAAGTATAAAGGAAAGGTTTATTATCATAAAATGATTTCTGAAGACAACTTTTGGAGCAACTATCATTAGAGAGAGACTTTGAATATTTGTTCATGCCACTTTGTTCATTCTTTGTGTTTCTGTGCTAGGTATATCTAGAATTTCATACCCTGCTCTAAGACCACACACAATATTCATCTTTGTGTTGTGAGGCAGAATATTGTTAAGTGTGGACAGATTAGGGTAAGCTAAAGCCCCACTGAAGCAAAGGGGAAAAGTAAGCATCTGGATCATTTTAATATACACAGAAATGCCTTCAGAGAAGAGAGATGGGCTTACCTGTTTATCTGATAAGGATGAAAAAGATTAACTCTGAAGCTGTTCTTGATGGCAGAAACAATGAACATTCACTGAAAATTAGTCAATTTTTAAAGGAAAAAAAATATTAATCAGTTATATTTTGTATTATTATTCACATTAACAAAACTGTGGAGGTTGCTTTTTTTTTTTTAAAGATTTGGTCTTGTAAAGTCCAGCCCTTTTAGACTGAAATTCTACATATAATTGACTTGATGCACATAGCCCTGTATGGTATTACTTATGTTTAGTCCCAGAGAACAACCCAAATTCAGGCCCTGGGTGTTATATAAACGTGATTTCCATGGAAAAGTCTGTGAACCATCATCTGCTCAGTCACTTTCTTCACTAATACAATTTTATTTTCCAATTACAGGCTCTAATTTTTCTTATAGTTGGCATAATCTTCATGATTGTGAGTATGACTCTCATTGTAATGGACTGGATTTACAACCCCCCGAGTTCCAGACACCACTAACCTGTGGAGACAACCAAGTGCTTTTTATACCCTCAATGTCTGTATTGTGTGCTCCAAAGGACACCTGAATGGGACTGTTATTCCTAGCTAGTAACTGCCGTATTTTGAAGACAGTTTCTGGTAAGGTCACTAGAACCCAATGGAGTCTGCGTCATCCTTGTCACTAAGGACTTATTTATGCCTTAAGAACCTGAGCTTAGCATTTCTGGCCAGGTTAAATGAAATGTGTGGTGTGGATGCTTTCTATTTTCAAAACCCAAATAAGAGTAACTGTGTATATAGTCCTCAACAGTAGCTTGGTCCTGCTCTTTTCGACCTCTCCCATTACATTAATAACCACAGTTCCTAGAGCACTGAAAAGGCAATTAGCCAGAAAACCAGCTGGTGCCTTGTTTTGTACCCAAAGCACATAGGAGCAGTTGCCCAGCTCCAAGAGAAAGGGTACAGTTTCTGTAGGGGATCAGAAAGGTGACCGCTTCCCACTGATCAGTCTATCAGAAAGGTGACAGCTTTGGCATGGCTTGCCAAAGCACCGTGGACAAAGCTGAGCATCAGATATGTTGCCCAAATTTGTCTCCCTCAGCATGTGATGGCTGCACTTGATGATAAAGTTCTCTTGCACAGGAGCCCCTGTGCTGGGGCAAGTGCTTGAAGAACAGCTGAGCATTCGTGTTTTGCTGTGAAAGATGCCTGTGCTGGAAACGTCAGGCACTTCTGGAGTGGATTTTTTGGTTTTCTTTAATATTTTTTTTATTCTTGTGTGAGATCGCATCACTGAACAAGTTGCATCCTCCATAGAAACTTGTCTTCCATTCTTATGGGAATTTAAGGAGACCACGAGGTGTGGCAAAGCACCCTATCCAGTATTGTTCAGTACTTGTCTATTTGATAAACATTCAGTGCAGGAAACTGTAATTTGCTATATATATAAATATATGTATTTATGTATATAATCCTTTGTTTTCCTCCAGTTATAAAAATGTTACCCTATGGTACATGATTTTTGATTTTTTTTTTACGTGTCACTGTTTTCATAGCCACACACTTAATATCATTTCGAAGAAAACATTCTAGATTGGTGGGTTTGTAAAAGGTTCATTTTTATTCACCAGTGTTTGAAATATACCTGTCGCAAACCCTATCCATTACCTGTGTAAAAACAAATTCAGATGTTTACTACTTATGTTACAATAAATTGCAAGATGTTTTCCTCCTGAGAATTTTAATATGTGCATCAAAGTTCTGTATTACCACTGTAAACCACAAATTTGGGTAACTCACTCTGTTGCTGTATCTCAGCTTGGCTATGCATATGCCAGCATCCAACAGCATGCATAATTAAGCAACAGCATGTGAAGGAAAAGATATTACTGATAATCTCAAATGTATCGTGCTATGCAGCTGTGCAAGAGAGAGAAAAAAAATGTGAAGTTCCATGTTATAAGGATGTTTAATTAGCACTCAGTACCCTCCAGACTGTAATTTTGTCTGTGCTGTGGGGTACCCACTCTACATATACACTTTGTACTATTTTTCTCCAAGGAAGAATAGTCAGAGAGGTGACACAAGCTCCATAGCAGAGGGAACAAGTGGGAAGGTGCAACTGTTGGGTTTAACATGCTTACTCAAATCCAGGCTCCTGCTATTGGAGCTTTCATTTTCCAACTTAGAAATCTGTTGCATACACATGTGAACTCTGAAAGCCAAAGAGCGCACAAAAATTATCTCTGCACACTTGTCAGTTTCACACAAAATCCACTCTGTGTGTCTATGTGTGTCTATGTGTGCGTGTACCTAAATGTGGGTACACATACAGGTTGACTGGAAAAGCGTATCAGAGACGTGTTCCATGCCAACTACCATCTTTCTGGGTGCTATTTTATGTTCACTTGAGTACTGTATCCTTAATACACTGGGGCACGCTTCCTTGGGAATGCTGTCTGGTTTTGCATTTTTGAAAGAAAAAGGTTCCAATAACAATTTATTTTAAGAAGACTAATACCAGTAATGTTGCTTTATTTCTGAGGAGACTTTTACTGTGGACTAGAGTTAATAGCAATACACCCACACACCTCTCTTCCTGTTGGAGTTAGTGAGTTATGTGAATGGAAGGAATAAATTGTATCTGCATTTTCATTTCAGAGCAAAAGTACAGTACATGTAGTCCGCAGCTCCATGTGGAAACTGAGGAATTCATGTAGCTCACCTAAAATATATATGACCTCAAGAAAAGTAACAGAAGGACCATGGGACAATGGCACAAGTCACTACCTTTCCATGGCACAAAGCTATTGGTGTCCGGGTTAATGGTAGAGAGTTGCAAAATGTCAGATATTGCAGTTAACATGTGTGGCTCACAGCAATGTGCGGCTGCTGCTCATGCTGGGAATAAGGCTGGCGTTGCACAGTAACTTGTTAGCACTGCTGGGAATGGTGGATGTTGGAGTTTCTTGTTTGTTCTGTCATGTTGACAATGAGGACTTTTATTACAAAACCATCCACTAATGTACAATAAATGATTTGTTCAAGGACTGCAGATCTTTTTCCTTCTGTTTTAGGGTAGCAAGAGAAGGAATATTTGGAAAATCAAGCAGAGACAATCTGGTAGCCTGAACATGAGCATCACTAAACCTGTATTCCCTTTTAGGAGAGAAAGGTGTGTATCCACCAATCTGCAGATGAGCAAGAGAGCAGATATGGCAGCCCCTTCCTATAGCAACCCTGTTACGTACCCTGTTTTGTACCTATTCATGGAGCAGTACAGACATCACCGGGCAGAGAATGGCTGGCATTAAAAGTGAGGTTATCTGCACGACACCGAATGTGTCGCTCTTTGGAGCAGGGGATTAGCCGGGATACGCAGCACAACAGCTAAGTATAGCCACTGCTGGGAGCGCGCACCAGATGGTACCGCTCTGTATTAATGCTTCCTATCGCTGCAGCTGTAGGTTTTCCTGCCGTTACATATTTGTCTGGTGTACAATTGTAGCCCAAAATATATGGGTCTATCCAGCACCGATGAGCTCATGTGAGAACCGCATTCCCCACACCAGCTAGCCCTCACTCACAGCCTGCACACTAGCCAAGGGGCACTGTAGACCCAAAAACTTGTTAAATTCCCACAGCATGAATGGTACCCACATTGCATCCAAGGGCTGCCCTCAGCACCCTCTCACCTCCCCTCCTGCACCATCAGCCTGGAGTCCGTGCTGCCGCCTCTGCCTGCCCTGCTGCTGGTCCGGGGCACGAAGCCCTCCTGGATCTTCACCCTGTGGTTACACATCCTTTAATTCTGCTTTGCTCTGTCTTCATGTTTTGTGAACTGAAAATTCCTTGCGTCAGGAGTTTGTGTAATTAAACATGATAAAGTTAAGGCAAGTGAATGAGGGAAGTTAGAGAAAAGGAAAAAAAATGTCTTCAAGGAGAAAAAATAAAGCAATGAAAATGTATTAGGGATTCTAGCAGACATAGAAGCTGTGTCATTCAATGGACATGATAAGAATGTCAGGAATGATATAGGAAAAAAATAAAAACAAACAAACAAACAAAAATTATCAATAAATATATCAGTTTGGGATTTGGAAAGAAGCAGAGCAAGGGACACTCATTAGAGGGCAAAGTCCTCTCTAGTACATAAGTAATCAAAGATGATGTTAAACAACATCTATCTGAAAGAAGGTCAGCAGAACTAGATAAGCCACAAAGCAGCTGGCTCTGGTGTTAATTTTCAGTAAACCTTGGCATGCTCGGCTAGTTCTCAATGGCTGACATAATAGTCATTAGACCGAGTCAGCAAGTGCACACTAAGATGTCTAGTCAGCGGTAGAGATGGAAATTTTCCATTCATTTCGCTTAAAATTTCAATGGAAGTTTTCCCGAAAATGTGTTATTGCAACAAAATTGTGGTGCAGCCCAGGCAGACCCAAGTGGAAACCTGCCTGGTTTTCCATTGAGGGTAGCAGCTCCCAGCCCTGGTGCTTTGGCTGGGGGTCCGGGTGAGCTCTGGGTGGCAGCTTGGCATTCCTGCCATGGAGCTTGGCCTCAGTGCTGCTCCGATGATCCCTTCAACATGTCCTCAGTACGTGGCGGTGTCCAGTAGCACCCTGGAAAGAAAAAAAAAAAAAAGACATCTGGAGAACAGAAGCTGCTTTTTAGTTAACTAAATCATCACTTACTGCAAATACTTTACAAGCTTGTTCGGAACCTGGATGAGAAAGACTGTTTTCATAAAAGACATGAAGCTGGAAGGGGTCTCAAGTAATCTCCTGTTCCACAGCTGGATTAAGCAGCCTTCCTGGGTTGGTGTTTGCAGGTAAAAATATTGGCTCCAGCTAGTCAATTCAGACCTAAAAAAAAAAAAAAATGCAGTGCTAACTGCTCTCAGAAGCACTAAAACCTGCAAAGAGCTGCTGCCTCCAGTGGCTCAGAGGAGGGCAGTGACAACACAGCCACCACCAGCACACACCCGCCATGTGCTGCGGCCCTGCGGCGAGCCCACAAACACGGCCGGCTGCCATGGCCTGGCCCGGTGGCACTCAGCGGGCTGCAGGGTGGCCGTCTTCGTCAGCGGGGCACCACGAGGAGCTGCGTCAGACGGAGCCTAAATCCCCCTGCTGATGTGGTGAGCTAAGTGCTAAACCTAACACATCGTAAAGCGGCAAATAGCTTGGAAACAAATATAGCGTCCTGGAGACCTTGTTCTGTTACTAACAATAAACCAGAAGGTGTTTATCTCCCAGCAGGAGCAAAACTAAATATAATGGGACATTTGCTTGGCCAGAGCTCTCCGGGACACTCTGAGACAGATGCTTCAAATGCCACGTGCTCAAATGGAAAGTGTTTGCAGCATTCATTCATCTTTACGTACAGCATGCACCTCTCCTGGCACGTGTGTCTTAAGGCTTGGGAAAGTTACCCTGTCCTAAACAACGGGCTGTCCACATATAATTTATTACTTATCTGTTTATTCCCAAAAGTAGGGTCCAGACTCCTTCTCACAGAAAGCCTGATGGCAGCCTCAATTTCCCTCTCTGACAGACGTGCAACTTCTGCCCCTTCCATCACAGAACACCTGATTCATCCCATCCTCTCCGTCTGAGGTTGGTGGATTCAGCTTTCATACAAGGACTTCAAGCAATTGGCCCAGTTTCCATACTGCCGTGGTCAAACTGACCCAACAGCTTCACGTCTATGAGTTAATGTGAGTGCAGACACTAAGATTTGACACTTGTCCTTTGAATCCCCACCTTTAAATTGGTCCATCCCAAATAAATTAAAGCCTTAGCATTAAAAAAAGCCATCAGCTCTTATTATCTGCGGATTTCCCCAGGAAGCAGTAGCTGCCGAGGCAGACACCTTTTCAGACACCCCACATTATTTATTTTCTACGGGTCACTTGGTGCTCTCCCCTTGGCTTGCAAAAACACCTCCTCACCATTCAGAGACACTTCAGCCTAATGCATTGCTAGTAGACAGAAATAGGTGCCCTACTTATGTCCTCAAAACCTTGTTGCAGGGGTTAGGAGCCACCTGTTTCCCTCCATCAGCTACATATATCTGGAACCTGCAGAGAACCAATATAAATATACCCAGGGTGCCTAAGCTGGCTTAAAGCACCCACTGCCCTTAAAATGTTTTTTCATTCTACAAATCATTTCATAAACTTTCTACAAAATACAGTTCAGACCTGTTTCAATCCACCCTAAAAGCAAACGAAGTACCCTGCTTTTATATCTGTGAGTAACTGGTCGCAATAGAAATAATACATTCCCCATTATCCTCTCCAGGAAATCATACGTCAAACCCTAGGCTGCTGCAGGGAATGTGGCTCCTTACATTGCTCATTAAGAACGTGCTGGACACTGAGTACTGCTGCTAACTTCACCCACAGTGAGCTGTGCAAACACCCTCACAACATGCAGCTAAAGCAGCAACGGGAAATTAAAGCAACCGTGTTCCCAAAAGCTATTGGGAAATAAAAGACGAGATTACTCAAAAATTGCAAGTTTCTCCGAAACTGTCTTCAATGCCCAAGACCACACGGTACTACGTAAATACAACAAGTTGCTTTCAGTCGAATTGCAGTTATGGTGGGGTGAGTCAGGCAACCTCATCAAGGCAGCTCATTGTCTCATATAAACTCATACGCACTGCCAGAGTCATCAACAGATTTTTTGGTTACATGGGAACATTTTACTTGTCTTCAGGTACAAAAGCAAGACAAGGACAAGTTCAGTATTCCTGCAAGAGAACAGGGCATCGTCAGCATTCTCTGGATGAGACTGAAAACTGTTTCCCTGTTACGGACATCGTGCCACCAGCAGCAAAGGGCTCACCTCCTTAACTTCAGGAGTTGGGAGTGTGTAGCTAAT
Source organism: Anser anser (assembly GCF_964211835.1). Taxonomy (NCBI): domain Eukaryota; kingdom Metazoa; phylum Chordata; class Aves; order Anseriformes; family Anatidae; genus Anser; species Anser anser. The sequence continues at coordinate 33,823,947 of NC_139720.1, read as the reverse complement.
ACCAGCTAAATCTGTGCTCTAGCTGCTTAGAAGCACAACAACCATGAAGGCTGTGTTACTTAAACACTGGAGGTAAGTAAGTAAGTCCAAAGCCTTTAGCTAACATCTTCCAGATTCAAAGCCAAATCAGAGAAAGGCCTCACGGCTATGTGCATATGTGGAAAACTCTTTTACAATACTTAGTGCATACTTTGATGGATTATCACTGTAAATTCTAGGAAAGAAACTACTAGAATGAGAATAAGAAAACTCTCCTGCAGTCAAACTGGACTGTTTCCATTCACCAAAGAGGTATTTCAGTTTCACTTTCAGTTTCCTTTCATATTACGTTAGGCTTCACTATCAGTGAATAATATAAACTCAACAGGGTATTGGTAATACAATAAAATGTGAATTATAGGAGAAAAGGGCCTGCAGGACATGCTAAGAATTGCCTTCTGGCACCATGGTGCCAGGTACAGAATTTTGTCTTCTTCAATCTGGAATATATTTTTGCCCTATAGGACACAGGAAAAAAAAATTAAATTAAATTAAATTAAATTAAATTAAATTAAATTAAATTAAATTAAAATAAAATAATAAAATAAAATAAAATAAAATAAAATAAAATAAAATAAAATAAAATAAAATAAAATAAAATAAAATAAAATAAAATAAAATAAAATAAAATAAATAAAATAAAATAAAATAAAATAAAATAATAAAATAAATAAAATAAAATGTTGCACAAGAAATCATTCAAAACCAGTAGCAGATGACCCCAAATATCCAAGCCCATCCTGCCCTTCACAGAACCTATCATAAAAATCATCAGGAAGAAAAGAAAAAGAAAGAAGAAAGAAAAGAAGAGAAGAGGAAAAGAAGAGGAAAGGAAAAGAAGAGGAAGAGAAGAGAGGGAAGGGAAGGGAAGGGAAGGGAAGGGAAGGGAAGGGAAGGGAAGGGAAGGGAAGGGAAGGGAAGGGAAGGGAAGGGAAGGGAAGGGAAGGGAAGGGAAGGGAAGGGAAGGGAAGGGAAGGGAAGGGAAGGGAAGGGAAGGGAAGGGAAGGGAAGGGAAGGGAAGGGAAGGGGAGGGGAGGGGAGGGGAGGGGAGGGGAGGGGAGGGGAGGGGAGGGGAGGGGAGGGGAGAAGAGGGGAAAAAAAGAAAAAAAAGAAAAGAAAAGAAAAAAGAATAGAAAAGAATAGAATAGAATAGAAAAGAAAAGAAAAGAAAAGAAAAGAAAAGAAAAGAAAAGAAAAGAAAAGAAAAGAAAAGAAAAGAAAAGAAAAGAAAAGAAAAGAAAAGAAAAGAAAAGAAAAGAAAAGAGAAGAGAAGAGAAGAGAAGAGAAGAGAAGAGAAGAGAAGAGAAGAGAAGAGAAGAGAAGAGAAGAGAAGAGAAGAGAAGAGAAGAGAAGAGAAGAGAAGAGAAAAGAAAAGAAAAGAAAAGAAAAGAAAAGAAAAGAAAAGAAAAGAAAAGAAAAGAAAAGAAAAGAAAAGAAAAGAAAAGAAAAGAAAAGAAAAGAAAAGAAAAGAAAAGAAAAGAAAAGAAAAGAAAAGAAAAGAAAAGAAAAGAAAAGAAAAGAAAAGAAAAGAAAAGAAAAGAAAAGAAAAGAAAAGAAAAGAAAAGAAAAGAAAAGAAAAGAAAAGAAAAGAAAAGAAAAGAAAAGAAAAGAAAAGAAAAGAAAAGAAAAGAAAAGAAAAGAAAAGAAAAGAAAAGAAAAGAAAAGAAAAGAAAAGAAAAGAAAAGAAAAGAAAAGAAAAGAAAAGAAAAGAAAAGAAAAGAAAAGAAAAGAAAAGAAAAGAAAAGAAAAGAAAAGAAAAGAAAAGAAAAGAAAAGAAAAGAAAAGAAAAGAAAAGAAAAGAAAAGAAAAGAAAAGAAAAGAAAAGAAAAGAAAAGAAAAGAAAAGAAAAGAAAAGAAAAGAAAAGAAAAGAAAAGAAAAGAAAAAAAAGGAGTGTCAGCAATATCTGTTCTTTTAAGGAACAGCAAATAAGAACTTTTACTTGCTCTGGTAAACTCAGTAGTACATTCGCGTTGGTATATAATTATGCTGAAGTTGGTGAACAGAAGACAAGGGACAAAGGTTCGTCCGAATGACAGATTCCCTCACCTGGCCCTAACTTTGGAGGGGAGATATGAAAACCCTTCTTTTTCAGCTGGCGTGCACGAGGCAGACAACTAGGAGAATACTAACTTTTCTTCAACAGCTGTTTAAATATCACCCATGCACTGTCTGCTCTTTTCATTCCCAGACACAAAAATACTTTGCTGCTGACAGTTTGTGCAAGGAGATGGCCTGGAGAGCACTGATGTGCAAATGAATTCACCAGAGTGGTCACTGCTGCTTCAGGCAGATATGCAATCTGTGATGGATAATACACAAACACACTTTGCTATGGCAACGCTCACACTGATATATGTTTGTACAAAGGTCTGAGTCCCAATGGACTCATTCAGCCCTTCACGAAAAGTTTCAGCTCACCAATAAGAGAGCAGGCATAATCCCATGAGACTGACGATGGCCAATGCACCATATATTGTGTGAATTACTGATTGCTTGGGGCTGAATCAAGTGACAGGACATAATCTGTGAGAAATTCAGTGTCTGGCTAAAACTGTCCAGAGCTAACTAAATAGCAAATGTATTCATTAAAATCCAAGTCTTCCTATGGCAATGCAGAGGAATCAGTAAGTATGGAGTTAACTGTTTGCCTTGAACCATTAGATCATCTCTGCTGAGGCATGCAGACTTGATGCACCGTATATCCAATACTGGCTGGCATGAAGTTACTCCAAAAAAAGCAGGCAGACAAATTCACGTGCATCCAAAGACAAGTGGCAATGAAACCACAAGAAGGAACACATTAAACATGTTCCTGAAATAATTTCCCTTCTTCTGAGGACCCCCATATGTTATCTTTTAATGGAAGGAAATCATGCAAGCACTAACCCAGACTGACACTAAGCATGTGCTTTATTCCATCAAGCCCGTCGCCCCTGTATAAACTATCAGTTACAGCATAATCCTCTGTTTTTTTTTTTTCTGGGGTGTCATTGTTCTCTGGCATTCATCGATATCGTGAACCTAAAATATGATGAGCCAAGCACCTGACATACAGAACAAAATGTGCAATGTTTCTAACTTCTGAGTTAAAATCACTTTATATTTACATTTATGCTGAATAAATAGAATTGAGCTGAATGTCAGATGGATTTAGATTGAGTTTCCACTGATCTACTGATATTATCAATGTGTCCTTTAAAAGTATTTAGCTCAGTTACATCCAAAGTTCAAACAGGTTTTAATGTCGATCTGGTAAAATCCTAATCAGAAACCAAAAATATTCGATTATTATTATTACTATGTGATTTTGTCCCATCTTCAGAAAGAAGATATAACCTCATTTGTCACCTCTGTCCACAGTTACATCCTTATGAAAGGGGAGGCAGGGGTGCAACTTGCAGGGGTGCAGAGACCTCACAAATCCAGTGCTGAATTTTACGCAACATAAGGAATTGCGTCATGCAGTTTCTTCCATGTCTCTCATCACAGTGATGAGCCACAGCCCAGAACAAAATCATTTTAAGACAACCAGCCTTTGGGGGTGACTATTTTAAACATTGTTGAGCAAAGCTACATACGAGAGTAGTCACAGGACAGGAGGAAGCTGTAGCCATGTGCACAGAGTATTGCTGACACAAAGCAAAATGTCTTTGTTTATTATGCACCAATTAGATTTTTTTGAATGTTAAATGCACTTTACAGATTGGCACTGCTCACCATCCCACCTCCATGTGGGCACCCAGAAGTGCTCAGGCATCTCCTGCTGCGGCTGCCCGCAGCATCCCGCAGCATCATGAACACTGAGGGATGAGCAGGATCCAAAACGAGTGATGAGCACATGTGTCCGTCCCAGGGGCTTCGCTGCAGGGACTGAATTTCCAGCAAAGGGCAGTAGCAAATTGAAAAGGAAAAGCAGAATTTCAAGCGCCAAAACCCTTTTCTTCTGCAAATGCATGCCTGTCCATCATCGTGCGCAGGGTTACTTACAGCAGCCAGCTGATACCCCTTAACTTGCAGGGTATCAAAACCAGACAGAACCCCAGAATGGCTGAGTCTGGCAGACCCTCAGGAGCCCACCTGCTCCAGCCCCTGCCCAAGCAGTGACACCAAAGCAGGCTGCCCAGGACCACATCCAGGTGGCTTTGGAAGATCTCCAAGTCAGGAGACTCCTCAACCTCCCCAGGCAACGTATGCCAGTGCTCAGGAACCCACACAGCACAGAAATGCGTCCTGGTGCTCAGGGGGAGCCTCCTGTGCTCCAGTTTGTGCTCATTGCCTCTTGTCCTGACATTGAGATATGAATAGAGTGGAGCTGGTACTAAAACAAATGGGCTAATATCTGTTTTCTGAGTTAATCTGTCTATTGTAACGAACAAAACAATTCTCTGTTTGGGGAAAGAAAAAATATCTCTGCATTTCTGGTGAGATCAAACAGCTCTGCAGTCAATAACACACAATGTGCACAAGAGAAATGAGCATTTTTGAATAATCTCATATTGCTGTTTCCTGATTGCTCATGTCTGTATAAAGAGCATGACAAGTTCTTGAGTTCCTGCAGAGCATGGCATACTAATCCTCAAAACTACTACAAACAAGCTGAGGAGGAATTTCTGCCATACCCACTGCTAACCCTAAAAGCGCCGCCTGCCAACTGATTGAATGGCACAGTGACAGGTCATACACAGTCACTGCTGCTCTACACTGCCTCACAGAGAGCAGCGGCTGGTGTCTGTCCAACCCTTTGACTCACGTTTTGAGGAAGACGCTATGAGATACTGCTTCATGTAGCAAAGATAATTTCACACCATTCCTGAGGCACCAGGTAGTCAGCACAGGTGGGGTGGCACAAACAAAGCTGAATTTAAAATAACAAATTTCCTTCTATAGTTGTGAGTAGGAGTAAAAGAGAGAGACAGACTCAGATACATCTTGGTTTACTCCAATTATAATTGAGGAAATGCCAGGTCAATCTTTGTGCTCATACATCTTTGAACTGGGAAGGAGCAGATGAGAGCAGGTGAGTCTGTCTTGACTCTCTGGGGAGAAGACAGCCACTGTCTGTTTTCAATATGTGTCAAGTTTAAAAAAAAAAAAGGGGGGGGGGGGGGGGGGGCGAGAGGGCAGAATTCATCTGACCACCACTGAGGCCCTCCATGAGCTGCGCAGTAGGGTTTTTGGATGGGGTAATTATAGCCATAGCCATACAGATGGAGCAGCAGAAGAAGGGATCCTGGTGCTTACCCAGGGTGGTAGGCCAGTTTTGCAGCCCGTGATGGGCCTCACACCATATCTGTGCCTGAACAGGTGAAGCCACGTGGGGTGCAGTCATGCTGGGGGGCCGAGTGGCTCTGTGGCCAGGCTTGCCCTCAGCAGCAACATCAGTTTGGTCAGCTCTCAGTTAGCAGACAGCAGATTGTCTCCTCTGCAGACAGTATGTCCCAGGACAGAAATACCCAAGCCAGCTCTACTCAGGGCAACATGGCTGTGGCTACACTATCACACAAAATGGTTCTGAGCTTCACCCCAAGGACAAACCAGACTGCACAGCTCATGTCTACATGGGCCACCTGCTCTAGGTGCCCCTGCTTGAGGAGTGCATTGGACCAGATGACCCCCAGAGGTCCCTTCCTACCTCCACCATTCCATGATTCTGTGTCAAATTTGCTCCAACCCCTCAGCAAGATGGCCATGTCCTCACTGCCCCAGGAATGGTCACCAGCCCACAGCCAAACTGTCCCAGTCCACCTCAGCCTGCAGGGCTGATAATTGGCAGAGGGGAAAATCCTACCAAAGAGTATGTGAACAATTAAGGTCAGCCATCCGGGTCTATATTCTGGCCCTAATATTTTCAGTACAACTGAGGTTCCCAAATTAGGTTCATGGGGGTTGAGCCAGCTGGAAGCTGCACACCCACAGCCCCAGGTGCTGGTGAACCTGAGCTGGCCCCGTGCTGCTGCACCCTGCTCCCTCATGCTCTGCTGCAGGAGGGCATACATTTATTTATATATGTATAATTGGCTCAGGCCTGATGCCTCTGGTCCTATGTGAGCCAGCTTCCAGGCAGCCACAAGACAGCTGGGAAGCCATCCAGACAAGCACTTCTGGTGGTGTGATGCAGAAATTCAGCTGGCTTTATGCAGAGCTACCTCATGAAGCTGCAATACCTGTATTGTGAGGGTTTTCCCCCATTTTCCCCATTTTCCCTTCAGTAGCAAAAACCTGACAGGGTTTATCTACAGCAGTGGGGAAACAAGCAAAAGCTTAGGATACCAATTGTCATCCAGGAAAACACAATAGCATAAATAAAACTTTAACTTGCACTTTCAGCTTCCATTGCAGGACTTTTGTTTAGTACAGTTTCTCTGTCCTTCACATGCATACTAAATGATTTAGGGCCTAATCCCCAAGCTTTTATGCATCCACTTATTTTGAGCATGTTTCTGCAAGACAACGGGGCATACATGTTCCTGAAGGACTAAGGTCCAAGTGACCATTTCCGTCTCTGTGTTTGTATAATATTGATCATCTCTTTGTACTTTACCTTATTTCACTGACAAAACCTTTCAAAGCCAAAGGAAATGAAACAATACTTCCCTCTACTGGAAGGCCCAGGAATTCTGAAAATTAATCTGAAGTGTTCAATTTGTCTGAGCTTTTTTTTTTTTTTTTGATTGAGAAGACAGACCACAGAAGCAGAGCACAAAGAAGAAGAAAGAGAGGAACGTTTTGTTTGGTTAATAGCCCTGTTCTAAAGCGTTGGAGAGCTCCTATACATCTCACCCTTCTTCCTCCATGTTTTATTATTTTCAGTATTAATGCACCTCTGAAAACCCTCGTGCCACTCAGGTTATATGCTGAGATTTTTAAAGTCTCACTGTGCATGCAATTTGCTGAATCTTTTGCATGATTATTAGGTAGATTTTCTCAAGCTGCAATGACATGATTTATTCCATGTCTCCTGCAAATGGTTTGCACAGAATGAAACCACCGCCAATGAACATCTTTGAAATTCCCATCGGGGGTGTGAATCAATGACTAGGAAGATTCCAGGGCACATGGAAAACTTTGCTTGTGGCTTCTAGATCTTGTTGAGAAGGCTGCTCCACAGGGCTGGAAAGGGTGATTCCCACTGGAGTCATGGGAGCCCTGAGATTTCCAGCATCTTTTATAAACTGGGATCATGTAAAGCAAGGTCAAGCATTCCACACCAGCTGTCCCATTCTTGTTTTCCAGGCATCATCTACTGGCAGCTGTCCATAAGCTTTTCTATAGATAGAGAGATTTCTGCTGGTTGTGGGGGCCAAAAAGGAAATTTGATAATATAGGGGATTTATGCAGAGTGGTTCCCAGATACCTCTGCTCCCAGTTTTGGCTCTTTCAGGTTGCCTCCCAGTCTCTCACAGGGGTCTGCACAATAATTATATTATCTTATATTCCTTCTGAGTATGAATAACTTACTTTTATCATCAAATTAGGACCACTAAAGTAAATCTGATCAACAGGCTTAACAACTACAAATATATCTTCCCATGAAATCCAAAGTGTCCGGGATTGCTCTTTAACTGACGAAGTATCGTTATCTAACACCTCTTTAGCCAATGACATAACAGATGAGGTACTTCAGCTTAGTAAATGTTACCATTTCTGGGCTGAAACACAGAACTACACAACAGCAAAACTACAGGAAGGAAAACAGCCACAAAATAGGTTTGTCAACTGAAAACAAAAAGGATTTCAGGTAAGATCTCTACGGTCACATCCTGAGAACGTCTTTGGTACACATCCAGCTCTTACTGAAGGAAAGCTTTTACTGATTCAGTAATCGCTGCCCAAGGACAGCAACTCTAATCCCAAGCTCACTTATGCCAGGACTCTGGAATTAACACCTGCTACTTTGGAAAAAGCGCAATGGAATCCCTCAGGGGCTAGAAGAGGTCAGGTTGCCCTCCCCAGCCTCGTACTTGAATCACTGTGTTAGCAAGCCGGCTTAAAAAAAAAAAAAAAAAAAAAAAAAAAGTAATAACAACTTCACAAGTTGATTCATGGGTTTGACATGCTCAGCTGAGGACTCTTTCCCCCTTTTTTGTTCGGTTAGTCAGTTCCTCTGTTTCGCAAGGGACCTTGGGTACTGCGTTTTTTTTTCCTGCATCCAGGAACATATTTGCCTCAAGTCTGAAAAGGAAGGAAAATGTACTGTTGCTAAAAATGACTACACTGTCACTTCAGGCAGGTCATGAGCTCTTTACGCCAGTAGCTAAGCAGTCATGCTCAGATAGCTCCATTCAATGAAATCAGGTTGCATGTATGAGTAACTACTTATTCACCCTCATATAGAATTCAAAATCTGCTCATTTAAAGTCAGAATCAGGTATGAGAAGACCATAGTGGATCACAAGACTTAAATCACTTTGTAGGAAAGGACTTTGTGTTCTCAATTATTCAGAGCAGTGGGACCTCAAGACTTGGCATCTTGTATCAAGCATAAAAAAAGGGCCCTTTTTTGTAGGAAAACAGCACACCAACCTCCCAGAAGCAACATAGCTGGAAAGAATAGAGCTGGAGAGATTTCCTTTTAGGGCAAATCCCTCAGCCATTCACTGATTTATTATTAACATTCTTACTGCTGCTGTGCTGAAAGGCTCCAGCTAGCTTGGGCTCCACTAAGCTAAGTGCCACACCGATGACTTTATCTGCAGCTCAGGGCTCAAGTTCAGCCCATAGCCATAGATCACTGATACTTCACCCAGCTAAAAGGTAACCCACTGGTCTTTTACACCAGGAAACCGGGGAAGAGAAGGAGAGGTTCCCAGGTGAGGGCTGTCCCTACAGCTAACGTGGTTAATGCTGGAACACCCTTGGCTCAGAAATTGGCACCAAATTTGAGAAAAATAACCCAAAGTGTCTTCAGACTTTCACAACTGACTCTTCAGAGCTGTATGCCATGTGTCTGAATACAAGGGTCCATCATTACCCCTGTATGAATGGCAATTTGCGGAACAGTGGGAAATTTCAACCATCAACTTTATGAAATACTCCTCAGTACAGCAGCAATGGCATTAAAAAAATCCTGATAACAGCACACTAAATCTGTGGTCTCACACTGGCTTTGCTCACTGTGGGTAATAACGTTGTAAATTCAAATATTGCAACACATGGGGCTTTTTTTAATTGGTGACCATTGCCCCCATATTGAACACATTGAATCACGTTCCTCAGATGCTTGAACTGACACATCCTCAGTGTGACAGGAAGAAAGTTATGCATCCCCTCCATGGTACCACCTATGTCTACCATGTCTGCTTTGGCCATGTTTTACACCCCAAAGGCACAATCTGCAGTATCAAAGTCCTAGAGTTGACTTTGCTTGGCTGTTGTATCCCTCCAACCAAAAAATACCTGGCAGAGTCCTGATGGAAAGTGTGCTGCTGCTGCTCTTCAACCACTGTCATCTCTGCTGTGCCCTGAGGCTGTGTTGCATCTTGGCAGTGGTCAGCCTTCCAGAAAGGCATCTGAGCTTGCACTGCTCTCCACTATGTTTGTATTTGGCTTAGCGGCTGGGGATTATTCTTTCAGCCTGGAAAGCAGAGGAAACTATGTTTTACAGCAGCTGAGAACTGCTAAATCACACAATCACAGAATCACAGAATCGTCTAGGTTGGAAGAGACCTCTAAGATCACCCAGTCCAACCTCTGACCTAACACTAACAAGTCCTCCACTAAACCATATCACTAAGCTCAACATCTAAACATCTCTTAAAGACATCCAGGGATGGTGACTCAACCACCTCCCTGGGCAGCCTATTCCAATGCCTAACGACCCTTTCAGTAAAGAAGTTCTACCTAATATCCAACCTAAACCTCCCCTGGCACAACTTTAGCCCATTCCCCCTTGTCCTGTCACCAGGCACGTGGGAGAAGAGTCCAACCCCTACCTCGCTACAGCCTCCTTTAAGGTACCTGTAGAGAGTGATAAAGTCGCCCCTAAGCCTCCTCTTCTCCAGGCTGAACAATCCCAGATCCCTCAGCCTCTCCTCATAAGACTTGTTCTCCAGACCCCTCACCAGCCTCGTCTCCCTTCTCTGGACTCTCTCGAGCACCTCGACATCCTTCTTGTAGCAAGGGGCCCAAAACTGAACACAGTACTCGAAGTGCAGCCTCACCAGAGCCGAGTACAGGGGGACAATCACTTCCCTAGACCTGCTGGCCATGCTGCTGCTTATACAAGCCAGGATGCTGTTGGCCTTCTTGGCCACCTGGGCACACTGCTGGCTCATATTCAGCAGACTATCAACCAGTACTCCCAGGTCCTTCTCTGCCAGGCAGCTTTCCAACCACTCATCTCCCAGTTATCCCAGTTATCCCCAAAATAATCCTTTTTCTATGCATTACTTGAAAGTAAAGATATAGGGTCTAAGTACTTCAAGGAGAGGCTACTACACCTGGGGATAAGTTAGCAGTATATGTCAGGGTACTGAACTTAAGCCTTACAGGTGCTGCAGGGTAGCATGAAACAGTCACAGACTAATCCTAGATGGTTTTGTTGTGTAGTTCTACCTCCAGATAACTAGAACTGATGAGTTTGCTGTCACGAACAGGATTTAGTGAATATATATAAATAATAACTATACTTTTAAAAGAGTCAAAGAAAGCAAAGATCAAGTGAATAGCATGTGTTATATTCATAACATCCATGAAAAAATAAATGAGTGCTTTAAGGCCCATGGCCCTTTAATGGCATTTATGTATGTTGTTTCCTTGTCTCCCAGACTATGAAAGGTTGGCCACTCCAGAGCAGGCTAAACAGTCTTCAAAGAGCAAGTAATTGCCAAATCAACCCTTCTGTATTTTACATACCCTTCTTGTGAGTTATTAAACTTTCCTGCACAAAGGAGCCTAAGAAGAGTCTTTGAAGATAATACCCCACGTGTTTAGCAGTGGCCACTGCTTGCCAGCTCTCTAATGACACTGCCTTGGGAGGAACCCATTGCTAAAGACCTTCCATTTCCTGATGCACCAAAACAGCACAACACTATGAAATCCACTTTTGTATTTCCTTGTCATGGGTAGTAGGTGCCACATGCTGCCAGGGGTCATGGGGTCTGCCCTGCCCACCCCCATCTAAGGGCCAAAATGCAGAACCAAAATCCAGCACCTCCAAACAGTTCTCTGGGAGAAAATGCAGAGCTCATGTCATCAACACGAGCAGGGCAGTCCTCCTTCTAAGTTTTTATTTCAAAATGGCATGCCCTTCTGGAACACACCCCCTAGGTGGCTGCATGACATTACCTATGAAGGACATATTACCATAAGAAATTCTGGGGCCTGTGCTGTCAAAGCTAAATATTCAGAGTAGCTCATTAAAATGGCCAATTTCTACTCTACTTTTTTTCTCTCTCAGCCTTCTTAAACAAAATATCTGATCCAAAGTATCAGATATTCTCAATGTTTTTCACAGGGGCTGTTTTCTAAACCTTCAGGAGTTTCTCTTGCTTACCTCTTGTTCTCCATCTAATTTGTCTGTATTTTCTGTTCCAGATCCCACAACGTTCTTGCTCACATGCTCCAGAATTACATTTGCAGCCTTTTCAGTAGCAGAACAATCTTTATATGACAAGTCTACAGAATGGGAGAACAGGCTAGCAGTCTACCTTCACACTCAATTTGGTTTATGGAGGGCAGAGAGGAAGGACAATGCCTCCCCGTGCTTCCTATTCTGACTACAAGTGGCTGACTGCTGTTTGGCTTGTGATCCTATATAACACCCAGATCCCTTCTTTAGCTTTGCTGCTGCATAAGCACTTGTACCTTATTAGTAATGCTGCATTGGATTTTGCCTCTCTGGGCAGAGTCATGAAATTAGTCAGATAAAGTTTAATAGTGATGCTTCCTGAATTGATTTAGTTTGAAATTCACCATGGTAATCCCCATCCCTCTTAGACTGTTTAGGCCTTGCATTTCTTCACTCCCTCATGTTAAAGTCCATGAGCCCCTGATAAATATTTATCAAAATATTTACAGTTTTAGTCCATGCTCTGAGCCCCTCATGGGTAAAATTGTATCAAAACCAGAAGTTTGGAAAAAACAATACATGAAATACTTCAGCTACCTGTTTTCCTTTATAGCCTGGTCAAAGGAAGAAGATCAGGTGTTGGTTTGGCACATAAGTATTTCATCCTAGGATAAGGAAAAAATGTCTAATTTGGTCAAAAGATTTTAAGTTTGGGGATTTAAAACCTGGGAAACTCAGCCACATAAAAGTGGATGAACTAGCAACAAAGGTATTCTGTTGTGTCTATGATTCACTAGTCTTCCTCATTAAAAAACTACTCTACATTTCTTCCTCTACTTCAGATGTGTTCCTAGAATCTTTTATATCATCTGTAAACTTTGACTCAACTTCTTCTTAAGTTTTACCTCCCCTCTTATTCCTTCTCTACTGATATATGTAAAGGCTAGGGACTACTACCTATCTTTATGAGAACAGACAAGAAGACTTCCTGAAATCTCATGGGGAAACAACACCTGAGGGAAGGATTTCTAGTGCTGCAGTATCTACCACGGCTGTAAGAAAGCAATTCCAAGGATGCCTGCATTACTGCACATAAATACATATTATCTTGATGTAAGTGTCCCACGATCCAATAGCGGTATCAGGAAGAGAGCCCAGCAATCTCATGGCCCCAGCGACCACCTCTCTCTTCAGCACCACCGTCTTTTCCACTGTGCTTCTTTGGCTGTATACCTACGTTTGAAACTGAACACAACCTAACAAGCACTATTGATTGAAACATTATGTTATCATATTACTTTCAATAGCTCTGTACTCCAACCCAAAATAGCATTTGCCTTTGATCCTCTGTACCAGATGTTTTCACTGAGCTATCCACAATGACATCTGATTTCCTGAGTGACTACAAATCACTTCTAACTCAAATTACTCTTCCTAAATGCATATGCAGCAATGATACTACTGTATCATTGTGTTGGTTGGCTTAGTTTGGCCCCTCTGATAACTGAGTCACGCAATATTTTTATTTACCTAGATAAAATGTTATCAGCAAGCTTTATATCTGACCATCATTATTCCATCTTCCACCAGCTTAAGAAGAAACAGTTTTCAAAACATCAGTCAAGACAGATCCCTGTGTTATCAGATGAGCTTCTCCTGTTTTTTAACCTGTTACAAGATCAGGCCTGACCTTCATCTACTTGTTCACTGCGTAGCTAATTGTGGGGACTTTTGTCCAAACCCTGTTTAAAGGAAGGGGTATGCACTATCACTGCATCACCTTGTCTAAGAAGAAAAGTGACACGGCACTAGTAGAATAGTGTAGAAACTTCCCATTTCATCTTGCGTATCAAATTGCTGTTCATCTTCCCCAGAGTACAGAAGAGTGGGGTAGTTGAAAGGATAAAATAGGGAAGGATTAAGTAAGATAATGGAGGGCTGCCCAGGGAAGTGGTGGAGTCCCCATCCCTGGAGTTATTTAATAGATATGTGGACATGGCACTAAGGGACATGGTTTAGTGTCCCTGACTCAGTAGGTCAGGTTGACAGTTGGATTTGATGATCTTGAAGGTCTTTTCTGACCTAGATATTTCTATGATTCTAAGTTGTCTTACATAACTATTTAGAGCAAATAAGCACCTAAAAAACATTTTGCATAATCTGAAGAAAAAGATCACATCAAATGAAAAGCATGGTCCATCAGTACTATTCACAGGAGGCTGCCTCAACTCAGAGAGAATTTCTCACATAGGATCCATCTGAAAGTTTCCCAGTAGTTTTTGTATCACAGTGATCTCATCCAACAACGAAAGGATTTGGGCACTTAAAAGTATGATCTAGACACTCCAGTCAAAAAAAAAAAAAAAATCTTCAAATCTCTGTTGAGCTTCCACCTATGCTGCAGTCCATGAAGTGAGTGGGTGTGAGAGCTGGCCAGGAACCACCCCTGTGCAGGCTGCTCAGTGCAAAGCCATGGGGACAGGCTTGCTGGCATGGGCGAGAGGTCCGTGCGGGGTGGTAATGAGCAGCAGATGGTAGAGAAGCGTGGGGGCATGGAGCCATGCTGGAAGCCACAGCCTCCAATTCCACAAACCATATCATCTTTTATCTAGTCTCACTGTTCAGAGTGAACTGCTAGGATAAAGCACATCACATCAGCCTGGGTTCCCACAGGAATGAAGATAGTGCAATTTCTCTTTGTCTCTCAGTCTGTCAGATCTTCCTGCTGTTTCCTGCACCAATTTTTAGCCCATTTCTGCACAATCTGACAGAATATAGCAGCCTTCAAGAAGTTAAGGTTTCTAAGAGTTGCATGAAATTGAGCATCTAGAGAGAGAATAGGGATGTAAATCAGGGCCTTTACCAGGGGAAAGGCTGCAGATTGATCCTGCTTCCTCTGACCTGTTTGGCCATTTGGCTGTGCCTCCAGCCAGACACAAAATGCATTACCTCTTGCCCAGCCAGCAGCTAGGGAAAAGGGCAGGGTTCTATACATAGGTTCAAGGAACATAGTGGGAAAATGGAAATATTGCCAAGAGCTACAAGGGACATTATTTCTGCAGACATCATGGAGTACCCTGGCTCAGTTAGCACAGAAGCAGCTGCTCCCAGCTCCCCTGGGCTTCCACATCCAGCAGGAATTAGGAGCATCTGAGGCAAAATACTTCCAATCAGACAAAAGCTCCAGCTGAGCCTTAGCCCAGTCTCAATGCCTTTCCCCAGTGTGAGTCCTGCCTTTTCTACCCATCCCCCAGCCATGACTAACAGCGGATTCCATCTGAGCCAGCTCCACGCTTGTTAGCCTCAAGGCCAACAGTGGGTTTTGCCATGCTGTATTCAAGGGGTTGGGAAGAGGACGGTCCTGCCTGGGGAGGAAGAGGAAGAGATGGTGCGAGGCAGAGGCACAGCTCAGCACCTACCTCTGCACATCATCAAGTGCAAGAAAGCAGCAAACCTGGCTTTCCAGGGCACTGGCTTGGTCCATGAAAGTCATAAGTCCAGGGCTGTTTTACCATCCCAGGGGTCTGCTGTCCTCAGCTGGTGCCAGCCTCAGCCAGGTGCAGAGCCAGGTCTGGGTTCCTCCCGGAAGACAGCAGCTTGCTTTCTACCCGGATCAACTCAGAAGTCCTTAAGCCTGAAATGATTCCACTTTACAAAGAGGCATCCCTGAGACCAGAGGTGTGTTTGATGAACTCTGCAGCTTCTCAACACTTACCAAGGCAGGGGGAAGGCCTGGCTCCTGTACCACCTCCAAGAACCAGCTCTGCATTTTATCCATACAGCTGGGAGTGCTGAAGAAAAAAATCTGTTGGCGATGTTTGAAACCAGTCTGTCTGATGCAAAACGTTGTGCAAACAAAAGTAGAAATAAATTAATTTTATGCAGTCTCGATTTCTCCCAATACAGTAAATGCAGTCAGCCAGCCAGCATCATCTGACAAGCCTCAGACATTTTGAAGCGTTTTCCTTGCCCTCTTTGGGACAGCAGAAATAGGACAAATGGCATAAAAAAAATAAATAAAAATAAATAAGTGGATAAAAAGGAATTTTCCACATCTGCTTAAGGAAAACACTAGATAGTACTCAACATCACATTTGTGGGAGAATGAATACGGCCAAAGGTTTGATATGTGTTTTTGCAACACAGAAAGACATTGGGGGGGAAGAGGGGAGGTGTTTGCAGCCACTAAAATGCTGTGTTTCTAGTGTGGATAAATACTCCATTATCTGAGAAATTGAATCATTATGCCTCAATGGTAGTGTTAGGACATATTTTTAATTGGGAGCTTGTGTTGATAACAACCAAAAGTGCATCATCTTTTCCAGGAAGCCAGCCTAATGCAGAGATCCATTTGATCTTTTGATTTCTCTATCAACTTTGTGCTGCATGCCAAAAGAACAAGTCATGCCTTCATGTCACCGCTAGAAATGAGCTTAGCCAGAGTTCATCTCCAGACAGAAAACATACCCAGAGTCTGAAGGGATTTGAAATCACTAAATCATAAGTCGGGAAACAGCGTCCAACAGCAGAGTTAGGAAGAATTTGGGAAGATGGGAATAAAAGTGCAGGGGGAAGAGCGAGAAATAGCGTAACTTAGAGAAGGAGATCAAAGGAAGCACTTTAAATATAGTCTGGTTGTTATTATTCTTTAAGTAATCAAAGCCTACTGAATGTGTCAAGAAGAATTTGTGCCAATATGCTGAGGACATCAAGAATGAGTGTGTTACTCCCAGTGCGTGCAGGGGAAAGACTTGGGGACTGATCCGTCAGCCCTCCTGAGTAATGCTGCTGCTGAGAAATGCCCTGCAGGGCTCCCTGCCAGCTGCAGTTCGGTCTTCCTGTTTCAGCTTCAATTTTTATCTTTAATCCAGATGAAGCAGTTTGGTTTTTTGTTTTTGTGTTTTTGTTTTGTTTTGTTTTGTTTTGTTTTGTTTTACTCTGAAGAAAGTATCTCGCTCATAGTGAACAACCCTGAAAAATTGTGGACAGTTTCCCCGGCTATAAGAATATCTCGTAGTGTTGCAATAGCAGCACCCTCCAGAAGTCTGCTTGGCACGTCGAACACCAAAGGCCAAAGCAGACCGCAGTGAACTGTGACAGGGGAAACCCACACAGGTGCTACACATAACGCACATGGTTTGGACAAGATGTGCAACACCCCTCCTTCCCCCAAGATATTTAATCCAAGGCTTTATCCCGCTGATTGTCACGAAGCCAGGCAAGGAGGGGTCCCCATTTTCCACTGTTGCCATGCTTGTGCCACGGATTTGCCACTAGAGGACACTGAATCAACACGAGACCTTAGTGGAGGGCTGGAACAGGAGTGCCGCAGGGGGGCTGAGGGGCACTCCATGTCCCCACACCAATATTTTCTCCCACTTACCAAAACCCTGGGAAAGCTGGAAACTGGTTTGTGGGGCACCGAACTGCTCTGGTGGTGGCTGCCCCTCGAGGCTATGACTTTCTTAGATGTTTTCCATCCCTTTGGGATTCTTTCATTTTATATTTGGGGTGCACTTCTTATACTGCAGGGGATGAGAACTGGGAAATCAGTGTTATTTTGCATTGTGCAAAGCTTGATGTGTTTGTTTATGATGGGCTACTTACTAGGGAGCCCATTCAAAAGAAATTGTGAAAGAAACCAAACAGGAAAGGGTAGAACAATGACCTCGATAAGAAGCATCACAGGCAGGGCTCAAACACAATAGTTAGATTTACAGCCTGGGAGATGTGACGGCTCTGCCCCAGCCCCAGTGAAACTCTTGTTTTCCTAAGGCTGTGGATCCGGAGATCAAAGGGTCAAGATCAAGCCTGCAGGAGGAGCAGGGACAGAGGTCTGCAAAAGCTCTTTGAGGCTCACCCAGACTGACAGAGTCATGAAGTCTGCCCCGGGTAGGCTGTGGCTTGGTCTACCAGAGAACACAGCCTTATCTCCTCGTGGGCATGAGAGCTGAGTACAGGACGGCAGTGTGTAAGTAAGTACACTTCTGCTGTTTTAAATCAGTGGCTTGGAAATCCAAGTGCTTTGGACACAAAAGTCATTCTTTGTTATGAAGAAGCTCTTTAATGGTATACAGCAAGCCGTAACTATCCACAAGTGCTCCAGGAAGGACGAGCTGTTGGTCTGGGACAGGTATCACCCTCCATCAGTGAGGAGCTGGATCCAGGGAGCTCTTGGGGTTGGTTGCTGGCTGGAAGGGGCTACACACATGGCAGCACCAGCACTAGGGTACATCAGAGGCAGGGCTGGCTCCAGGTATGGGCAGAATAGGCAGCAGACTACTTAAGGAGAGCAAAAGGGACATGGTTCTCTTGTGTCTTGGCCTCTCTCAGGGTAGCTAGTGTACTTGCTGATGGCAAAGAAGGTAAATGGGGCATTGATATTGCAATGAGCCATGATCCTCCCGGCTGCAGGCACCCTTGCCTTTCCCTACTGCACTTCTTACAGTTTTCCTCACAATGTTGACTTTCCAAACTCATAGAATCAGAGAATATCCAAGTTGAAAGGGACCCACAATGATCATAAAGTCCAAAGGCACCTGAGGAGGAGCCTGCTGAGACCCAGCACCAAAATCAAACACTGTACGAGTGGCTCCTAGGCACCACTGCCACCTCCGGGAGAGGAGAACAGAAAGGTTCTCCGTCAGAAGCTTGACAAGGCCCTGTGCCAGTGGGGAGGGTTAGGGTATGTGTGTGCAGGGGTGCACTGCAGCACCACAGTGTGCAGCTGTGCTGGCAGTGCTGCCAGTCGGAGGCAGGAACGTCCCCTTGGCACCTTTCACAGCCCAGCTGGTCTGCATCTGGAAAGCCGTGCTGAGTCTGTTGGAGGATTCATAGCACCATGCCGGGCCCAGAGTGCCTCTGAGCTGGGTTTGGAAATACAAGCTCCTTTATGACACCTCTGAGCCTCCTCCTTCTTTGAACAAATACATTAGGACAGAGCTGATTTCTGTTCTTCACCATTAAGCACAGAATAGCAGTCTTTGCACCAAACATTGCTGCTGGTAAACATCTACAGCTACTAAACCCTGCAGCAGAGAAGGGAAGGGCAGAACTGTCTCCAGAGATCACACACACACAGCCTCTTTCCCAATGCACAGGAGGTACACTGAGAACAGGAAAATAGAAGAAAATATATTTGTTTGGAGTTTTTTTCATTTATATATATATTTAAAATTGCTGCCAAACATTAACCTTTTTCAGTTACTTTATCTCCCACGGCACCAGACAGCACACTGTCACTGCAGAAGCTGATAGAGGCTCTCCTCCAAATTCCATTTCCTGACATGTAGGCCAAGTTCAGAGGAGGAGAGTGGGTCCAATTCAGAGTAGGCTTGCAAACCTCTGTCTCAGAAAGCACCTCAGCCAGGAAACTATTGGATATTCGATGGAAGAGAGAAGTAAAGAGGCTGGCTCCACCACCTACCCCCTAAGCCTTTGGCTTCTTTTACGACTGTTTCTGTTCACCATATTTGTTTTATATCTGAAACATCAAACCAAACCATTCAGATAATTCTGAATAGTTCTTCCACGTTCTGATCATTCAAACCCAATCTATAGGCACCCACTGCTAAACCGCATTTGCAGATCACCAATTATTTGATGAGATTTAAAAAAAAAAAAATCCAGCTTGTTTTAATATCCAGTTGGATTTCAAGATAAGAAAGAGCGATTTATATTTTCAAACACAGACAAATAGGGAAAATTTAAGAAATGAGTTTCTGGAAAGTTTGTCCATGTCAAAATCCCCACAGCCACCAAGAGGCAAGACTACAGCTCTAAATCACAGCATGAGACAGGAGGGGCTGCACATCCTTGTCACACATAGCCAAAATCAAGAGCCTGCAGGGAGCCTAAGCAAATCCCTTATTGATGTAACTCGTACTTCTTTCACCTCTCCAGCCCCATCCCACAGGATGATATCGAGACAGACTCCTGCTAGGTTATCCAAATTCCAAGTTAGTCCCTGGGCGCGGGTGCACCCCTGCCTCACCCATCCCTCACCTCTGCTCTCTGGCCCCGAGTCCAGGGGAGCTCAAGGTGGAGCCTCCCGCATACCTCAGAGCCTCACTCCAGCAACCCTAATGACAACATTTAATGCTTGTTTAACTCCCGGGATTGCTCAAAAGAGCTATATTTAGGAGAAAAATCTAAAAAGTTGCCCCTTTGACTTGTGCTCTCAGGAAGTTCCTGGCTCCTGCAAGTCTCCCTGTACCAAAACTAACTGCTTGGCTCTTGTTATTGCAGCCCCTTTCAGCAACAGCAGTTGCCCAGTAAGCATTACATTTAGACTGCACAAACCTTCTGGAATTCACATTAACATATAAAGGAAGCTTTGCTCTATCAAAACACTTCTTAATTTTCTGCTGTTATTCGCAGAACTGAAATAGGGATAATGGGCAGCCAAAAATAAGTTTTGCAGCTTCTAAAAGGTGACAGTTGCCTCAAATATATCAGATATCTTCCTAGAATCAAATGTGTACACATTTTTTAGTATTCATTTCTGGCCTAGTCTTTAAAAAAAAATGAATTGAAATTAGGACACCTGCTGGTATTCACCCTCCACCTAATTTCAATTATTGTAAGAACACAACAGAAAAGCAAATATAGGCAGTTTCAAATAGCACTAGCATGTGTTATCATATTCCAATTCTTGTTTAAAAGTATGCTAGCTGGAATGGGCTATTTTCATGGGAAAAATAAATCTTAATGTCTTGTTCTGATTTCATTTTTGTTGCAGAAGATAGAGATGTACAAGACTTCAAAGAGTCCCAAATTGAACAGTTTTAAGATGCCGCAGCACAATTATGATCTCAGTTACATGCATATTCAGGAGCTCTGAGCAGATTTTAAGAAATATCAAGAAGTATACACTTCAATTATGGGATGAGTTTTTGTAATCAAAAATACCAGCTTGAAATTAGGAGCATTATTCATTCCTTGCTTGTCCCGGAATTGATGTTAATGAAAAGAGCCATGAAAATCCCTGCCCCAGTTAGTTTATGGTAAAGCTTTCAGACAGGAACAGCAGACGTATCATTTGGGTGTATGTTAAAGGTAACATAAAAGTCACAAACATTTTTTTTTAATTACTTTTTGAAGAAGTACATTGTGGAGAAGAGACTTGAATGGTGGCTCTGGTTGCAAATAAGTAATCCAATCTTTTACAGCCAGCCTCCTTACAGGGGGCTGCCTCTCTGACTGGGCTGCACCAGTTGGGAACATCAGTGAGCTGGAGCGTAGCAGGCTTCAGCTGGTGTCAATTGTCATAGCTCCAAAGGCAAAGAAACAGACAGCAGTTTGAAAGAGCTGAGGTTTAGGTGTTTAATGCTTTCCTAAACATGCCAAAAAATTTAAATGCAGAAAACAAAAATCTGTATTTTTTCTTCATTCTAAGGGGAACTTGCATGTAGAAATAAAAGCTCTCTATGGCTGTCCTCTTGTAACATTGACAGCAACATAAATTCAACCACCAGCCAGGTTTTCCTAATCCCTTCTCAGATCATATTGGAAACTTTTTCTAGCAGGGATCAATAACTCCAAGGTTACAGCCTTTGGATGCCCAAGAGAGCCTCCTGCATCTCAGGAGACTCAGCGCCAGCAGTATCTATTACAGGCATCCTCAGATGTGTATCAGCTTGCAGCTGAGCTCAGCTTCAGGAGTACAAAGCTGGGATTCACCCTAATAAATGTTTGGTCTGATACATATAAACAACTGAGCAGATTGTACAGATCCTAACCTGATGTTAACTAGCCTGCACTAGAAGTATGGTACAGGCCATGTGTGCCTGTCTTGCCATCAGGCCTCCTGTGGCTGGTCTTCTGCAGAAGGTCTCCCATGGGACTCAAGCCCACCCCACAGCACTAAACTAGGAGGCTGATGGCAGCTCTCAGAAGTGCGCTGGACCAGAGAGAGCTGGGGCTGGCTGCAGACTTTAGCTGCTTTTTTTGTCCCTGTCCTTGGCACAGATTTTAAGATGGCATGTTAAATGAACATAACTTTAAGTGACCCTCACTTTCTAACAGCACAGGTGTCTTCTGTTCTCAGACTGCTTTGAAATGGTATCTTTCACCAACTGCTTAATAAAAATGGGCTTTGTCTTGATGTCAGTGTTTGTGGTACAAGCAAGTCCTGCATCCTGACCTTAGCAGGTGACACTGCAGCTATCAGACATGTCTACAGTGAAGGGGGTCTTCAGGATTCACTGCAGCCCAGTGAGGTTCTAAGATTGAAAGGACCTAATCCCTCTGCGGCAGCCAGAAATCATAACTCAGAGGCAGGTAAAAACATAGCTTTCTAACTATAGACTGTTTATATTTTTGCTAAACCCCCCAAAACTAAGTTTTATAAGAAGCAATGGGAGGGATCAACTGCAGATTCACATTGGGAGATTCCAGGGTGAAGGTATGCATTACCTCTCCAAACAAAACTGTGGTTAAAAGTACATCTGCAGTGAGGCAGGCAGTCTATCAAAAAGTGCCTGGGCCTTAAGCCTAAAAAGACAAGACGGGCAATGAAATCCCTAAGGCCTTTTAAACTGTTTTGAAAAATTGCAGATTAAACAGAGGAAAGAATTTTAAGCAGGCTTGTAAACCATTTATTAAAACAGTATAAACTTTCTGGATATGGCCATCATTGAGAGGCAGAGGCCTACATGCAGCTTGAAAGGTAAAGGGGGAGAGAATTACTGTGGAGTTTTTAACAGATAGAACAGAAGAAGAAGGAAGAAAAAAAGGAAGAAAGGAAGAAAGGAAGAAAAGGAAGGAAGGAAGGAAGGAAGGAAGGAAGGAAGGAAGGAAGGAAGGAAGGAAGGAAGGAAGGAAGGAAGGAAGGAAGGAAGGAAGGAAGGAAGGAAGGAAGGAAGGAAGGAAGGGAGGAAGGGAGGAAGGGAGGAAGGGAGGAAGGGAGGAAGGGAGGAAGGGAGGAAGGAAGGAAGAAAGAAAGAAAAATCCTATTTAATGTAAAAAGAGTAGGTAAAGGCAAATATGACAACATTGTACTGTGCTGATAAAGCTCCCTCCGAGGAAGGAATGAGACAGCCTGGGGTGAAGTGGTTGGGATGGCCCAGTAAAATGAGCTGCTGGAGGGAGCCTTTCAACACCACAGTGCTTAGTTTGTACACCACAGAAGAAAAAAGGAACAATAAGAATTATTATACCAAATAATGTTGCTCCAAGGGATTCCTTCACAGGAAGAACAGCCCAATTTATGTAACTTTTAATTCTGGAGTATTTTAACTTGTGGCTCACAGGGTCTCTGATGCCTGAAGGATGGCCTAGTGAAATGGCACCTTCCAGGGCTCAGCAGCAATAAAGTCACCTGAAACCACAATTGCCCCTGCATCCCACCTCTGCAACACTTTGCTGCTGCTCCTTGCTGGAGGTTGCCACCTTGCAGCTCACAGGCTGGTCACAGGGGGATGATGGGCGACTGCCAGAACTAATCTCATCAGAAGTGCAGCTGTGTTTGGAAGAGGGCATCTACAAACAGCCAGCCTCCCACACAAATACCTGCTTAGGGTGATGGGCAGGAGGAACAAACTTGTGCTGGGCACATGGTAGTCACCAAAGCAAAACATCCAAAGAATGACATGGGGGAAAATGCACTCAGTGTCTTCATAAGCAATAGCTTTAGCAACGCTTTCAACTTTAAGAATTAATCTCCGTCCTCCAAACAGCTGGTAAATGTGTTCTTGCAGAGGATTTACAAGTGGTCCTTGGAGTCTGGTATCATTTCAGTGGCTCCTGATGAGGAATTCAGCAACCATCAGGTCACAAGTTAGGACCAGGAACCTAGTGTTTTCTGAGGGCTTTACAAGTCACCATTTATAGTGCATGGGGAAATCTGACAGCATTCAGGAGAGTCAGAAAAGAGACATCCTGCTTTGCTATGTACAAATATAATACACTTTAGCTCATGTCTCATCAGTAGACCCTTCTCCTGTGACACCTAAACCCCTTTGCAAAGGCCATTCAGTTTAAAAAATAATAATAATAATAGTCACAGCCTGTGTTTGTCACAAGCTAACTCTTCAGGAGACCTTCCAAAGACGACCTTTGTTTCTCACCATGTTAAAGACATCCCTCCGTTTTCCTTCAATTCCTGTGCCAGTGAGCTAGCAACTTTCAGTTTTGTTTCTCCAGGCTTGGAAAGAGCTCTGCTTCCTCACAAAGCTCTCAGATGTGTCACCTCTCTCTATCTTGGTTAACAAACAAGAACGTGCTGCATTTGTCCTTCCATTTCAAGTCACAACAGAAATCCTGGTACCACTTGCTTGCATTGAATGGGTGCTTTGAGTAAGGGAACTTGTCTGGCCCTCTGAGAAAAACACCACACAAATGCCATGATTTTGGCAAATATAAGCCTCTTCTTCAAAGGCACACAGAAATTTTCCATGGACCAAAGGCCAGCATTGCACCTCTTCTTGGTACATGTGCAGCAGGGTTGTTGTGATTTGGGATATACACAAGGCACTGAGGAACAGTCAGACATCCTTCTCTGAAGGAAGCACTCCCCTTCAGCATGATTACAACCCCAAAGCCCTTGGAGAGGCACCACGGTGGATTTGGGGAACCTGGGAACACATTTGATGTTGGTTATACGCAGTTTCAGGACGGGCAGTCTGTTCCTCGTCCTCCGGGTGCTAAGTGGGAGAGTCCTGTCAGTGTCTTGGACACCCTCCCTGAGTCAGCTTGGTTTTCTGAAAACCTGTGGGTCTTAATCTGTTTTGCCAAATTCCTGGTACCACACAGGCCTCATTATAGACCTCACTTTTCTGAGAAAAATATGGTAATAACGATGGCCAGATGCTTTTCAGTGGGGCTGTGCACCTTTTTACCACATCAAGCTCATGGGAAAGGCACCCCTCACATCCAAAAACTCTGTGTTTATCATCAACAGTGGTAAAATTGTTTACAAAACAGCCTGGCTCTTGAAACTCCTACCTAGGAGTGTGCTGGGCATCGCTGGCCTGCTCTAGTCTGCACCCCTCCAGAGCCAGCACTGGCCCTCTCAGGACACAAACCAAACCTCCTAGGGAGGAAGCTGAGCAAGGTGACAAATTCTGCCTAAAGCTTCTCTTCCTCCTTTGAGGTTTGCAATCGTCCTTGTAAATTCTGCACCCCTTCCTTCCTTTCCAACATCCACTGACGAGTAATAATGTTTGCACCTCTGCAGTGTGTGCTATGAACAATGCCGCGGGCATCTCATAGTCTAAAGCACTTTTTCAGCCTTAAATTGTTCACTAGACATGCCACATTTCTTCTTCTATTCAGAAGCCATCCTTTATCATCAAGACTTGTTCACAATGAGAATCAACATCCTTTGTACAACAGATGAGGCAATCATTCCTGTCCTGGGTCGCCAGGGCTGCTACCTGAAAATGGCACGCACTGACACAGCCGTGGCTCAACAGCACTGGCACTGCAAACGGCATCTTCCTCGGTACACCAGTAGCTGTACACAGCAGGATAAAAGGCAGGCAGCTCTCAGCACTGGGGATATTCCCCGTCAGTCAAATAAACCTTTCTGAGTACCCACCCAGAACATTTAAGTCGCGAGAGCTGCACACTCCTCCTCCTCAGTGCACTGTCCCCGTGCAGCTTCCCAGCTCGTTTCACTGTGGCTGTGGAAACGTAGCTGACCTTTCCCCAGTCAAGAAAAAACTTAATTTCTTCGAGGCATGTCCCATGTTATCTAAGAAATTTGCGGGAACTTTTTCATTGGATTTCCACAAAAGCCAAGCGATTGAACAGTTCTCAGCCATACAGTTAGATCACAGTATACAAAAGCTGATTGTTTTGCATGAATGTATATAAATAAATCACTCTCCCTACTCAATTTTAATGGCTATCAGAGATCAGTGGTCTAAAAGAGCATGTATTTTGCTGAGAACAACTTCAACTTCCTATTTTTAACATACACAAAACTCTTATTTCTTAATCCCTGTACCCTTATTCCACTATTTTTTTTTAAGCTGAGGTCTTCCTGCAGAGGTGCTCTCCTGTGCTTGTGCCTCTTAACGCAGAGAAATCCATTTCCCTGTTATTTTCTCTGACCAGCTCTGACTTCCCTGGGTAAGAAACAGAAACTTTTTTTGCCAAGAACCACTCATGCAACCTGGATATGATGCGAATGCTCCTGGAAGGGTGACCTTTTCTGACAGCAGCACTGACGAAATGCCTCGCTTTGAGGCTCTTTTTGCCACAAGACACAGCTCTCCTCTGCAGGCAGACTTCACCTCCCAATTTTTCCCTTATCCTAATGCCTCAGGAATGCAAATCACTTTCTTCCAGCTCCATCTTCTGAGGCTGTAGCATTGTGTTGGCCCCCAAAGAACTGAGCCGTGTGGTTTTTTAAGACAGCCAGCGTGTGCTGGGTGCTGGCAGGATGGGTGTGAGGCTCCCGTGCCCCAGCAGCGCTGCCTGCAGGCTCGGCGGAAGGAGCCCGGGTTTTTGGCAGCCCCGGTGTGGTGCCAGCCCCAGGCAGCCTGCAGAAGCCTTCAGGACTCCTCTGCCTTCATTAAGAGAGCAGAGCTGCTCTGGCTCAATATCAAACAGCAGATTTCATAAAGAGCTGCACTCGCACAAAAACTTGATGAGATTTGCTTGTGGTTTTTTTTTTTTAATTTTTTTTACCAGAAAGAATCTGCAAGTGATGAAGCCTGGCAAGCCACTGATGAGCAGTCAGAATATATGCTAGTTATTACCTACTATAATTGCAGTAATTATTAATTACCTGCCATTCTGCCGTGCCAGAGAATTTCCTTTTTCTGACAGTCTCTTCCCTCTGAGCTTATTAATGACTCCTGCCAAGGAACCTCTCCTGGTTTGTCCCTGCTATGTATGTGTTCCCCTCCATATCACGTAGCCTTGTAAAATTTTTTAATAAATGCAATAATTACTTTGGAGAAGGGTTTCAGACCATATAAAAAGCTTTCCAAAGAAACAGGCTTCAATTTATAACATTCACAGTGACTGTTCGCAAGACTCACGGTTTCTAAATCCCCACTGATCTTCCCCCAGGGACTTCTTCCTTGCCCTGTCCCCAGTTCAGGACAGAAACCCTTGTCCTGCTTTATGTGTGAGCATCTCTGCACTCCATGAGCACCAGCTTCTAGACCCTGAAGGAAAAAAAGGCAAGAAGAATCAGCTGTGCATGGGAGGCTCTCAGGCCCAGCATCGCACACCCCTTGTGCAGGCAGGATCAGCCCCCCCAGCTCCTGGCCAACAGGCAGGTCTGCAGCAGGCTGCCCCACCATGCCTCCTGCCCTGGTTCTATATGCTCGGGCACACCAGTTTCAGTGGTTGGAAAGATGGAAAAATGTCTACAGATGTTTGCAAAAATGCCTGAACCCCAGCTAGCTGTAGCTAGGGCATGCATACATATTTTGCTCACATTCAGAGAGTCACTTTGGAGATGAAGCCAATAAAGAAAACAATAAATCCAGCAAGGCAAGGCAAGGCAAGAAAAGAAAAGTGAAAAGAAAAGTGAAAAGTAAAGTAAAGTAAAGTAAAGTAAAGAAAAGTAAAGTAAAGAAAAGAAAAGTAAAGAAAAGAAAAAAGAAAAGAAAAGAAAAGAAAAGAAAAGAAAAGAAAAGAAAAGAAAAGAAAAGAAAAGAAAAGAAAAGAAAAGAAAAGAAAAGAAAAGAAAAGAAAAGAAAAGAAAAGAAAAGAAAAGAAAAGAAAAGAAAAGAAAAGAAAAGAAAAGAAAAGAAAAGAAAAGAAAAGAAAAGAAAAGAAAAGAAAAGAAAAGAAAAGAAAAGAAAAGAAGAAAAGAAAAGAAAAGAAAGAAAAGAAAAGAAAAGAAAGAAAAGAAAAGAAAAGAAAAGAAAAGAAAAGAAAAGAAAAGAAAAGAAAAGAAAAGAAAAGAAAAGAAAAGAAAAGAAAAGAAAAGAAAAGAAAAGAAAAGAAAAGAAAAGAAAAGAAAAGAAAAGAAAAGAAAAGAAAAGAAAAGAAAAGAAAAGAAAAGAAAAGAAAAGAAAAGAAAAGAAAAGAAAAGAAAAGAAAAGAAAAGAAAAGAAAAGAAAAGAAAAGAAAAGAAAAAAAGAAATCCTTGTCATGAGATGAAGACATGCTGCTACATGACATTTTTTCTATTTTCACCCACTTATGTTGAAAAGCTTTGGCTTAACTATCACCATAATAGCAGTAGTAATGAGCATTACTTCCTAACCACCAAGTTTGCTACACTTACCTAAACAAAAACTGACATGTTTTAAAATAAGGCTCTACAACTGTATTAAACATATGCATGCTTAAAGAGAACTTTTACATTAATTTGACAAATACCAGTGGGAAAACATTTCATCTTCAGTAAATGTATCACCTAGCAATGGAAATGGGAGTTATTGGTTGGAAAACATCCTGCAGAAACAGAAAAGGAAGGGTATGTCTACGGAAGTAGGGTCATGAAAGAAACACATATGTATTTTGCAGCCCATCAGAAGTTCTGCCCAGGGTCCTGCCTGATGTGAAGGACAGACTTTACACCTGAAGCTCTCTCCAGAGGAGCTATTCTCCATCTATCCACTGCTTCATTTGAGCTTTGACATCTGTAGTAGGCATGTTCTGAACATCTCTGTTTTAACAAGCACACAACTGGTAGGAAGAAAAGATGTGATGTAGTTACCCCTCCCCACACCCAACTTCTCATCTGTGAACTGAAGAGCCTATTTTAAGGGCTTTTCTATTCTTTTCATGGAAAACAGAGCATTAGAAGGCCTTCTCACACAGGTTTGTGATGGGTCCCCAAACCCTAGGCTGACCACACTTCCAAGGAATCAGGCCCTGGCCACACAGAGCTACCTCAACATCTGAATTCCAGATCCGAAAATATGTCTTCCATTGTTAATATGTGTTAAAGTGAAGAAATGCAGCCCATATCAATATTTCTCACTCTACAAGTATGGTAATCACCACTTTGAAAACACAGAGAGCTGTTCACTTAGCAGACTGGACTGGTAGTTTTGTGGGGACTTTTTATGGCACATTTATATTGATCTTTAGGATTTGATTGACATAGATGCTCTCCCAAACAAGTAGTCATTTCCCACCTCAGTGCAAGCGAGGGCTGCATTTTTCAGAGTGTACATATTGACAGCCTCCCTGCAGTCAGGCAGGGCTGTTGAGCCCAGCCTGGCAGAGGCAGATAAATCAGCGTATCCCAGGTCAGGTTCAGCGAGCGTAGTGCAGCACCATTATTCCCAGCCACGTGGCTGGCAGAGACCTTAATCTATTTTCTTTGTTTAAAGTACAAGCGGCTGATTGGCTTTAGTCAGCCTACTTCATTCAGCTGCACAGTTCCTTTATTTAAAGCCTAGAGACTTGGTGTCATGATAGATGCTTCAGCAGACACTTCAGCTCCTTTACTCCACAGCAGCTCTTTTCTTGAGGACACAGTAGAAAAGCTCTCTCAAACTTGATTTATGCAACAGATACATGGCCCTTCAAAGGCTCCAGAGGGCACCTTTCTCCCCTTGACCCATCTATTTTGTTGAGGCTCATAAAACAAGGGGTCACCACTAGCAGCAGTTCCTGCCTGAGGTTTTATCTGGCACCAGCACGTGTCCCAGCACCCCTGGATGGGCTGCGGGGCTTCAGTCAAGTGGGGCAGCTGGACCCCAGCCCCATGGGCAGTGGGGATATGAATCAGATGCCCAAGATGGGACCTCCTTCCAGTATCGTGTTCACAGAAAAAGTCCAGGGAATTAAGGAGCAAACTTGTCTGATAAATGTGCTTATCATGTTACCAACTCTGTTTTTAATTGCTCTAATGAAGCAGCAGCCAGCTCTCTGCTGTGGAAGCAGCGGACTTGGGCATCTCCCTCCCTGCTGCACAGGAAAGCTCTGTGTGCCACAGGGAAGAATCGAGCCCCATGGGGAAAAAGTATATTTTAACTAATTTCCTCTCTGGTGGGAATGTCACCATTCATGAGGAATTCTAATTTTAGTTTGTCCCCAAACACTTGGTTTCAGTTCTGTTTTCCCTGAACACTAACAGGGGAAAAAGAAGAAAAAAAAAAAAAAGAAAGAAAAAAAAAAAGAAAGCTGGAGGCTGCTCTCTGTTTTCCATTCTGGGGTCTTGATCTCTGCATGAGGAAAGTGAGTAAAACCAGAAAATAGCATTAGGGCCCTGGGGAGAGGCACAGGGCCGGGTGATTCACTGGGCAGCGCTGTGCTCTGGGTGGCTGTGCCTCCCGAGCATCCCCTGTGCTGGCCGCGCCGGGAGGCTGCTTGCAGGAGCACAGCCTCTGCTTTCGGTCAGATCATGGCAGAGACCACGACACATCATCTCTCTGCAGGCAATAAAAGCATCCTGGAGAAATAAAACTGTGAGTTTCATTTCCAGTGTGTGTGAAGGTGCTAACACAGGTGTGAGGCAGCCCAGGGCAGCTGATGGAGTTTCACACGGAGACAAAAAATTGGGGAAGATCAGCTGCTGACAGCCTCTTTTTTGAGTCTTAACCAAGCGTGCCAATAACAGGAAAGGTGATCCCTGTGGGGAGCAGGTGGCTGACACGGCCGTGCCCTGTATTGCTCTGGGCAGCAGCTCAGGGAGCACCCTCAGGGCTCTGCTGCCCCACGGGGTGCGCAGCCCCACACACAGTGGGCACAGGGGTCACAGAAGCACTGGCCTAGGGAAAAAGCCTTTAAAAAACTTGGTGCATCACAAGGAAAGGAGGCATTGCTGTGAACCTCTCCTGCAGGGTGGTTTATATCCAGTGATCCAGGGGCTCAGGCAGAGAGGGGACCCCAGTCCCTGCCACACACACCCCGAGCAGGTCTCCAGGCATGAAACTACTGGAAGAATGATGGCAACCAGCCACTTTAATATAAGATAAGACTCTCTCTGTACACGCTTGATTCCCTTCCTGGCCTAGGAAGGAAGCCTGGGATGACAACCACACAGCTGGGGAGATAAATCTGAGCACATGATGCTGAACCACTCATGGTCTCAGCTGGGGAAGCGCTTTGCAGGGAGCCAGCATCAGACAACACAGCATCACCGAACTTAAAGCATCTCCAGGACATTGCCAGTGAAAACTGGAGCACCCACAGGCTTGGTGGCAGTCCCTCTGGGAGCATTTGGTTTGCAGTGCACCCCACTGCTCAGGTGGGACTAAGCATCTTTGTGGCTCTGGGTCTCATTGCCTACAAGTTGTCGAGCTGCAAGCTCAGGAAGGGGAGCGCTGTGCTGGCACGGTGCTGTCCCTGCTCCCCGCTGCGTGCCCCTGCACTGGCTCATGGCACACAGACAGGTTTCTGTGCAAGGGGCAGGAGCAATCCCTGCCCTCTCCTCCTCCCCACACCACGCAGGACTGGGATGCACAGCTGGCTGCATAGGAGCGAGCAGAGGGATGGGCCAGGCACAGGGTCAGCGTTTTCTCTCGTGCACTGCAGATCCCTCCCCGGGCCGTGGCTAAGTCATACCACAGCTAAGCCGCGATCAGCATGGACCAGACACACAGTCACCCAGGGAAGCCAGCCGAGCCGCCATCCCAAGCACTCCGCGAAGCCAGCAGTGCAGGGTGGTCTCTCCATACCCTGTCCAAACCCAGACAATTTCACTGCATGACTTCACAAGCCACAAACACAACACCCTCAGGACAAGAGGCCATTCCTCCTCATGTGCAGCTTCTACTTGGCCTTATCTACCCTGCACTGCAAGGGACAACCAGACTAGGTCAGGGGCTCTACAGCAGGGAAAACATCAAGGAGCAGATGAATGGCTACTGCCCACCACTGCTCAGGTTCCCATTTTCACTGCCTTGGCATGCTTTTTAATGTCATGTACAGCCGAGTTAACCGAGGCATGAGGCTGCTGATATTATTCTGGCTGCTGCCGCCAGGGTACTAGCCAAGAAAGCAACCTTCCTGGAGAAGAGCAGCAGCGTTGTCATGCTAGGAAACAAACTGGTGCTTCTGAACCACAAAACCTCTCAGTTCCTATTTCATTTCTCCAGAAGGTCACTGAGCTAAAATAGTTGGCGGTGCAATCAGCCACTTGACTGCTGAAACTAATGTGACCCAGGCACCAGGCAGCAGGACTCAAGCTTACCATATTAGATATGTGAGGTATCTGTGGCTTGTGAGCATTGAGTCCTTCTGCTTTAGCCTTGCATGTGTGCTCCTGGCATCCCTGGACCATCCCGCTGGCTGCCTCCAAAGAGCACCTCTGGCCCCAGCCTTGGTCCCTCCTCACCACTCGCCCAGGTCACCCGTGGGTGCTGGTGATGCCGGGAGAGCCACGCTGCCCTGAGCGCGCTGACAGTCAGCAGCAAACCACGGGCACCAAGGGGTCATCAAGAAAAGGTGCTTACAGGGATTAGGAGCTCATCTCTGCTGTTAACGTCAGGAGAGCTCTGCCCTTGATTTGAGGGGCTCAGAAGGTCACAGCAGGGCAAGGATAGGCTGGAAGGGCTTGCACAGTGACTCTCAACATAAAACCGACCGTGCTCACCGGCTGGTGCTGGTGCACAAGTGGCTGGGGGAACTCGTAGCATGGGGATGGTTATCCTAAAACTAAAATGTCATAACGAGATACTGACTCTGCCTGCCAACATGTCTTACGTTGTTCTGAAAAGTTAATGTGTTTTAAAAAGTGCACAGAAATTGTAATTTGTAAGAATCTTTTGGAAGGGCACTAAGAAGCATCTTAAATACATTGACAGAAATATGATCAAGTTAAGAATAGTAAGAAAATGCAAAGATTTCCACTCCTGCTACATTTGTAGATGGGAATTGTTTGGTTTTTCGTAGCTGAAAACCTTCTAGAGGAGCTGATACAGGATGCTTCACTGTAGTAGCTTCGCTATACACTACACACTGTGCTCTACACAATACACACCTTTTGAGGAGAACTCATGCAAGGAGCTGACTAAAAGGGCAACCAGAAAATATAGTCAGTGACAGACACAGATGAAGCTCCT
This sequence comes from Anser anser, assembly GCF_964211835.1. Taxonomy (NCBI): domain Eukaryota; kingdom Metazoa; phylum Chordata; class Aves; order Anseriformes; family Anatidae; genus Anser; species Anser anser. The sequence goes on along the minus strand of NC_139720.1, from coordinate 33,791,468 downwards.
GGCAGCCTTTTTTGCCCTGACGAGTGGAAATCAGATCTGTCGACATCTATTTTTAATAGGTACAGGACCACGAAGGACTCGCTGCAAAGATTTTATATGTTTCCATTTACCAATGTTTAATATTCTCTGTATCAAATTCTGGGGTGAGGTAAACTTCTGCAATTTGTGGAGACAAGCATCGTATGTAGACAACAAGTACTTGTAGGAGCTGGCCGCTTCTCCAAAGGCAGCGGCCCCAATTAACGTGCTTTGTGTTAAGCTAGGAAGCAGCTGGCCTGGGTTTCATGAAAGTTCCCACAACAAAGCTGCAATGGAAGGGGCAAGCAGAGACACACACGCAGGCTGAGCACCCTTTATCGAGATCACGGCACGCTCTGTTCCCAGGACAGGCCTGTCCAGAAACCAACCTTGGCAGCTGCTGTGTCAAGTGTCATGGGAGGAATAGTGCACACCATGTAACCTAATCGGGGGCTGAAATAAACTGCATAATGCAGAGGAACTCACATGTGTTGCTGTTAATCTACCTCAAGTACAAAAACTGACCTGAAAAATCACCAAATAGATGCCAAGGAGCCTTTTCTGTCCCTTTTCTTTAGTAAGGGGTCTGCATGCCCCTGGAGTCATGCTGCTGTGGCTGCAATGGGGAGATGGCCCTTGGCTGGGTGGATGCCCCAGCCAACAGCCTAAAGGGTTGCCCAAATTCTCCCTTTTTAGCTAGCTGGCAGGGCAATGGAGAGGAATTCCCTTTCCACACCAAGTGGGAATTTCCTTGCTGCAGCACGAGTGGCCAGGCTGCAGAGACATGGCATCAGTCCCCCTGTACCACCCTTCCAGCTCTGGGGGCAACAAGCCAGGCAGGAGCCAATGGTATGGAAGAAGATGTGGTCACAGCACAGCAATTTTTCAGCGCTGTCTGAATTGTCCAGCTACAGCAGGTAAGGACAATGTGCAGGGTGCTGTGTAGGTAGCTACAGTTACAACTGGCTCTCCAAATACCTGTCACCAGCAGACCTTGCCTACGGGAAAGAACTTGACCCGCTGCATGCATAAAAATGTGCACGGACTTGCATAAGATGTGATTAAATTACAACTTTAACTAACATAAATATTAGTCAAGGAGTCTTTAAGAGATTAAAAAGCCCATGAAGTTGCTACATTTAATTATGCATGTCGTCAGGAGCAGGACACATCCAGCACAGACGTCAGCACAAGTACCACTAAAGAGCCAGTAGTGCAAACACAACTGCTTCGTGATGTCTGAAAACTAAGCAACTGCTATTTTTTTGTCTGCATAACTCTAAAGAGTCTCTCTCTCATTGCCCAGAATTTCAGGATATTTTCTTGGATTACAGATGGAGGAATTGCCTTCACAGTTTTAGCTCATAGGCTAATCTTTTGTCTGGAGAACTCGCCAAAAGGGATTATTTACACTGATCCCCCAGTGGAAATTTGGGATTGTTCTGGGTGGAAAAGGCAATAATGTGAGTACCTCTGCTCTGTGGAGTGGAGAAAGGACATTCAACCTTAAATGCTAGATGTCTTGACAATCATGCACCTGGTTTAGCTAAGGTTCAGCATCACCAAAAATATTCCTGAATGCACTCAGCATTGGACCTGATCCAAATCAGCCCCCCAGAAAGGCTCAACTAGACAACGGAACAGAAGAGGCAGTGTCCAAGGAGTTGGCCAGGGAGGCATCCTGGGGCAAGCGGTCTGGCAGCAGGGAATGGCGTCCGGAGGCAGTGGTGGGGAAGAGCCAGGTTCTGGAAATCCTTAGCCAGCTCTTCCCTGGGCTGCCAACAGGCAGGCTCATTTCCTGGGACAAAAGCACTGAGGATGAAGAAGGCCCAGTTAGTATATTAGCATTGGAAACAGCAATTAGACAAAATTACTTTTTCTCTCTTTCTGATAGAAATTTAGGATACCAGTTTACAGCTTTCATAGCTGCTTTGCTCCCCCAAAGCAGCAGTTCATCCTTAGAAAAATCCAAAAAGTAAACATTCAGTAGTTAGACCACAAAAAAAAAAAACAAAATAAAAAAAATTATCTGTTGACAGAAGAAAGGACAAAAATTTCCAAGTTCTTCCATAATACAGCCTTTCTCCCCCTCTTCCCAACCACCTCCCCCGGCAACAATGGAAATTACTGGCTCCAGTTCGAACGGCTGATGAAAATCATACAAGTTGTGGCAACAAACACATCCTGAGGTTTGCACTGCTGCCTGTGTGAGGCTCGTGTGGCTGGTTCAACTTTCCAAGCTGCAGATCAGCATCCGGGCCCCGTGTGCTCTCCTGGGGGAAGCGCAGCAGCAGCCTGGCTCGCCTCAGCATTCCTCGGGGGCAGCTCGGGGGCAGCCCACCTTATTTGCTCCCAGAGACCCCTGTGATGCACAGGAGTCAGAGCAGGTTTTAATTCAGTTATGCCTCTCCTCTCCTCTCCTCTCCTCTCCTCTCCTCTCCTCTCCTCTCCTCTCCTCTCCTCTCCTCTCCTCTCCTCTCCTCTCCTCTCCTCTCCTCTCCTCTCCTCTCCTCTCCTCTCCTCTCCTCTCCTCTCCTCTCCTCTCCTCTCCTCTCCTCTCCTCTCCTCTCCTCTCCTCTCCTCTCCCCTGCAGAGTAAGATTAAACAAGGTGTTTTTCAGGAGTGATGAAGAGAACCTTACAAAGAAACCAAAAACCTGCAGGCCTGCCAGCCTCCAGAGTGAAAAAACATTAATGACTTGCTTAAAAGTTCTTCGTGACGTAGTCTGTTTTGGTCCTGTAACTCAGAACTAGCAAAGTGAGACAAGTAATGACTAATGTAAGGCTTTGGCTTGCAAATCCATCACTTCCCCATGTGATGGCTCTCTCCCAGTCTGTAGGATCTAGGAAAGCCGTTTCAACTGTTAAAGACATCTCGATGTTCTGCAGCAATGACACACAGTAATTAAGGTGTCTTCCCCTCGCTCAGCACCGCTCAGTCAGTGACACAACACCTGAGACACCCGTCCCACGTGAGAAATGTAATCAGGTGCCTCTATTTCTGCCCTCGCGTGGGAGCACGCCTCCGTCAGCAGCCCCTCTCCGGGAAGTCCCCTCAGTCAGGAGGATGGGGCCGGGGGGACGAGGCCTTGCCTAACGGGGAGAAGGCAAACCCGGCCCTGCTCACAGCATCATCCCCTGGGAGCTGCAGCAGGGCTGGGGGAGAGCAGGCCCCGCAGCTCCCACCTCAGCTGAAGTACAGGCTGCTGGGGGTCTCTCTCCAGTAGGTGCCTCCCGCAAAGCACTTTCTGGGGTTGTCTCCTTACGAAACGAGCTGGCAGTTCCCCGAAGCAGCGGGGTCAGCTGGCCCCCAGCCCCCTTGCGCAAGATGTGGGGTGCCAGAGGCAGCCCGGACGGGCTGGGCGCGAGGGTTGCGTTTTGCAGGGCGATGGCAACGGGGAGCTGTGGGAGAGGCGGGTTGGCACGGCTATAGACACGGCGCGGGGAGAACGACCCTCCCCAGGGTCACACGTCGGTATTGCAGTGGTTCGGGACATGTAATTTCCTTGCAACATAATATTTAATTGTATCGCATTAACATTCCTGCGCTGTAGTAAAATGTGCTATTGTAGCGTGTTTTGACATGAGCTCTGGGTTTTGGCCGTGGGCCCGTTTTCACTGCTGGTGCCGTGGTGTGGCTGCTCCCAGCAACTGCACTGTGTGCACGCCTCGCCTCAGAAAGAGGAACTCAAAACCTTTTGTTTCGAAACAAAAAGCTTCCGAAACTTGCACTTTAGCCTGCAACCCAGGAAATCCATGTTCAGGGTGATACGAGGGAGCTGAACTCCCCCCGACACAGGCGGCGTGTGAGATTGCAGTGCTAAAACCCGAGGGAGCGGTGACAGCTGCCGGAGGAAGAGGGGGCCCCAGGGCGGTGCCAGACCTGGGCAGTCTTCCTGATGAAATACACAGCTGTGGTGTCGGTGCCGCTTTGCCTTTTGTTGGCCTTTCTGCTGGTTAAAATGTTTCTTGCGAAATCCATTTATGTAAAAGCCAAACAAATGAGAGTGCTGAAGGCAGGTACCAAGGCCGTGCTCCAAATGCCGGTGTTTATGCAGGCACCAGCCGCACAAGGCAGGCCCAAGGGTTTTGGGGGTGCTGGGTGCTTTAGCAGCATCTCTTGGCTTCAGCTGTACAATGCAGAGGACTGCCAGCCCCAGCTGGGTCGATCACTCCAACAAAGGACAGTGCAGTAAGTACTTTCCTTCGGGTTTGCACAGATTTCTGCTTCTTTGGGTATTCCTCACAAACACCACTCCAAAATCCAGGAAGAACGGTGAAAACATCATCAGGTGCTGCTCCAACAGCATGTTCCTGCCATGCTCCCTCTTGCTCCCTGCCCTCAAAGTCTGTCTGGCTGACAAGGCCTGGAGAGCTCAGCCTTCAGCATCTGCTGGGGGAAGGAAGCCCCAGCTCATCCTGGGGAAGTGGACACTAAGAATCCCAGAACCCCAGGATGGCTGAGGCTGGCAGGCCCTGAGGAGCCCACCTGCCCCAGCCCCTGCCCAAGCAGGGACACCCAGAGCGGGCTGCCCAGGACCACGTGTAGGTGGCTTTGGAAGATCTCCAAGGAGGAGACCCCCACAGCCTCTCTGGGCAGCCTGTGCCAGTGCTCAGGCACCCGCCCAACACAGAAGTGTTGCCTGGTGCTCAGGGGGAGACTCCTGCGCTCCAGTTGGTGCCCAGTGCCTCTTGTCCTGGCACCGGGCACCACTGAAAATGTCCTGGCTCCATTCTCTTTGCCTTCAGATATTTATGGACATTGATGAGATCCCCCCTTGGCCTCCTCTCCTCCAGGCTGAGCAGCCTCAGTTCTCCCAGCCCTCATGGGAGAGGTGTTACAGTCACTTCATCATCTTCATGGCCCTTCCCTGGACTCTCTGCAGTATGTCCATGTCTCTTTTGCACGGGGAGGAAAAAGCTCCTGACCCAAAGTCAGAGCACAAGCACTCATCAGAAATCAGATCAGTGTCCTGTGCTCTTGATTCACCACTTGACACAAACCACTGGCCTCCATCCTCACCATGGCCCACTCCTAAATCCACCACTGACCAGCTGGCAGTGTGAGCCAGAGCTCGTGGCATGGGATGGAGCAGCCTCTCAGAGCCCCCTTCTGCAGCTCGTCCGCACCCGGAAAGTTACCAGAACGCTGTCCACACAGGACGTTGAGTGGAAGTAGTAGCTCGCTCCTAAAATCTGGGCAGCCTCCAAGTTGAGGCAAGGACAAGTGTCAGTGACCTTTGTAGTATTCCAAGAACTGAAATCCCTCGGCTCCCTTCCTCTCATTGGAGAAATGGCACAAAACCTGTTCTCTTCCCAATCTCCACCCAGGGGAAAAAAAAAATAATCTCTCTGCAAGTGTATTTTTTCCTCGTGTTCCCTATTTTAAATTTTACAAACTGATGCCAACTTTCAGTCATTGAATCCAGACACTCTCAGTAACAATGGATGATTACATTTTCCATCCAAACGTTTTCCCACAAGTGCACGCATTAGCTCAGGGTATGCGCTTTGCAAGTGACGCTGCTATAAAGTATAGCAGGACCAAATACTCAGCGGGTGTGGAAGGGGCTGCTTCACCGACACTAGCAGGACTGCAGCAGTTTGCACCAGTTTACACCTCTGGAGGCCTTCGCCCACAGCTGTGTTACCACTGCTGGCCAGTCAGGATGCTGCGTTAGGCCAAGGGGATTTATGGCCATTTTAAACAGAACCAACTTTATCATGCACGTCACTGAGCTGCTATGCTATTGGACTGCAGGCAGCCGAGTACTTTTCCACTCTTTTTAGCTATTGCTATCAGAAATCATGGGTTAGTCGATAACCACATTCCTCCGAGATGAGTTTGCCAGCGCACTGAAGGAGATCTGTTCACACTGGGAGGCATTGTTTCCCAGGCTATTCCAAACAATACAGAAAACACTGTGTTCTCATTCGAGTACTATGAAGAAAGAGCTCTGTCGATGGGCTTTTAAAGAACTAGCATGTGCAATTATATAAACTATATCCTTCAAAAAAAAAAACTCTATGTCATACAGAACTAAATCACAATCTGCTCGTGGACAGCATCCAGCATCAGAAATATGGATGAGCTTTGGCTGGGCTTTCTAAGCAGCAGAAATACATGTTTCATTCCCAGCAGAAAATAAATAAATAAATAAATAAAAGCAGAGATTACACTAACGTTTGAGATCACTTCATCCTTGTTAGTGAAATGTAATGACAGATTCATTGAAATTAAGCATGATCGAGACGTTTGGGATGAGAGCGTGCCCTGAGTTAACTCTTGCCTCAGAGACCTGGCCTGTGAGTCAGCTCAGAGCGAGGAGACGTTGATCCATACGTTCCACACTGCCAGTCCTGCCAACCAGGTCAGAGGCAGTGTTTCAAACACTGACTTGGCACAGATGCTTTAAATAGCAGCAGTGCATATATGCCCCTAAATAGCGCTTGCTGCAAGGAGCAGCACAAATATGTGCCAGTTTTGAGGTGGCCCTGCAAACCAGCCATGTCCCGGTGGAAAACAAAGTGGACAGGCTCACCTGTTTGTCATTCTGAGCCAGACAGTACAAAGTGGGTAGACTCTTCACTGCCCAAATTAGAAATGAATAAACTCTGTTTATGTGCTTTTTGCCCTCAATTATATTGTGGCTCACACAAGGGACCTCAGTCTTCGGCTCTGCTCGCTCAGAGCACGCACTGAGTTTTGCAACACTTGTTCTCACCTCCCTACTTATACCCACTGAACGTAACAGATTTCTTTTTGCTCTAAAGGCAACCAGATCAGGCTAGAAAACAAAGAGCAATAATTTTCCCAGTAAGAGGTCAGCACAGTCCAACAATGAAACAATCTTTTAATGAGGCACAGCAGAAAAGACATGTGAAACACAGATAATCATTTTCCATAAAGAAAGCTTGAACTATTTCACCTACATGGCTTAAATCCTTCAAGAAGCAGAAGGATTTAAAACCACAGCTACATTTTTGTCCTCCCTTCCCCTTCCCTTACTCCCCGTTAGAGACAAGCAGCCCCAGAGAAGCCTGTAGGAGGGGAACAAGCAGATCCTCTGCTGGACTGCAGTGGGCTTAGCTGCCTGGCAAAGCCCAGCTGATCGGGTTCTTGCAGGAATCTGTGTCCTAAAGAGCAGTTCCAAGGAAAGCCTCCAGGCTGGATCACTGCCAGACTTCGTGCTGCAGCTTTAAAGGGGCAATTTCAGTTCAGGCTTTTTGTGTTTTGTTTTGTTTTTAAATCTAGTGTGTTTTGCGTTGCACAACTATATGAACCTACAGTCACGCTACACGGAGGGTGAAGGAGAAGAAGGCAGTGAAGAAGAAATAGAAATCCAGCAGTAAAACAGCAGGTGTGTTTAAGCAGAGTTTAAGTCTCTTGAACAATTCTTCCTGCATGTTTTTTGCAACAGAACCAGGTCTGAGAACAACTGTAACACTGACATCCAACAGAAGGGTAGCTGCTGAGGCCCAGGACACAAGCAGACGCAGGCAGGAGCAGAGGCTTGCCAGCAGCTGCAGCACCTCTGCTTTTCTTTCTGGACTCACAGAACTGCTGCACGGCTCCTGCAGGCAAAATGTCCCCATCTGTGTCATTCATAGGTGACAAGAGGAGCAAGGTAGGAGAGGGTATGTCTGAAGAAGGCAAAGCCTGAGATACAGCAGTCATGCAGAGTAAGGGACATCGTAAATTTTCAAAAAGAGGTTATTGCTCTAAGCCCACCAAAGATTTGAATGGGTTGGGTCCTATGCCAGGAATGAGCAGAAATACTCAAGAAATTCCTACAACACGTCAGCCTAGGTTTTATATAAAGTGTTGCGAGCATTCATTAAAAAGAAAAAAAAAAAAAAAAGGAAAAAAAAAAAGAAACGGAAGAGCAGAACAAGAAATATTCTGCCTAAAAAAAAAGGTTTACATTTTTCTGTGAGGCTCCTTCAAGGTGGAAAGTCTAGAGAAACTTTGGAAAAGGTTCAGAGAAATATTAGATTGATCAAAGGGTTCAGCTAGGATGAGAAACTACAGAAACTGAATTGTTACTGTTTGGAGAAGAAATGGCTGCTGGGGAGGAGGCAGAAGAGGTAACACACGCACACAGACCATTCTTGCATGGTGAGCCTACAAGGGAACCACGTGCACTGCTTACAATCCATTCACATTACACTTCAGGAAAAAAAATATTACTTTATAGAGCAGCTAGCCACCTCCTCTCAAAGGCAGCGCAGGATCCTTCTAGTGTACTGCCAGGGAGAGCCCCTGAGCCCCGTTATGTAGAAGGGGCTGGGGAGGCAGGCTCCTGTAAATCCAGCCACGACGCCTGGAGAAATGCCCTCAGCCCTCCGTGCTGCCCGCTGCCGGAGGCCATCACCCAGGGGCTGATGCCAGCCCTAAAAAAAAAAAAAAAAAGGAAAAAAAAAAAAACTTGGCACCCTGATCCCTTTGGCAAAGGAACTCAGATGTATGCCTGAGGGAGAAGCATATTTTAACCCATTCTAGCTGCTTGTCAAGTAAATATGATGAGCCAAATCCGTAACGTACCACATAATATTAAATGACAGCCAGAGCCTGCTAGAGGCTGGGGCTTCTGCTTCTTCACAGAGTTGAGCCAAGTATGGCCTGAGCTGATGCCAGAAGTGAAAGTCCATGTCCCACCTCTTATACTGGCTGTGTTACTCATCTAGCCTGCAAACATGGGAGAGCTGAACCCTAAGTGAATTAAAATCACTGTGGTTTTGGTGTTGTGGTTCTGTTAGTTTTCTGACACTGCATCTCCCTGAGGATGAGGAGGGAACAGGCAGCCAGGAGTTGCAGCCTCATGATCAGTTTTCTTTTGGCTGGTTACTTAACCCAGCAGAAAGAAGGGTGATCAACACATCTGGCCGTGTAAGCATCAATGCCAGGACAGGAGAGACTGGGCAAATTGGTGATAGAAGCAGGGAACAGAGGCTCAGCTTTGGGGAAAACTAGCACTCTCACCAGACCCTGAGGCTGTGGACACACAGCCATCCTTATGGTGACCTTTGTCAACAGCCCAGTAGGTAAGGAAATCCAGGCATCTCCAGAAAGGGAGAAAAACAAAAGAAAAAAAAAAAACTCGTTTACTCCTGCAGTACTTTTTGGGGACCTCACAGCACACAGCACTGCCAGCAGTGCCGCTCCTTGTGTGTCAGCGGCCACAGAGATGGCACAGGCTGAGCCCTGGTAAGGATGCATGGGGCAGGGCTGGGAGTCTGGGCTAGGAGACCACCAGGAGCTCACACGGTGTCACAGCACCCTGCTGCATGTGGCACCCCAGTCTTGCACAGCAAGGAGCAGGACAAAGTGGATGCAGCTCATTTTCACACCATCTCAGGATAGCCTTGGCGGAGCGATATTGTGGTAGATAAAAAACTTGGTCATTTTTCATATTGGAGGTGATAGCAAAAGCTAATCCAGGTCACCGTCATCGGGTGATAAGGGGCTCTGCTGAGAAGATCGAAGTCTCTTCATTTCCTCTTTGCACCACAGATGGATTCAGCTGGTACTTTGCCATTGTAGAGGTGGCTTTACAACAATGAAATGTTCATCCCAATCTGACAAACAGCTGGAAGAAGAAAAACACATTGGCAATCATTGCGCAATCTAGATATATGTATAACACAAACAAAGATCCTGTTTTCCTTCTTAATCTAGACTAAAACTGTATCTGAGACTAAGGAAGTCTAGCAGCTAACGAGCCCAAACCACAGGGGAGGGAAAAAGACTTTAAACAGAATTTGTATTTTGAAGTCTGAATGATATGATATCTCTGAAACACAAACAACTTTTTTTTTCTTTTTTTTTCAGTTCTGCTTTGATTTACGTCCAGCCAAGCACGTTAGGCTCAAGTTTTGGGCCTGGAGGAGCCCGAACCAAGAAGCTGGTTGAGGAGGACCTCACCAACCTCACCACGAGAGGAGCAGCTGAATCACCCAGGCAGGTTTTGGCAGCACCAGCCCAAGAGAGGGAGGGGGCAGGACATCCTTTAGCAGCAGCCTGGGAGGACGGTAACCTCGTTAACCGTCAGCATTGCACCAACCGAACCACAAACGAGCACTCCCTGCGCACCCACGCCGACGAGGTAAAGAAATCTTCCGCCCCAGCACTGCCACTGCTCAACAGATGTGATCCCATCTCCAAAGTTAAAAAAGAGCCTTTCAGTTCTCATAACTTACCAGAAGAAAGACCCCTCACAGGCAAGGTAGGTGTTTGTTTTAGCTAGAGCGCTTCCCCTCAGTTTTGGCCGATACAGATGGGGCCGCAGTGGTGACTGGCACCTGCAGGGAATTTCTGCCCTGGAAGAAGGGAAAAGGTTGTTTTCGTGGAGTGAATCCCACATCCCAGACTGATCTTGTCAGTAACTTGTTGAATGGCTCTAGGGAGTCAGCTAGATCTTAGAACCATTTTTTTTTAAGTGTAAATGTTTGCCTATTATTAAAAAAGCAGAGTTAAATATTTGCAACCACCTGTAATGGTTTGGTAGCTCTCCATGAACTTCCCCCTCATTCCTAGGTTAAAAACAAAGAGCAGACCCAAAAGATAGCTTTTACCGCCTTGGAGTATGTTGAACGCTTACTTTCCTAGCCCAGAGTAACCCCAGTCCAGGAGGGGGTTTGCTGATGCTCCCCTGTATAAGGAGTCAAGGACACTGAGAAAAATAAAAGTGATTTGGGCCCCCAGACAATTGCACTATTTCCTGTTTGAATGGTAGAAAGTACCTCTAGACAGACTGGCACAAGGAGCAAATGTGTGTCTTACTGAGCAGCGTGCAGTATTTCTGTATTAAATTAAAATCCTCTCAGTCATCGACTTTCAATTTGACCCATAGCACACTTTTGTTTTCTGTTCCTTTCTCTGTCTTGCATCTCTGGTTGCTCATATTGAATCAGCTCTTGCATATTAGTAGGCCTGGGGTGAATTTTTTAATGACAGTTTGATGTGCTGTATCCTATGGGGTTGGAAGTGCCACGCCAGCCATAGTGCCTCCAGAGGAAACACAGATGGGGAGAACCTTTCCAAGCCCCTGCTTTGGATCCTCTATGCTTTGCAACTAAACACAGCACATGAATGAAAATTAGGCCTTGGCAACTCTCCGTTCATTACTAGCAAATTAACAGCTTCATAATTCCCCCTTTTCCTTTGTTCTGTGTGCACAGACACACACATACACACATGTGCACTTGGTGGCTCGGGCTTTTTTCATCTTGACAAATCCTTCCTCTGGCTTCCCCCAGTTTTCAACAGCACAACGGGGAGCCGACCAGGAAAGCTTTACAAAGCCGATCAAACGGATTTGTTTAACTGGTTTCCAGTTCAGTCCAGATTTTTGTGAGGAAAAACACAAAGGCGGTGGAAAATAATTATCTTTCCTCTGCAAGACCTCTTGGCCACTATTGCCAAGTGAAAATGCAAAACGTGGGCACTTCCAAGCATGTGTGCACCAACCTGGACACTTCAGAGAGCACAGCTGAAGGTCACCAGGTAAGGATGGACTCACTCCCTCGCACCAAAGTTTCGTCATGCTTTCATACCTGTAATTAAGTGACCAGAAAGCACTAAACATTGTCTTTACAAATGGATTATGAAGACCAGTATCAGCTGTGGTTTGCAGCAACACTCCTGTGTCTCAGGGCCATGGCCTGTGACTGGCCTGCAGCTGAAACCATCCCGAGTACACAAAGTGAAGCGGTGAGGCAGGAGAAAAAGGCCAACGTTTCTCGTGCTGCAGGCATCAGAACAGGAGGAACATCAAGGAGGACTTCTCAACCCAGTGCCCCACCGCTCAGGAAGGCTCTCCCGGGCCGACATGGCCCAGCTGCCTCCAGTTTCAAAGCGAGCCGGGCTGGCACTACTTCAGAGGCCTCCTTCTGCCATTGTGCAGCACAGACAGGACTCTCCTGCAAGGCCATCTGAGGGAAGGGATTGTTTTATTTATAAGATGGGAGGAAAAAATAAAGTTCCCGTGTTGATTTTCGTTTGGGATGAAGAGGAGGAAAACAGCTCTCTTATTTTTAATATCCAAAGCATTTTCAGAGTGATTTGCTTTCAAAGGGAGAAAAGGAAGTGTGGAAGCTGAGCTTCAGTCACGCCTGAGAGTTTCTCACACATGCCCAAAAACCTAGTTCCTCATCAATCAAAACCCAAATTTTTAAAACCTAAAACCTAAATTTTAAAACCTAAAACCTAATTCCAAGTACATGCACCGAACTGCTCCGGGAAAACAAGTCAGGGGTGGGTGCACAGACCAGCGAGGAGGCTGGGCTCTGCATGCAAGAGCACAAAGGCGGAGGCAGGATGGTCCTTCTCTGGGGCATGCTCCTGGCAGAAGATGGCATGGGGTCTTCTCCCCTCATAAAAGGGGACGGAGCACACCAGGGCTAGCGACCACCCTTGGAGGATGAGGTGAGTGTTGTGGTGAGGGCATGCTCTCAGGAGATGGGTGATGCTGGCTTGGAGCAGCGCAGTTAAATGAGGCGAGCAAGGCAGAGCCGTCCACATCCTGCAACATGCCATCACCTCACCCCTGTAGGGTGACAGCAGCACAGGGAGGGAAGGGAAGGACTCACCTCCTCCATTTTGTGAATCCAGCCCTTCACTGCTTTGGCTTCTCCTGCCACTCAATGAGGCGCTTTGTTTCAGGGAGAAAATGAAATGTTTGTTTGACCCAAAGTGAACTTTAGGGTTTTAAATTCACCAATAAACCATGACAAAAAATGTTTTTTTTTTAATTAATCCCTCCATTTTATTTTCACATTTATGTGTTGACAGCCAAACAAAAAATAAGTATTCGCACAATGATGTGCTGTCTTCCACTTGTTTTTCACATGAATGAGATTACATATTTCAGTTCCTGGTCACAAGAAACTCTTCCAGATTTTATTTTAAAAATAAATAGAAATGCCTGAGAGAAGAGAAGAGTTAAGATTACTCTAAACATGGATAAGTTTTACTTAACAACTCTGTCCCTTGGAGAAGGCTTAATGTTATTTATTTTATTTATCTGCTACATTTAGCTGGATAGATTCCATATTCCATTACAGTTCAGAAGTGATGTATTTCATCCTGTAATAACAATTCCCAGTTAATTATTACAATTGAATGTGTTTGTTTAAAGCCAAACATATACCAAAAATCATGATGCAGAGCTCATTTCCTTAAGAATCAATGTATTTTTATTCTGCATTTCCATAAGAGAAAATAGTATTTTAAAATACAAACTTGAAGATACAATGGAAAATGAATTCCATTCAGATGATGTAATTAACCCCCAGTATAAATAATGTGTGGTGTATATTGTAATATGATAATGTGAAAGTCCAAAAGAACTCATTCCCAGACCACATCAGAAAATCTACTGAGTCAACAACTGTAGCAGACAATAACAGCACGAGTTAAAGGAGCAGAGCTTTAAAGCAGGTTAGTCCAAACTGTGCAGCATCGAAAATGCCACTGACAAGATTAAATATGACCATTCACACTCTGGCGTTATGTGAATTAGCTCAGAAAAGATTTGATACGTAAGACCTCTCTGTGAAGCAACAACTCGTTCCACTTGCCATGCCGAATCCCTGCACATGGAAATCCGTTCCTGCCTCTGCTTTGTGTTATCACCACCAGTTTAAAAACAATTTAAAAGGAATAGGACTTGCTTAATCCATTTACTTAAAAACTCGGTTACATTACTTTAAACATGCATATCTGAAGCTCACTTTCTTGCACAGAGATTCTATGGGCACATAGGATGTGGCTACAGAGCAGATGTAAGGAGCTCAAATGAAAAAATAGGCATTATTATAGCAATAAACGTGTTGTTTCAACTGTTCTCTCAGATCAAAAAATAGCATTTCAGTGGGATATAAGTGACTCAACTATATATGTAGAAACAGCACAAGTGCCATATGGTAATAATTACTAGAAGTGCATAGTTGTTCACTTTTTCTTGACAAGAGCCACATGGCTTTTTTTAATCTATTGTATCATATATATGATGTAACAGTATACCAATGCAAATCAAACAAACGCAAAGCAGCCTTCCAGCTGAGACTCCAGACACTCAGAAGTCGGTCAGCTCCAACTTCTGGTTCCCATTCCCAGCTTAGCCCTCCATGCACGCATTTTCTGCTGCTATCTGCCATGTCAGAAATGCATGGTTTAAATCATAAGAGAAACAAGAGAAACCACCACCACATTTATTATGAATTCCAACACCACAGCAAAACTGAGCACAGGAAAATAGGCTTTCTCTCCAGAAGCCACCCAGTGCGATCACCACAGGAAGAAGTGACTTATCGCTCCTTACTGCACAGGGGGTGCCTCTCTGCCACCACGACACCTTTGCCATGCAGCTTGATTTCATGCTCTCTTGGCTTTCATTGCCCACAGCTTAGGGAAACAATGCACAATTCAGCAGAAGCCACAGCTGGTACATGGCACTACATGGAAGAATCAACCAAGCTAAAATGGCTGCAGGCTAGTCCTTCCAGTAATTTCCTAGGTGCCACGCACTAAAAGTACTGTATGGTAATGCTTTAAAAGCATATGCTTTACTTCAATATTCTTGATTTCTTTCTGAGAAATGCAGTATGTAGAGGCCCTAAGAAAAATGTCACGGCCCCGTGACACAGCACATTCATCTGGTGTGAGTTCATGGTGCTGGATCGCAACCTCTCCGAGGAGGATCCTGGTGATCCACAGGGTTACTATGTGTCTGCCCTAGGTCTGGCTGGACCTTTGGCAAGGGTGCTCAGGGGACGATCCAAACTTTGTCCTAAATGGGAATGCAGTTTCTGCTATTCCCCAGAAACCTTTACCCAGGGCCAGCAGCAGGTGCAAGGTCCTGCTCCGTCCCCACCAGCTCCCTCTCTGCACCTGCCATGAGCTGCTGCATGTGGTCCATGGCATAGAGTAAAGCCTGCCTGCAGAGCAGAAAGCGTTGGTGTAACTGCAGGGTGTGACTGGGTGCAGATTCAGGCTGGTGTAGCATTGCCCAGGATGGCAGGGAAAAGAAGTTGGGTGAGATGCCTGCTCTGTGGCAGCTGCTGCTGAGAGCCTTGCAGAGGTTGTAGCACTGAGCAGCAGCTGGCTCTGATAGAGAGGGAGCTACCAAAAACCACCTCTGCAGTGCAATACTGCTCATATCCCACAGTGTACTGAGCACAAAGCAGACCCTTTGATGTCATGCAAGCTGGGACACTTTGTGGCTTGCACCAGCCAGTGGTGGCTGTCACATTAGCTTGCTGTTTGGGCAGCAGCCATTCAAAATGCTGTTGCATGCTACATCTGTCTGACTCAAGCCTGTACCACCAGTTCTATTGCATTGCACAGAACCAATTTTAATAATCCCAATTAATCCTAATTAATAGGGGAAGCTGTGGCAGCATTATAAAAAGTAAAAGGCCTTCTTCGCATTTGAGGTTTGGATTTCGCAGAATTCACAGGTCTTAATTTCATGACTGTACATTAAGGTCAAACCAGCAAAGGGATTAAGTTAATCTAGCTTCTACTTCAATGAATAGAAAGAAGGCTCCATCATTGTTCCACTGACTCAGTTGATTTTATAAATCACATATAAGTAAGATGAACATTTATAAATCCAGAAAAATTAATCAGATCTCTCTCATTCTGTTAAGTCCACAAAGTTTAGATCTGGCAGGAAAGTGAGCTAATTTAAAATTATCGTCAGGGTCAGAATATCTATTTACAGTGTTCAATTACATGATCATATCATTTTGCACAGACTTCTTTATATTGGCAAGCTATAAAAGAGCTTCTTCAAATGGAGCCATTGTTCTGCTGCATGCTCTAAGAATAGCAAAGACTATATATAAGGCCTCAGCCCCAGAGCTGTCCAGAGGACCTGCCTGGATAAATTCAGAAGTTTCCTATTGCATCAAAGTTCCTTCCTCCTTTCTCTTCCCAGTCTCTCTTGCCCAAATATACCAGATTGTTTTTGGGCGCCCCGCATAGATTTCATAGTACTGATCTTCCGCAGACAACTGCATTTTATTATTTCCAAATTTGAAAGGTTGCTCATTCTTTTAGACCGCATTTAGCCTAGCCTGACAGACAATAACAGAAGCAGGTGTTATTTACAGGTCTGCATGGTCACTTGTTTGCCAGGAGATACTGGGGCCCCTACACAGTAGGTGATGGTTTGTTCATAAGAAAGCAGAGAGCCACCAGTGGCACTTCGCTCCTGAGTCTATCTCTATAATCCCATTGGGAAGTCTACCAGAAAACTCAACTTTGGATACTTTGTGTTTTCTCACAGAAGTAAAAATATCATGGTAAATAGAATAAAGGTCTTTTAAAGCAGCTATGAAGTTTTATTTTGCTTCTAGTTTGTGAAAGGAAAAGAAAAAAACACCTTATTTTCTGGCTGGTCAAAGAAGCTATAAGAACATCAGAATTGATGAAACTGCAAAGACAGCATTTCATAATGTGGAAGGCACGTTAAAAAATAATAATAATAATAATAACTGGCAGAAAAAAAAAATGCGTTTAAACCTAGGATTTTATCAACATCCAAATAATAGAGTCCTCCACTAATACTTACGATCATACAAACAGTGATTTGCCACAAAGAAGAACTTCTCAGAAAAATGCAATAGATGTAGCGTGATGACAGTTTATGATCTCATGTCTCAGTTTGCAGTCTCTTGTCTCACTTTAATGAGCTGCCCGCTCCATTTTGAACATACACACTTGTGTCTTCTCTTCTTTCTACTTCCCTGATGGGCTAAAACCTCAGGGAGCTCTAGCATGGAGGTAACAATTACTGGACTAATTGTCCCAGTTCAGTGCAGTACCACTGAAATTAAGTAATCCTAATCAAGAGGATGGTTCCCATGGAGGGAGAATATTGTTTGTCAGGGCCATGGTCCCCCTGGACCAAATCACCTGTCAGGATTCCCTGCAGGAGGGAGCCAGGAGGATGCAAGGAGATAACAGAGGAAGAAAAAAGTTCCGAAAGGAGCAGCAACTCCTTTTTACTCCTGTGAGGATTTCTCAGTAGCCTCTCAAATGAGGGGCTCAGTGAAGGAAAGGGGAAATAGGTGGCTCATCCAGCTCAGACAGACTCCCAGGGAGTCCCAAGGGCACACTGATCTCCAGAGGCAGGAGATGCCTCGCTTTGCTCTCTGCCTGCAAAGACTGGTGCTTAAACCCTGAGCAAAGCAACTTTGGGATAAAAGCCACCTGTGCAAAGCTTTTGGTGTTGTGCAAAGCTTTTTGGTTTGCTAGTGCCTCTTACACACCTCCTGAAGAAGTGAAGTGTAAGAGGGTGGGCAGTGCAATTCCCAAGTATCTCCAGAGGCAACATCAGTTGAACAATTATCCCCAAGGCAGACACCCAGGAAAGTAACCCAGGGAGTCACCGAGAGGCCAGATTCCATCACAGCGAGTAACCAAAAGTTATATGATAGTATATTTTTCAGATTTGGATAATTTTTCAAAGCTATGCAGACAGTTTCCATGCAATTTCTTCTAACCTAACTCATTCTGCATCTCAAACACGCGCACCAGGAATGCAGCAGTCTGGCACATGTTACTCATGAGACAGAAGAGGAGCCAGCTGCTATTTATACACATTATACACTGCTGCCCACACTCTCTTAGCAAGTGACTTCAGACTGTGGCATGGACAAATACTTGAGGAACAGACCCTCGTTTTATTTCAGTTTTAGAAATCCCATCAGCAAGCTCACTGAAGAAACAGCTCCTAGAAAAGCTGCATGTAAGCATATAGAGCTAGATTTTAAAACCATGTTAGTTTTGGCCTGCCACTGGTCCCTCTGGAGTTATTTTGGCCAGCACTCTCAGTTTCTGAGAATCTCACAGATAGTATTACAAGACGGAGACTTCTTCATGCACACTCTGTGATGCACTGGGCATTTCTGGTATCTTTAAAGAACCTGACTTCTCTGGAACTGGAGATACCATGAAAGATATAAAAAAACGTCAAGCAGTGTATCCATATTTCAATAGATCCCACTTCAAGTCTTACCAAATTGCATAAAATCTTTACACTGCATCAAATCAGATCTTCTGTATGAATAAACTGAGCAGTCTTGGCTGATAGAGCAGAGACCATTTGAAACTGTAAACTAACACAAAGTGTTTTTACTAATAGTAACAGTGCTTGTTGCTTTATCTGGGTATTCCCCTTTGATATACTTGAAAATACTGCACTGATGATTTATATCAGACCATTACTTAAACCATCCTGCTGCCTCTGTCCTCAAGCAGTGCTAGTCGACATAGCAGAAAGTGCAAAGAAGAAACAAAGTCCAAGAACATCTGAGAAAGTGGAAAGGAAAAGGGAAAAGAAAGAGAGCCAAAGGCACCACTTCAACCAAGGTCTCTGAAGGAAGTGATGAAATGCCTAGCAAGTGTGGAGATGTAAAACCTGGCCTTCAGAAAGGAGGTCAGTCTGATTTTAGAGTGCACTGAAGCACTCAAGTTATTTCTCTGGTGGGTGAATTTTGGCTTTACTATTAGCAGCACCCCCGGATCATTTGGCCTTTCCATTGACTTCTGCCAGGATTTATTTACAGTTGCTGTACTAGGCTGTATGCAAAATATAACATGCAAACATGTTACCTGGCAAAGCAGAAATGTAGGTAAGCAGCATCTGCTCCACTTGGGTGAGTCACTGAGCAGAAGGAAGAAACAATTTGCTGAGAGCTGCAAGTCAGATCTGTAGCAGAGCCAAGCTTGGAAGTCAGGCATTCATCATTTTGAGGAGAAAACCTCTGGGATGCTGGCTACTTGCTGGATTTGGGAAGAGAGGGACAAGAAACTCATTTTTACTCAAAGTGCAATGCGTGATTTAATTATCTGACTGAAAAAGCATACCCAATGCAAAAGGCACCAGGCAGCCTGGCACACTGAAAGGCTGCGAGCAACAAACGCACACAAGACATGATTAAGGTAAGTCACCTGGATAATGCAATAGATCGTGTAATTCATTATCATCCCAGAAACAAACTGCACAGCTGACTTCATTGCCAACACCATCAGTGGCCTGTTAGGTGTTCGCCTCCAGACACCTGTAAATTGACATGGCCCCGCTTTCGCCCACAAGCACCCGATGTAAATCCAGGAGCAGCCCAGTTGTACTCATCGTGTTTCTGGACAGTTCACAGTAGCTTAAGTGAATCTTTAACGAAGGTGGCTGAACAGTACATCACCTGCATTTTCTTCACAGTAAGAACCAATTTTATACCCTCAAACAGCAGAGAGAATTTGGTTTGACGCAGCACTTTATGAAAACAGCTTATCATTTCATAGACATACACAAGAAGTGAAATGCCATTTAAAAAAAAAATCACAATATCAAGAACAAGGCTGGATTTAAGAAAAAGCAGGCAAAGAGAAAAAAATCAGTTTGAGGGATAAAGGCTTTACACTAAGTGCTTAAAAAAACACAACATAAAAATCAGGGCCAGAGGGGGCCTGAGAAATGAAGTAGTACATCTCTGCGCTTTAAGGACTGACTACAGATCATTCCTGACAGGTATTTCTCAGACCTATTTTTAAAAGCTTTAGTGTCAATTCTCACCATCTTCAGGCAACCACTTCCCACATTTCACTCTCCTTTTCCTGAGAAAGTATTTCCTAATACCTTTTTCCACTGAAACTTCTTGTTAAAGTTGTTGTGGTTTTTTCTTCTTTTTTTTCTGAAACATAAACCCATTGACTCTTGCCCTGGCACCGGTGGATGTATAATAATGTTGCATTGCCTTTCATTCTGCAGTAACCATTTATTTGTTTGAAGGTTATCACCACATTTTTCTTCACTCCTCAAAGGAAAGTGAACAACTTCCTTTCTGTGTCTTTCCACTTTTTCTAAGTATACTCCCCATCATCCTCATGGCCAGGGAAACAGCAGTCTCCAGCTGATCCATTTGTTTCTTTATTTAAAGCATTTACCATTAAACACACTACTGCAGCAGAGGGTTCAATGGCAGGACCATTCGCAGCTTACATACATCCTGTCCTGCTGGTCCCCCAGCATCTGGGCATGGACTTGTGGCTATGCCCAGCTGGAAGTAGCAACATTGGGTATTTTGCCTTATCTGCCAAAGCAGATCAGCTTGCTCAGCCCGTGCTCAGTGGTACAGCACACGCATATCTCCCTCTTCATTGGGTTTTGCCCATGCTGTTCTTTTTCTGTAAAACCTGTGCTGCCCAGTTATCCAGGGAGAGGCATCACTAAAATGCATGCTCAGTGAAAAAAGCACTAAAAGTGAAAGTCAGTGAAAAGTCACTGAAGTTAAGTGACCACCCACAATAATATATATATATATTAAAAAAAAAAAAAAAAAAGAACAGAATAAAAGGTCTTTCACAGACAAAGCAATTTGAGAATCCCTTCCTGCATTTGTGGAGGAACAGCTTATCAGCACTCAGTGTATCACCCGGGTGCAAAGAGATGTTTCTTTTACACACATTGAAAGTTTCACATACTGAAAATAAAAAAAAAAAAAAAGAAAAGAAAAAAAAAGAAAAAAAAAAAAAAAACACTGGCTACTGACTATTTGCTACATCACTCTACAGGTAGTTGAATTGTGTTTCTGTATTTATAACAAGCAAAGGGATCAGTTCAGAAATCCCTTCCCCATCAGATCTCTAGCGAAACCAGGAGAGAGAATCGCTCCTGCTGTTGTGCAAATCAGTAACCCCAGACAGGCTTCAGACATGCAAAGTCTTGAGGAAGCCATCTCCTGCAGATGATAAGGTCTGGGTCTCTGCTGCACCCATCATCTCAGCAATTACAAAAATGCAACCTCACCGCATGACATTTGAGGACCAAAAGCAAAGAACATTTTGTCACTGGCACAACTCCCCCATATCCCCATATTTTCATCTAACACTCGTCACTGTTAAAATGCTTAGCCACTGTCCCAGCGTTTTTGTTTCCAGAGCCCTTCACAGATATTAACAATGGTGGCGGAGCCTGCGGTGAGGACAAAACACAAAGCAGATCTACAGATGCACAGAGCTCCCTTTCAGAAGCCTTTCATCTATCATATGATACTTTCTGGTTAAGTGATCACCTCTGATTTGTTGAATCAGAGTCTTAATCATGTACTTGGCATCAAGCAAAGGAACTGCTAGCAATATTAACAGGGTTATCCAGGATTGGGGGTGGAAGTCCCCGTTGTTTAAAGCAAGAGACTGTATTACCACATGATCCCCTCACTCAGACTCTTTGAAGTGTTATGAAAACATTTTTAAAGCAATATTTGCCACAGGGTAGTCACTCACATTATATCTGCCTTACCCCTCCTCTTTTCATCTGTGAGCACCTCATTACCAGTGGATAATACTGATGCCGTAATACCACTTTCCCTTGGGAAAAAAATAATAATCATGTGTGTCATTCGAGAAGGATCCTGCTTGGGCCTTTATGTGCAGGAATGCATGGTTATAAAGCACCTGACAAAAAATGTTTGATTTTGTCGCATTCTCAGGTCAAGAAATACGGTACTATGTGTGAATATTTGTTTCTAGTCAGGGTTTTTGAATACACATTTGTTTGCACAAAGAGCAAATGTATCTGCTCTTTAAGGCAGAAAATAAAATAAAGATGCCAGTAACTGCAGCAACAGTGCTGTTACTATTAATGTATTTCTATTTGTCTGGAGACTACAATGAGTATTTTTTTCATGAGATTCATGATTTGAAGAAGACTTAATAGGGCTCAAGCTGTAATGTGTTTTGTCAGAAAATGACCTCTTCAAACCAGCTCAAGAAGTCAAGGTTAAGGTGAAAAGAACACTGAAGGGAAGACTGCGAGTGGCAGCAGATGTGCTAAAATTGTTGCACACTATGTACTTGTCTTTATTCTAGGGGAATTTCTCAAATTAATATTTCAGATTCGGGCTTAGCAGATGATATCATTAGTGGAGAGGAGGGGAAAAAACATGTCTAAAATCTTCAGAGGTAAATGATAATCTCAATCCTGTTCCAAGTAGTCTCCATCTAAGCCACAACTGCATCTTAAACTCCCTAAAAGAGACCCTTGTCCATTTCACTTTGCAACTGTGCAAGATTTAATTTAAATTATTCCCCCTCACCAAGTTATTATCACAATCTCAATAGAGGCTATTTAGACAAAAGCACAATCCCTTCCCCAAAGCCCAGCCCCAATGCCTACCACCTTGCAGGGTGTGCAGCCATGCACCGGATTTCCCCCTCAGCAGGGCAGGCTGTACACTCAGCTCCAACCATGACAAAGTACCCATCATTGCTCTAAATCTACAGTTTTTCTTTGGAAGGTAATCTCTCCAATTCTTGCAATTGCTCATTTTTTGTTTTGCTTTGGTTTTGAGATGAATGAGCTTTGGTGAGATACGACGGAACCTCCCGATACTAACGCAGTCCAAGTTTATTTTCAAAATGGGGATGCTCTTCCACAAGAGAATGGGGCTCTTCGCACTGTCCTCTGTCCCAGTTCCATCTCCCAAAGCACACACAAACCACCCTCTACAGGACAGTGTCCAACACATCCAAGCCAAAAGAGTGAAGGTCACCCACTGAGGCAACCAAAGGGGGATAATGGCAGAGTGGAACAATCTGAACCTAAAGTATTTTTAAACTTTATCATCAGGGGAGTTAAAACATTGTGCTTAATGTTAGCTGTTGTCAAGATTAACTACAGTATCGTGGGAAAAAAAGGGCTAAAGTCACATAATAATTACATTCACTTTGATGTTTATTAAGAACAGCTACTCTTGTAAAATTATAATGCTGCATTCACAGATTAGAACTTAAGATCTGTCAGCACTTTCATTGTAACGTTTAGTAAGATTACTCATTTTGTTAATGAAACTTACAATTGGATTATGCTTTTTAAAAAGGCTTTACACACAAACTTTTTAATTTACAAATATAGGACGGAGATAATGTTATACAGTAAGGGCTAAGTGCATCCACAGCAGTGCCTCTCGCTCTTGCATGGAAGGGTGCATGTACACACAGGCATGTTACCTTTTGACAAATTAATGCACTTTTACTTTTATGTAAGCCTCCATGTTAACAGGAAATGAAAATCCCACTATACTTAGAAATGATAACAAGTACCAAATAAGAGTTTTCTCTACCATAATTGCATAGGGCAAACTGTGTAAAGAGTGGCTCAAATTGTGTGTGTAGGGGAGAGAAAACAAAGAGGGAGATACATGGAGAAAGAGCATCCTTCCATAACTTCTCATTAGCACAAAGATTCATTTAGAGAAGGTGGCAGAAATAACAGTTCCTTCAGTCTGCTTCTCCTGGGTCAGAAGCTGCAGTGACCAGGGAACTTAATGGTGCTCGGTACATACTAACACCCACTATCATCTTGGATAGGTGTTTTCCAAGCCTTTGAATATTCATTACACAACATCCTGGAGAGGCGGAAAATTGTTATTATTCTTTTCTGGATGGAGACTGAGGCAAAGAGAAAGAAAGGACCTAATCTGAATGAATAAATAAATAAATAGGTACTTAGAGCAATTTAGGAGAAATTTGGGTATGCAAGTTCAAGCAAGTGATCCATCAGCTCTCCACACAGCTGCCTGGGCTGTGGGGTGTTCAAGTTCTTGTGCATTCTCTGAGCATCTCCAAACTCTGCCTCTAGGCTGAGTTAAGCCTAAAACACTGTGGGCATGTCTTAAGCCTAAAATTCATCCACCTTCTTCATTCTTGTCAGGTGTGGACCCAGCACTCTCACTCGCCACCTCCTGCCCTAAAAACCTTGCTGCTGGGAAGAGATTAATTCTCATTTTGGAGATGACAAACTGGTGTACAGAAAGGAGGAATACAATATTCAGAGCAAGAGTAAAGCCAAAGAAGGGGACAACAGTCCCAAGTTCACACTCCTGTGCCCTATCTTGGTTAGTACAAGATGTACAAATGATAAATGTAATAAGCTACGGCAGAGATGAACAGTTGGCTCCACTGCTCTAGACTGTTTTCCAGAGCTGGCTTCTTCCAGCTGAGTTCAGGTATCTGCACAAACTTCTGCCTGCAGTGTAGTCATAACATTCAGAAAAGAAATGAATGGGAATGAATGGCTAAGGGTAGCTCTGACAAAGGAGCAGGAAGCAGACAGAAGGGTGGTTAACAGCTATGCAGTTCCCAGTCTGAAGTTCACAGCTGTTAAGAAAATCATATTTTGCAAGATAGCCAGAGATGCAGGGTAGATCAGGACTGGAATTAATTTTACTGTTGTAGAGAGTGCCGACAGGGAAAAGTGAATGTTTTCCAATCATTACAGGACAAATTTTTCAGCCTTCTAGAAATTGACAAAAAGAGGATTTTAGTTTTCGCCTTTGTATTAGCTCACTATTAATTAATGGTATCTTTATCGGTCACTTTAGTGGAGCAGGAAGTCAAGCATCAAATCTGATTACATATCCAGCCTGGAATTAATTCCTCTGCAAGTCACAGCAGACAGACCAATGGGGCAGCACAAAGCAAATGTCTGTCATACCTCACCCATCACAGTGGAAATTTTATTGTTTAGAGCTGACAGTATGCAAGCACCACACTCGGGATACATCTCCATTTACAAAAAAAAAATCCCAGTCCCAAAGGCCATCCAGCTGCAACAGCTATATTGACAGATGAGTACTGTTTACATTCCTTCTGCAGAAGGAGATAATAGAAGAATGTCAAAAATTCAGCCAAATCTGCAGAAGAAAATTCTCTCCTTTACAAAACATCTGAATTTTGAGCGATGGGATTTTCCACAACTCTAGACTGCCATTTTCCAATTTCTGTGCTTTCAAGTGATCTGTTGGCTGGTCTTGCACAACTATAAACACAGCAGTACATTTTTAAATGACATCCTTTTAGCTGGATACTTTGTCAACCTCCTATTCAGTTTCCCGGGCAGCAACTCTGGAGAGTAAGAACAGCTGAGTTGGAAAAGCACTGCATTTTGACATAACAGGCCTGTGATTCTTCTCCAGCTGAATGAAGAGAGCAAGTACAGTAGTTTTCTCACAATACAGTACCCTGCTTTAAAACAGTACACACATATAACACTTTCCCCTTTGCCCTCATCTCTTTCAGCTTTCACTTCAAAAGACAGTTCATACTATTATACGTGTTGATATTCTCTGTTTTAAAGCCTAAATGTTTGGGAACAAAGAGTCCGAGCAAGAATGATGCTCTAAAAGGCAACACTGCATTTCAATTTGTGATACAACATTGATACAAGCGTTACAAGCATTTCTATATGAGGCATTTCTTTGTTTTTCTTTTTTTATGAGATATTTTTAAAAATGGCAAAACAGAACAAGGATGAACAATTATTTCTTTAGAATAATAAAATATTACATTAGAGGCAAATCTTGTTCTCACTGCTGTTGACTGCAGTGGAAGCCTGATCTAACAATTGATGTGCATCCTATGCTCTGGGCACAAGAGTGCAAAAGCTGAAATACACAATCCAAAGGAATATTAAAGACTGCCTATCCCACACCACAGATAAATATCTACCAGCCTACACAAGAACAATTAAATCTAAATTCCTAAGTGGAGATCAGATGACATGGGAGATTACCAACATAAAATGGATCGTTTCATTTCTACTGATTTACGTACAGTACGAGTGAGGATAGAACAAAAGTCATCAGCAGCAGACATCTGCTGGTAGCCAAATGGGCTGAACTCTGTCCAACTTTTTCTGGACACGCAGATCAATTGGGACAGAGGAGAGGTGAGGAAGAGAAGTGGCAGAGGAAGCATCAGAAGAATGGACACAGCTAGAAGCCTTGCAGTCTCTCGGAGAGCAGCAGAGCGCTGCCCTGTCTCTGGATCCTCAGACACCCCACCAGAAGCTGATGGCCAAAATACCACAGGCACAACAGCAGCGCTTTACTGGGAATTTCAGTCTCCAATGCTTTAAGTGTTTTTCACAAGCAAGTCTATCTTTAGAAAAGGATTTGAAAGTTACATAATAAATAGCTTTCCTATATTAGAAGGAAGCTAGAAATTATTCTGTTTAAGTGCACATGTTGTTTCACAAGAAGACAGGCTTTCAGACACTTCATCAGGACTGTCATCACATATCCCAGCACTGATTTACATTTAAAGGGGGAAAGGAAGGATTTTGCTCTCTGTGTCCTACCATAAATAGGCACAACTTAGGCTGGAGCCAGAATTCAACTTCCATTGCTAGGCCAGCAAGCTACAGGCAAGAACAAAACACATGTGACACGCTGGGGAAAACAGATACTCCTCCGGCAATGAAGAATTATTAAGTCCTTCTTAAGAAAGTCTCTTTCTTGGAAACACAGACGAACAATTTTAGGCTTTGCTGAAAATGAAGTAATGCATGCATATACGTGAGAATATGGCAATACACAACTAAAAGCAACAGCTCCCACTGACAGCTAATACCATGAATCCCAATAATGAGAAAAGTCTACGGAAGAATGAGATGCTACAGATTATAAACTCTATTTCCTTTTCTCCACATTTTTAAAACATTCACGAAAAGGTGACTGGGTTACTAGATTGTCTTTAAATCTCAGTGATTAGGTGAAGAATGCAGTCTCAGCCTATAGTTCATTTGCAAAGCATTAATTTTGCATGCTGCCAGATAATAACATCCAGGTAATCAAAACCAGAGAGATGGCTGTAATGCCCAGGCAGAACCAAACTTAGGAAGAACAGCACTAGCAAAGAGTTAATATCAGCCAATAGCAAGACATTGCTTCCATTTTAGGAACAATTGTTTCAACTAAAAATTCAGGCGATTTCTGAAATGTCTAAACATCTGTTCAAGAACCTCAGTATAAATTAAGTCATTCCAATATATACAAAGAATGAATAAAATGATTCCACAAATAAATCAAATACTCTTTATTGGCTACAAATATTTAGTTAGTTCCCTTTAAACACTTAAACAAGGAAAATGGATCCAGAGCTTGGAGAAGCTACAAATATTTTTCAGTTTCCTTAAAATATTGCTGTTAAAGAGAGGATACAGGAACACTATGACTGAAAAGTTAGAGTTTATTGCTTGATTTTAATCAGAATTTAGGTTCATGAAATGCATACAGGTAAGCGACATAAACCAAAAGAGATAAGCAAAAGTCACGCACAACAGATTATCATTGCCATATTCCTCATCCCCATGGTTTAACACATAGCTGGTCATGTTCCACCAAGGCACGCATGTTCTTCAGGAGCACAACACAAGGTGCTGATGTGTCTTATGAAATAATGCCATCAGCTTCTGGGGACATTTTTAAAGTAATAAAAGGCAGCATTCATTTTATACCTGGAACAAGTTAGAAGAATGAACTATTCCTTCATTTCAGCCTAAGGGAAAGCATTAGACATAATATATGTTGTGGTGGGTACTGTTACATTTTGTTACAAGCTAAATCAAGTTTGAAACCACTGTTTAGACAATAGCTCAGTTGTCTTAGTATTAATCGGGCTTTTTCCTTTTAAAACAGATCTTATTCCACTTTCTGTTTGTTTGTTCCTTTGCTATGATAGTAAACTTTCAAGTCTCAGTTCAGAGCACTCCTCTTAGTAATGCTATGAACTGTAAACAAAGTTGATGTTACACAAAATTTGTCAGATAGGAAGATTTGGTGGTTAAAACCAGGTTTGCCTACCATATGCTTTGCTTGTTTGCTCATCAGTTTGTTTTGCATCAAAAGGAATTGGTTCTTTTGGGTCTTTCTTTTCTTTTTACTCAACTGCAACATTCCTTAACATTTAGAGTTGCAAGATTTCTTAAGAGTGAAATAACGCAACATGGGAATCAATGGGAAGACTGACTGCGCACTCTGAGTTTAATTTTCATTTCTGTCTCTTGTTACCCTTGGCTGCAATGCACCAGTCACTATTCTCAGGTGGTTTGGGCTGCTCTGCTCACAGCTGGTCTAGTAGAGAAGCAGAATTGAAGAGGGTGCGTAGCTTGAACCTGATGACTGCTCTGTGGGAAATTGCTAGAAAAGCCTTTCCAGGATTTTAACCTTTTTCCTGCCCTCTGATCATCAGCTTTTTCAGCACAG
The DNA here is from genome assembly GCF_964211835.1 of Anser anser. Classification (NCBI taxonomy): domain Eukaryota; kingdom Metazoa; phylum Chordata; class Aves; order Anseriformes; family Anatidae; genus Anser; species Anser anser. The sequence goes on along the minus strand of NC_139720.1, from coordinate 33,763,395 downwards.
GCTATAGTTACGTCCCCTTTCATGACAGCATCCGAGAGCCCAGCCACTGTGTCGGTTAGAGAGGGCACTGAATGCCCAGACAAGCCCTTGCCACCCCTGATGGAGCCTCACGGGCAGGTTTGGGACCATGCTTCCCATCAGCAGGGCCTTCCTCCTGCCCCTCTCCCCTCCGCCTGCACAGTCCCATAAGCTCCCCATAGGCCTGCACCAATACTTGTGCTGAGCCGGACTTGGGATGGGGACACTGAGCCTGCTTACCCCAGCTAAGCGGGCAGAGATGGCTCAATCTGACTAGAGTTTAAGTTATTTATACCAACAAGGCATTTGTCCCATCAACGGTATATTTTATAACCAGCTACGCCGCTTCTGAGAGCCAACACCATCTCGCACAGCGCTGGAAGGGCGCTGCTCTCAAATAGCTCGACTCCAGTTTCACATTCCTCACCTCCATGTCCGCGCTGCCCGGCGGTTTACTTTACAGATTCCCTGGCTTCGAGAGGCAGCTATCATGTTCCTCCCCACTCGGCTTAATGGGGCCTTTGTCAGCCGTGGTGCTCGGCTCGGGCCCGAGGCCTCCCCGGCCCTCCCGGGAGAGGCTTTGCCCTGGTGTGCCCTGCCCGTAGTCCTCAGCGATGAAGGAAAACAGAAACGGGGAACACAGCACAAACCCCAGCCCCGTTCTTCATGGATGTGTGTTTGCATTGAGGTCTTGCCAGTCACTGTTCAGAAGCTCCTTCAGAATAGTCAGGGCTGGAGCACTTTAATCCCAGACTATCTGCCAGGTCTGATAAAAAGTACACCACTTCAGTTAATCTTACGAAAGTGCAAACCCAAGATGACAATAAATTAACCCCATAAAAATGGTTTACCACGACCAAACTACCTGACAGGCACAATGTGGAAGTGGCAGTAATTTCCTAATACTTTTCACATTTGTATCTTAATTACAGGATAGGTAAATGAGAAAGGCAGCTCTGTGATTAGACGTTTACACAAGACGACACTTTCTATCTGGCAATTACCATAACGAGGCCCTAATCCTCCATGAGCGTTACCACGGGCTCCCAGGTATGAGCGCTAGGAGCTCCGTGCTGATGCAGGGAGCAATTTGGAGCTGCCCTGGGTCTGAGGGCCACGCACAGGGTTTTGCAGCTCAGCACCATCAGCTCTGCGTGGACCTGGAGGTACAAAACACCTGGCAAGGGTGCGTGGCCACCCCATGTCATTGCTGCTTGCAAGTGTAGTTCCGGCCTCCGAACGCAAATCTCTGGAGAAGCAAAGAAATGCCAAATACAATAGGGCTGAGCCCACGGTGAATAGAGTCCTAATAGGTAAATATTTGTGTACCTGTACCTTTCTTAAAGGCTGTACTCAGCTCACTCTTCAAAGAACCGGTTGAAAGAGCACTGCCTACCCTCTATTTATTCCCATTAAAGAATACTATTACCCCTTTGGGCCAGAGTCTTTAGCTAATGCTTAGATTGTTTTTGTTGAGGAAACTGAAGATTGAATTGTGTATAAACAGGGTAGCAAACCTGTTTATTTACTGAAAATGGGCATTAAATTGTATTTCTCTTAATACAATCATCAAACAGTAAGAAGGAATTTCTTTGCTCTTTATTCCAAGCCTTTTATTCACCAGCCAGGACTTCACCCAAAAAGTGTGAACGTTACTCTTTTTGTTTTTCTTTTTTTTTCTCCTTTCAGGGCCCCACTACTGAAGCTCATTTGACCACTCTTGGCTTTCTCCAGTGGTCTCTGCCTGCTCTTGTGGTATCCCGGCTCACTGCCTACACAGTTATCCAGCCCACACCCAGACCTATCCTATCCCTTGCTTTCCGCCCCTTCTGAAGCCCTTGCAGTGATACAGCTCACGTCCCAGGTAATTTCCAATGCATCCTGTGTCACCCTCAACTGTCAGTGCCACTTCAGGTTTCTACACTGGTTGTAAGGAAAAGACAGCCTTTATAGCCATCAGCTTTCAGGAGGTTTCAGACAGCTCTCATCCCAATAACACACTCACTCCTTCAAGAACTCTGAGCTACTTAGGGCATCCTTAGGTCACTGCAACTTTCAGAGCAAGTCAGTCTCACCACGACGTACAATTGGTATGCCCCCCAGATCCATATGGAAAACATCTGTTTCCAGCATTTTTCCTCGGAAGCCCAATTCCCAGAAGTGTAAATAAGGCACAGAAGGAGCGGAGGAGAAAGCTGTGTGGCTGCCATTCCCTTCTGCCAGGTTTCACACCACAGAGAGAAACTCCTACCTGTGCCCACACACACTGTGTGACAGTCACACGATGGAAGTGGTGGCCTTGGACAGATGAAGGCAGGGACAGAAAATACGGCTCCTAGTTTCTGTGAACTCCTTCTTCTTCCCTCCTGCTACAAAGGAGGAGAAGCCAGAGCAGTTGCAGAGCATTCTTCTGCTGCTGCAGCACCATGGAGAAAGAGGACACTGGGGCACTCTGGTCCCTGGGCTCATCAAAGACCCCATAACTGGAATGGCATCACTGGTCAGCTACTGATATTAGACTGTATAGATACCTTACTTTAAAACTGCCCCAAGACCATAAATATTATATTATTACAAAAATAAGGAATAAGAAACCAAATTCCTTTTAGAACAGAGTATATTTCAAGAGGCTTTAATCAAACCCATATTACGTGCAGTTTAGTTGTAGATCTTTACAGACAGTAAAAAAGCCTGAGAGGTGAGAGTTAATGCTGTTGTTTGTGGGTTATTTTGTCTCCTGAAGAAAGGAGATCTTCACACAACTATATCCCTCAGAAACTACACTGATAAATTATGAAGCCTGCACAAAACCCTCCTCTCAGCACAATCAAAATGACACATTTTTGTAGACAGAAGGGAAAGGAAAATGAAAGGAAAATGCTGGATTTGTCAAAAGCAACCAGCTCTCTACTCCAGCTAGTTCATTAGCCCCAAGTAGTACCACTACCACATTAAAGAAAAAATGATACATGAGCCCTTGCAACAGCTTGATGTAAAGACTCTGCTTCCCACTGAAGTTATCCTAACCATTAAGAATGGCAGAGCATTTCACAGCCTGTGTTTTTTTCTGCACTCATTGCTATGGTCTCTCAGGGTACTGCTATACGGCAGCTGCCTACCTGAACTTTCACATGAATTGTTCCATTTTGCCAACTATTATTTTCTAAAGCATACAGTGGGAATGAACTCCACTGTCTAATCATGTGTTATAAGAAAAAGGTTTTGCTTGATTATCAGCCCTGAATGCAGCTACCTGGAAACTACGTAACTTATCATTAAAGGACATACAGAAATTCTTGCTCACCCTCGCTCAACATATTGCTTCTTTTAGGGCAACTTACAGGCAGGACTGTATCTATTAGAGCTATTCATTACAGATATGCTTCACTGCTAAATTTGTTTCATTTTACACTTCGTTTTGTGCTTTCTCAGCCTGCAGCACATCTGTTCAGGCACCAAACCGTATAGTGTTGGTATAGTGTTGGAACCATACCTAGTGATGGCAGAATTTTGGGCATATTCCTGAGAAGCTGTGACACAAAGTACAGTAGCTTGACAGCTTCTGTTATTGTTTGGACTTGATTTGAAAATGAAGTTGGTAATCTTTTGATCATTTGCACTGTAAAACATTATTGTACAGGCATAACTATTTCCTGCCCCAAGAAATATCATGGGCTGTTTTCCAGACACATTGTAGCACAATGGGCATGGCATCAAAAGACAGGATCAATGAGTACAGAAAAAACATATATTTGTTTTTGCTCGGTAAGTTAAATCGTTCAACAAGTTTGAATGGGAAACTTAGTGCATTTAAAATTCTGATACACACATAGTAGCCAATATACTGCACAAGAATTTGTCCCTTAACAAGCACAATTTCAAAGATCCTGATTTTCCCAGAAGAGAATGGGCTAAATCCACATCTCAGTTACTGACTGGCTTCAGTTCCCATGGGATGGAATTTGGTATGGTGTATTTAACAGGAAACAATAGATCAAACAATCTCATTGCCTGTAAAAATCAAACACTGTATTTTCATAACTTGAGAGTTATGTAAGGAATATTCCAGAGGCATGCAGTTATAAGAGCACTGTACCCAGCTAGCATACTTTGAAGGATAAGGCCAAATGATAATTGCCTCCAGAGCTTGGGAAGTACAGTAATCTCAAATAGTCACAATCCCTAGAACATGTTAGTTTGGAAGTCATTTAATGCACTTTTGGAGGGAAGACTTGGGGAGAGGAGGAGGAGAAGGACCAGAGGAGGGCTTCATGCAGCCAAGTTTAATCATTCTTATTCTATGTGCACATGTCTGTACTTAACTAGCTAAGCACCTTGCTCCCTGAAGGTCCCAAAATATGTGTGTAGTCAATATATATCCGTACCACTCCCATGCACAAGGTTAAATACACACCAGCATTTTCGGGAGCAGAAACCGAGTTCCAACCATCTTCAACATCACTGGATTAGCTGCTTTTTGGTCAGTAAAAACATGTGGACTTTGCTCATGTGGGACAGCGAGAATCACATACACACCCTCTGCCCAGCAGAGACCTCAGTCTAGAGCACTGTATCCCGTTTTGAAACTAGCTCCTTTTAAATTTAATAAAACACACATATTTAAAAACAAATTATAAAAACATCCACCCAGCTGAGAGAGCAAATCTCATGGCTGGTGAGGACTAAGAACAGGAGACAGAAAAATTCTTAGGAGCCCAACCTTCCCCTTTGTCCGGCTTATTAATTCCTTCCAAAAAAATGCAGACACTCAACCTGTGGCTTCTTGGCCACTCTGCGGCCTGCTTGATGCTCTCCCCATGCTCAGAGATAGCCTGCTTGTGACTGGAAAGCAACAGTGCAAGAGTGAAGAAGTTCAGTTTTGAGGAAGGACTTGAAGAAAGGAAAGAACAATCTGGAATGACCAGAACGGAGCTACTGAAAGTAGGAGACACAACAAGGCGAAGAAATCTCTTTTGTAAACTCTCTGCCCCAACAGAGGCAGATTTGTCGAGCAAGGGAGTTGTTGCTTGAGGACCCAGCAACCACACCACGTGCATTTTAAGGTTTACTTTGGATTAGCTGTAGCCTGACCTCATGTCCCACTAGGTGTGCTTCTGGAGAACATCGACAGGATTAGCTTCATGCAGAAGGAATTCGATCAAATTGCGTGCTCCAAGACTGGCAGCTTGACTCAAAACACAGCAGGTGGTGACGATGGGAATGCTTGCTGCAAAAAGCGTTCCTGATCCAAACTAAAATGCTACATGAACACACCCTGGGAGATGTGACACTGGGTAAAAAGAAATCTGGTGGAATTTTGAACAGAGAAGAGGTCTTTAGACCCCCTACGGGCATAAAAGATGGACTCTTGAAGACCAAACAATCAATTCAGAAGCAATAGTGGTTTACTCTCATCAATCAGCCACGCTATATAGTTGAGACTGGTAGAAGGACAGATTTCAGTAATCTACCAACCAGGAGCAACAGACAAACCTTGCCCCACCACTGGGTATATGGCCCATCCCTTGACTGTTCCTAAACCCCCATACTTCTTTCATGCATGGGAACTTCTGAAGGTTACCATGACTACGTTTTTTTATTTTTTTTTTGTTTTGATCTCTCAGACCTTTTATCACAGCTCTTTAGATGCAAATACAACCCAAATAAAGGTCCAAGTCCTCACTGCAGTAACTACAGTAGGCATATAAGACCAAGTCTTAGCACCGAACAGTTTTTCTATCTGCTTGTGACGTGCATTGGATACAGGCTGTGATCCAGGTTGAAAGACATATAGTTGTCACATTTCTCACAAAATACCCACTCAGGCAGGAGAAAATCACTGAGCTGATTCTGTGTCTTGTCAGTTAAATTAATGCAATAAGTCACCTGAAATATTACCCAGAGAAGTAGTCAATCTTCTCATGCTGCTCTCCGCAGGGTTGGCACCACAGTGAAATCAAGTTTTGCTGGAATGCATCGTCCATCTTTTTAAACTATTTTTTCTGACCCTTGATCTCCGAGGCAGAAGCCTACTAATCCCAGGTGCTGCTCTACCACGTCCCTTAGCCACAGGCTGGGGAGATGGAGTCAGGCTCCTTTTCGGTGGCACACAGCACCATTGCTGGGCTTCAGTAAGACCAAGGGCAAGTGGGAAATCACCAAGCAGGGAGATGCATAATGGAAGATAAGCGTTGTGCTTTCTCCATTTTTTCATCCTGTATCAATGTGGGTAGTATGACAGGTGAATACAGGCTGTCTTTGGAGGCCATTATCAATGCCACGCTCATGGCCCACGTGAAGAGCAAATCCCCAGCTCAGGAGCAGCCAGAAGGTGCCTGCTGGGACGTGCAAGACCTGGGGTGTCTGCCAGGCTCAATAGTCAAGCACAGGCAAATGCTCAAGAGAAAACAAAATGGCAGCAGCTTATGTCCTCAAGGCCACTTTTGAAAAGCAATGTGTATATATCTATGTAATATCTAATTAAAATAATTAAGCTTTACGAGTCAATTAATATATAATAATTCATTTCCTGAAATAGATGTAGCCTCTGTTCCTCTTTCCCACCTGATTCATTTGTCTATCCCCATTTCTCTCTCTGCTTAGTGACAATGGGTTAATCCTCAATTCCATTATATCAGTGGGTATTTTCCATTCGCTGTCAGGGAACTCTATTTGTCAATGGAAAGAAAACATGCAGATTTCAGTGACAGGTAGAGATATAAAGCAGTCATAAAGATAAGCTATTTACTAATGTAAATAAGTGGTTATGTTGCAGACACAAATCCTTCCAGAATTATTCAGAGATGGTTGCTGAGAAACCCCACTCCATCAATGCCAATGGACAGAGGTGCAGAAATTCAGTTCTTATTTGTGATCGCAAGCTTGAAATGAAAGTAACACAAGCTGCAACATGCAAACAGGCCTGTCCAAATCACGGTATTGCATTAGAGTGCTCTTCCCACATATACAGAGAAGTGACAGTCAGTTATCACCCTGCAGTGTCAACCCATGAAGCGTCCAAGGCGTGGCTCTTCCTGAACGAACACGAACAAAGGAGTGACCATATATAGTGGCAGCATCCTCCTTGCTACCAAACATCTTTCCGTTCCAAAGCACATGATTTCCCCCCCAACATCGCCAATCTGCAGGCTCATTCATCACCGTATTATTCAAGTTTCATGCTGTTATAACTCTGTTAACACCAGGCCCATAGAAACTCTGATTGCCTGCTGATACTGAAAGAAAGCACACTTCTTTCCAGAAACATAAAACCAAGTTTTGTTCTGTAGTTTCTTTCAAAACAATCTGTTCCACCGCATTAAAGTTCATGACAGCTCTGTAAATTACGGGCCACTTGGCAGCACAGTTCTAGAAAAAATAAATACAAAACATTATTAAAAGTCAAAACTTACAACTATTTTAAGTCCTTCCTTCTACATTTTTTTACTCCTGCAGTTGTGACAGATCTGTGTTTGTTGCACACTTCTTTTGCAACCACCTTAACAGGAAAAAAAAAAAAAGTCAATTCCTTTATTAGAATATTTGTTTAACATTTTAATCCAGGATATTCTCCTACCACACTCAAGAATACACAGTAATACCTATCTATTTTAGATCTGTAACAGCGGAGTTCTTTTGTGGGCTTTCATTTAGCCATTTCAGCTGAAAGCAACAAGCAAATAAGCTAAAAACAGCTGAATCCAGTAGAATGTAAATAAGAGATCCTTGCCAAATCTTTCCTGGTTACCAAATGCTCTACCAAGTTTAAAGATCCCATTGTGATACCTTTGTACTTTATTTATAAGGCTTTGAATAAGCCACTCCCTTTCCATATTTGTTTGAGTTTATGCCTGTATTCCCATGATTATTGCAGAACAAATCCAGGTGAAAGGTTGTTCTTGTCTCACACCAACATTCATCTCTGTTTTTCCCCTTTCCCGATGACATTTTCTTAAACCATCAACTGAAATCTTAGAACAAACCAGAAGAATTCAACCAAAATATTTGAAGTTCTGTTGGAGTTTTGTTTTCTTGAGAAACAAGGCACCTTTCACAAAGCAATTTAACTGCACGCTGGGTTTCAAAGATCTCATTCTAAGGAGTTTTTGTGAAGTTTCCAAAGGAAGAAAAGCTTTTTCTGCTTTTCTCATTTCTCCAGTGGACTGAGAACTCTTTGAATCATATCCAACTATTTGGATATCTAATTTCATCAGTGATATCTATGCAGTACTGGATGCACTCCCACAGTCCTGCCTGAACATATTTCAGGCTGAATTGTGCAGGACTTAGGAGGGGTTCTCTGAACGCTGTCTCTCCTCTGCACCTTTGCTGGGAAAGCAGAACAGCGTTCCCAGGGCATTACACAACTTTGCCGCAGGTAAAGCATGAGATACTGAGTGGGAATGCTAATTAGAAAAAATTCGAAACTGAGTGACCTTCCCTCAGCACTAACATGCCACATAGTACTAGCTTTGTCCTGACATGTGAGGCGCTTCTCTTCTGTATCTAGTCCAGGAATCGCTTTAGATTTCATGAATCTACATGCAATATGAGTCAGATGTAAACAGAGTTGCCCAACCCTTAAAAAATTCCATTACACTTACTCTTCCTGCCAGTTAAAGTGAAAGTTTTAGGCCGAGCAGGTGGCCCACAATTCACTACCTATTTTCCTCTGGCTTGAGAGGCTGGGATGAAACAGAGGGTGACAGCACAGGTTGCTACCTGTGCACGCAGACATCACCAACATTTTCACGCACCCCTTCCTTGCACTGTTGTCCTTTGGGAAGCTGTTTGTGGGCCCCAGACACACTTCCAGCCTCTGGCTGGCACAGGCCATTAGTCAGTCTCTCTAGCTGAACCTCCCACTGATACCTTCCAGGTGCCACCTTGCACTCACGGCACAGGGCTGACCACACAGCTATAGAGCTGAGGAGCTTCCCTGGGCAGATTACACTTCTGCAACACATACCAACACTACAACAGTGTGGCTTAAAAAAAAGCAATAATAATAGGAAATCCCTGTAGTCATCGAGTCTGCTAATTCTTTCATTTTTCTTTCTTCAAGTCTGATGATATTTCCTGTTCAACTCAGAGCTCCACTGAAATGGAATGAAACTATTTGATAGGCATTGCTCTTTTACTACCAAAAAAAATAATTTAGTTGTCAAGGAGCATCAGGGAGATCTACAGATCTAGCCTTGTAGGCTCATGGACAGAAATGCTAGTGTTTTGTTTGTGGAAAGAAAGGGAATCATTCATTGTTTGAAAGTTTTTGGTACTGAACAGCAAAAGCTACTTATGTTCACTCACCCTTTATTACATGAGGAGCTAGTACAAAGGGTAACCATGGGTTTCTCCCCAGAACTTGAGAGAAGGTTGTTTGATATACACCAGAGACTTGAAATTAAAGTTGAGTTCAGAAAAATTAAGATTAATTTTAAATTAAAAGATAAGTGACTTTAGAAAAATAGGCTTACAGGTTTAGAAAAATACTTCTTTGCTTTCCACTTTGTTCCTTCCTGAGATGCTTGGTGGTTTCTGCTCCCCCATAATATAAAACAAAATAAGAACTCTTTATCTCCAACCTCACTTCAGTGACTCATACCAAAAACATACCCTTTTACTTCCCTGAACTTCTGAGGAATTTAGAAGTGCAATCCTCAAAGCCCCAAGGGAAGTTTGGCATTTCATAATAGCCCAGGAGCCCCACCTGATGTGTGAAGAATGCTTTGAAACATGCCTGTGATTAATTAATTAACATATTGGCATCTAACTAGCTTTTTAACACTCCCCCTAATGTTTTGGTTCAGAGCTGCCTGTGCCTGTCATAGAGACCGAAGTGGATTTATACGCTGACCTTGTAAAGAATAATGCATTTTACATCTGAGTAAACATAACAATGCAACATATATACAGTAACTTGTACGAAGGATTAATTACAGTGATTCGCAGTGCTCGAAGAGTAGTCAGTTTACAAAGGGAGGAAGCAATTACTTTTAAAGACGGTTCTTTTGCTTCAACATTTCTGAGCAGTTGCATCATTCTTATTCCTAACAACAAAGCCAAAATCAGGATGTTGGAAAACAGTTCTTCAGATGGGAGTCACAGCTCTGACCTTAGGTCTGCTCACCCAAGTGAAACGAAGGCTCACTTGCCCCTCTCCCTAGGTAGGGGGATGCCTGGGCGGTGAGGCAAGGCTTGAGCCCTCCGTGCCCACCGTACCCTGGGTAGGAGGCTGCTGGCACCAGGGTGAAGTCCTCAGTGGGCACAGAGCAAGGAACATGGAGGTGATGGACAACAAGCCCAGCAGCCAAACACTTCGTGCTTCCCTGTGGTTTACGTGAGTCCAGCTGTCCGGAGATTCACGTCCTGCACGCTGTTTGGTATCAGCTGAAGAACTCAACTGTGTTATTTAATCTGTAGAAAAATGTTTGCTCAAAAATGGTGAGTTAAATTAAATCTCCATTGAAGTGTTAACGAAATTACTTGGTTAACCAGGGTATTTTGGAATATTTCTGGTTGTTTAGGTAAGCATAAAACCCACTCAACCATAATAACAAAGTACAACCAAAATACTCAAGCAAACACAAATCCTCTTTCTCCCCTTCCAGCTACTAGAATAAATAACTTGTTTGTTGCATATGAGAGAATCTGAGGCAAGTGCTAAATCAAAGGAAGGAGTTTTGCAGTTGGAGGTTCATGGCCATCCTTACATCTCGTGGGAGTGCATTTCACTGCGCAGCTCTAACCGATGCCTCTGGCCTTCCCCGTGCCACAGAGCAGCTGTGTTATTGCGGGGGGCTGACAGGAGCAAAGTTGCTGCTGGCACAGGTGCTAGCACGTAGCCCAGGTGGGGCTTTTGGGGTTGTTCTCCATTGTCTTGGAAGGACAGAGTCAGTGTGCAGGCGATGGCTTTGACTGCTACCTGGGCTCGTCACCCCTGGTTGCTTGAGCAGGAGCCCGTGCAGAGTTAGCAGCAGTTGTTTTTGTCCTTCTTTTCTAATTTGCCTAATAGTCTTTGCTTTGGTTTGACTACAGACATCAAACCTCCTGAAAGACCAGGAAGCACTGCAAAGTCATATATTGAATTTGGAGGTGGTTTGTGAATGTCCCATGGGTCAGTGAAAAGCTCAGTTGTATCTAGTTTCCTAGAATAAGACGTGGAAGTAAGGAGCAAGCAGCAATGAATTTCTCTTTGAAAATGGTGATAAGTCTAGATCCAGCAATTGCTTTCATCAAAGAAGGCTGCTTTTCTAACGATGAGTGACATGCCAGATAAAGATCAAAACTGGATCAGTGTTCACAAATGAAACCGTTAGATAAAAAAAAAATAATGGTGGAAAATAACCAAGTGGTATTTGGTTTAGAAAAAAATCATATGGGAAATAAAAACTCTAAACCATTTGAGAAGGAGCAGCCCTAGTAGAAAAGACTGAGTTGATGCTGAATGTCAAAATGTTTATAAGCCTAAAAAATTATAATTCAGTGCTGTTGGTACAGAATGAGGATATGCTGATCTGTCTTGTATGACTCTGTATACACATCTGGATACCTCAATACCAGAATGACAGCCACAAATTGGAATGAATTCAGCAAAGAGCAACAGTGCAGATAAAAGAACTAGAGACTAATGTATGTTGAGAGAGTAAAGAGGTTAACACATAGCCTGAGGGTAGAAGAAAAATATGGTAACTCTTACAAAGTATTTGAAAAGTGTGAACAGCAAGGAATTAAACTGCTTAGATTGCTACGGGAAAATGGAAGTAAGAACAGTAACTTACCCTACCCACTGTACTACTGAAGAAATATAAACATCATGTACTGCGTAGTCTCATTTGAAGGTGGAAATTAGGAACTGCATTTCTTTCAAATCTGTTGTTCCTATGTCTAAGTTTTCCACTTTTTGTACAGACTAATGCGATTTTTTTCTGTAGAGTAACATCACAATATATTGGATTGCCACCCCAAAAGCTTTTGCACTCTCTCTAGAAACATTTATATGTGGTAGCCAAGAGACAAGAGCAGAAAATTTTTACTGCTGATTGAGGATTTGTCATTTCCACTTTTCCCTCATTTCCAAACCGTGTATTCTAGGAGTGACTGCGTTGCCTTTGAGCAATGAGAACATTACAACCACAGACAATGCCATGGGTGCTTAAGGCTCAGGCATGTTCTACAAAGATGACTCCTGACCCCGCATTTCATCAGGAGCATGCCAACAAGTGCCATTGGTGGCACTCTGTGCCACTGCAGGTGGCCAAGTTCTGCTCATGATGACATTCCTGTTGCTACACTTGAAGGAACATTTGTAACCAGAGCCCCATTGCCATGACAGGACCATAATTCACTGGCTAATCAAAAATAGCTGATGACAGCATTTGTTGTTCAAGAGAAGGAAACGGCCTTTGAAGGGCATTTCCACCCATCAGATTTCATTACATAACACTAAAATATGTCTTTCTGAGTATCTGCAGATTTCACATCCTGCACCTTTTGTGCTTTAGCACAAATTTTGCTCATGCCAAAGGGGTGATGGGTGAGACACCAGGTAGAAATTCCAGAACCTGCTCTTCTCTTCCTTCCCTAAAATTTTCGTAGTCAATGGTACAGTCTGAGTCAACAAGACACACCTGACTCAAACTCTCCGATATGATCATATTTCTATTAAACGTTCTGCACAGCTTCCATTCTCGCTACATCATAAAAGCCACTGCCTTTTCAACAAGAATCATCTAAGTAGAGAAATGTTATATTCACCATTTAGGGCTCTCAGGTGGTTCTGAAAAGGCTAGAGAAACAATGCAAAGAAAAATAATAATCAAAATTACGTGAAATCTATAATGGCTAAACTATGCTAATCACAAGTTTTATATACTGATTACATCTTTGTAGAGAAATATAGTCATAAATTATCGTTGAATCAAAAATTCACACTGTATGCTACCAATTTCCTTCTTGAAAAAAAAAATAATTATGTTAAAAATGATTTTGGTCTTTGTCAAGTTTTTGGGTAATAAAGGCAGTGAGAAATTCCAGGCTCTGTTGTTCTTGTTCCATGCTGCTTCCCTTGACAAAAGGTAATCTAATAACACTATGCTGCCTGTTAAAGTTTATATCCTGCATAAATTTGGCTTCATGACCAAATTTTGTAGTTCTTAGTTGAGAAAAGTTATTTTAGAAGACGAGGAATTTTGACAAACCAGGACTGCACACAGGAGTCCTGCCGTTATAAGCTGCATGGTTGGTTGTTTGTATATGAAAACAGTGATATAAATTAGTCCAAAATCTAAATTAAGAGCACCAATTTAGAGAAAAAAATGAAATGTGTCCCGACAGAGTAAATAACTGAAGGACCTGCTTATTATTTTTAACATTTCATATTCTTCTATAAATTCAGCTGTGGTTGACAACACAGAAAAGTGGCTGCATTTTCTCAGTTGATTGGGGGTTTAAGCGATGTAAATTGGTGGTCCCTGCAGGACAGCTGGCCACAACCAGGCACTGTCACTGCAGCTGGCAGAAACTTGTGCACTTGTGCAGGAGCAGGGAGGCCAACTACAAAGCGTCTCTGTTCTCCACGGTGCTCAGGCTCGGCCTCTCCCCTGGCAGAACCTCACGAGTGCCATCTTGAAGTCAAGGCAAGACTGCTGTCATGCCCCGCTTCCAGACACCTGAATTATCAATCCGATGTTTTCTGTCATGTCATCAGCAATTAAAAAGGGAAGCAGGAGACTGAAAAATGAGTGCTGTATGGAACAAAACTCCAGGCTTTAACAGGCGGGGTATGAGCCTTCCTGCGTGCATCATCCTCCTCAGCGTCCCATCCCCCTGCTGTTACAGCAGCACCCAGCACTTTGCTGCAGAGAATTATTTGTCAAGAATTAAAAAGCCAGATTTGCATGTAGGCAGCTCTCATAGGGCTGACGATTGGATTGTCCTGAGTTACAAGTAGAAGTATTAACCACTTAAAGGGGTATTAACCCCACAGCAAGAAAACACAACCATGCTGTTCCTCTACACACATTAAGGTAGGTAGTATACATTGTACGGGACTGGATCCTCTTCTGTCCAATAATCTGACCTTTGTAAAAGAGAAAGGGCCTATTAGGAATTAATGTACTGCACATAGAAATGTCTGGTTGCATTCCTCTTTCACAGACATGTGTTTGGCGCCTGAGGTATTAACTTTCAGACTTTGTTTCTTTTTACAGCATATTCGTCTGCAGTACTGTTGCCTACAAATGGGGTGCAGTAGAAAAACAAACTGTGTTGCCTTTGCACTTTCCCAATGCTCTCAGATGAAAAGGTAGGTCATTCATAGAATCATGAGTGATCTCAATGATTTCTTATATGAGACACCATAACCTAGTGAGAGTTTATTTTCAACTTTGGTAAGAACTATAACCCACATTAAGTTTCTATTTATAAGTAGCAGAATTTTTTAACACTCCAGTAGCAATAGAATCAACAGCATTGTCATGAAGTGTCTCTGTAAAATGAGAAAATAATAAATGCTTAGGCACAAAATTAAAGGCAAATCATTGTTATTTAATAAACAGACAATTGCTTCCAAAACATATTACATCCTTATCTGGTTCAGAGCTACTTTATGCACTATTTTGATTAAGTGGTTTTATTTTATTTTTGTATAAATGAAAACAACTCTTGTTTTGCAGACATAAGAATGAAAAATACATTCTGCAGGATGTTACTCACAAATCTTTCAAACAATAGTTCTGACCAGAGTACCCCAAAAAAAAAAAAAAAGTCTGACCAATGAGTTGCACAATTTATGTTCTAAAAGTTGTCTGTGCTATAAAATAACATTTGCTAAATTTCTTCAAAACCAGTGTATATATCAATTCAGATATGAACATACCATTAAGTTAAATCTAGTATTTTTTTAATGTAGCTGACAATAATTTTTTATTATATACCTTTCCTCATATTGCAATGCTTTTTTGGTAGTTCTACTCTTGTATCCTTACTTTGCAAGAATAACCGTGCAGCTTTTCATTTGACATTAGCAGGTTACAGTACTCAAGGCAGACATCAGAAATTATATAACTAGGTATGTCCCTATTCATTCTTCACTTTTTGTACAAGAATAGCTAAAAAGAAGCACTAGTCCCTCTATAAAATGTGTATTATATTAGTGTGTATAATGAATATTATATCTGTTCAACATTAAGCAAAAGATAATAATAATCATTTCAATAGTAGGATGTAACTGCTTATACATTACTAAACAAAGGAAATTGGAAAGGACCTTTATGTGACTTCACTCCAGAAAAGAGTAATTGGCAAGAGAATACTTGGGACAGAAGTCATTGCACCATCTTTTAACATGATAGCAACTGTGTGTTCATGTACGCAGAGCTACTCAGTGCAGGAGAGTTGAGAATATACGCTCCTGTGCATGAATATATGTGAACAATAATGCTAACACTAGTCACTTAAATGGGAATAAAGAGGAAATGGATGGAAAAAAAAAATTGATTTTTGTTAGCAGCATTTTCCTCATGTATTCACCAACACTAGAGCTTTTAAGATTCCAAGAACAGAATTCCTTATTCTGTACTCATGGGCACAAAAATGTTCATACAGACTATAATAAATGCATACTTTTGCACAGTGAAGCATTTACTATATTTATCTTCCTGAAATTGATGTTACCGGCAATGATTTATATTTGGGAAAACACTTATTTTCCCTTACATGAAGAACAAACTATTTTTATTGTTACCATTTTTTCTCATTATTTAAAGTTACTTCCAGGTATCTCTGGATTTCTAGTTTAAGACCCCCCTGTGGGGAATCCATTCTAGATGGAATTTCATGATGACATATCAAAAAAGAAAATCTTACCTTGACATCTTCATAGCTCAGTCTGGTGCTATAACGTACCTGTTGACATTGACCAACTGGTTGCTATGACCCAAAGAAGAGCAGCACCTGCTATTCTGCTCATTGAAAGGTATACTGATCTCAGTGTTGCACATTTAGTTTAAGGATGTTTTTATTTCATTTTTAATTATGAATTCTACTCAGTTCAAATGGTTGTACATAAAAAGGTGTTGTTATTTTACAAGTTACCATGCAAGGTTACAGAAAAGTCTTTCTGCATTCGTAAAGAAAGCCTCACCCAAAAATTCTATGCACAAATCAATATATTTGGAGACTGAAATTCAGAGCAAATTCAGAGACAAGCTCTCATGCTCTTTTCTTCTTTGTACTCCTGTGAGAAATGAGCCTCTTCTCCTCTAACTTGCCATGAATTTTAGCCCCTATTCTTTTGCATACAAAGAAGGGGGAGCTCCCATGTGGGCTTGTGCAATATGTGAATTTTCTCTGCCGTCACCACCACCTCTCTCACCCCTGATCCCACTGAGTGGAGAACCAGCACACCACCAAAGAGACACAATAACTTTCCACACGCCGGGGAGCTTCCTCCGAGAAATCAGCAACACTGCTTTAATGTACTTCATTACACACATTGAGATGGGCCCCATCCAAAAAGTTTCCTCTGAACACCACCACATGGGACCCCAGTGGGTGAGAGGATCAGCACCCACACAGCTCCAGCCTCTTTTTTGACACCTCTGAGGACACTCGACCAGAAGTCAAGGTGACTTGCTCTGGCTGGAGCAGCTCTATAACTTCACATTAAACCATTACCTCTCCTCTCCTGAAAAAGATGAATCCTCTCCCCATCCCTTTTTTGTTTTTACACACAACAGGTGAACAAAGCCCCAAACCAAGAAAAATCTGACATGCTTTCATTAATATCAATTCAGTACAGTATTTTACCCACTTAGCTCATAGTTACATTACAGATACTTGTCCAGAAACTTGTCTTGCCACACTAGATAAGAATGAGCAGAAATTTCACAACAAACACACAGCTGAATCTTGCATTAGTTGTGGAGATAAATCCCAATGTCAGCATTCTATAACACATTTCTAAACTGAATTATCTCTATTGCAGTTCATTTCCAATCATCAATATTTTAAACTAGGTCTCCTCAAGTAAGGATGTGAAAGCTGACTTACTTCCTCTTTAAATGAAAAGCAGACAGCCCTTACAGTTCGCAGAAGAGATAGCTCACCCATTATTTTATAAAACTACTCCATGGAGAGCAATAAGATTCGGAGGTGCTTACAGGAAAAGAAGAGTCACTAAAAGAAAGATTATCCTAACTAGCTCCATGAACCATCAATATCTTCCTCTGTTTTCCCTAAAAAGGGTTTGTTTTGTTCTCAGGAGGAGAGTAGAAAGCATATGAACAGTGATCACAACTCTTCCAAAAGATTTGAATAACGAAAAAGAAAAGGGCTTTGGTGGCCAATAATGATAGTGGGATGCAGTAGAACAGATGTCACGTCTTGGCTCTATCAAAGACTTTCTAAGTGACCTTGACTTAGGTAAGTCAAAATCTCTCTGTGTCCCAGGTCCCAAGGTAAGCAGGGATAACAGTAATACCATCTTTGTGATCTTGTAGAGACAGCTCCTTACTGCAGCATCTGTCTCCAAGTCAGCCTATGTCAGGCACCTAGGACATTATTGACCTCATATCCGTGTTGAAAATGCCATATGATGTAGGCACCTATGATGATGCAATAGTTGCTCAACAACTTTCTGTACGATATAATAACTTCTAATATGGATACATTTAAACTGTGGACTTAGTCTCAAATAATATAGCATCAGAGTATAAATAGTCTACCCGTGTTCGTGTAGCCACCCACCTCACATGAGGAATTGCTTGTGTAAGGGAGAAATACTAATGTATATGGAGGATAAAAACTAGTTTCTCATCAGATCTTAGGCATCTAAGTTGGATGTAAGCAAATGTTAAATACCTAAGCGCAAACAGAAGGTCTTGAAACACCATCTTTCCTGCCTAATCCTGTGTGCACCTATGTCTTTGTCCTCAGAGTTCTTTGGTGTATGGTCCTGTCCGCATGCAGCTCAAGGTCACTGTCTGAACACATCAGCAACTGCTCTGTGACCCATGTCCTCTGATACTACAGTGCCACTGTGCATGCTTCCTAGCCCTGTGTGGCACATGAACACGCTCAATACATCCACAGGAGGAAGCACCAGAGGAAGTACCACAGCAGCTGCTATTTCACTTAGAGGAGGAAGAGCAAAATCCTGTTACACAATAGCTTAGCAATTACAGATAAGGACAAGCTGCACCCACTTCCCAAAGTGCTGACCCACCTCTGCCATCTCTCAGAGACTGCCTGAAGCAGGAGGCTTGTGGCCATGCTGCTGTAAGGGTGTTCTTGGAGTAGCCACAGCATATATGGCATAAGTGCTTATCCCATCATTTCAGGAGTGCAAGAGATTGTGTGACTCTCTGGTCAAGGGGTCACATACTGGCCTGGAAGGCAGGACACCCAAATTCCTAATCCTGCTTCCAGTACAGTAACACATAAGCAGAAATGTGGAAACTACTATCCATGGTAGAAGAGCAGGTGAAGAAAATCTTGAGTGCTCACGTATGCTCACACACAGGAACATATATAAATGTATCCTAAGATAAATGAATCACTACACATTATTCTTTAGAGGAATAACAAAGGCACCTAACTCTAAGGAAAACTCCTGACTGAAAGATGGCTCCACCTACACGTCAGAGTTAGTTCCAAAGCTGAGTAAAGAAATGGGTCTGAGAACATACTTTATAATACAGAAAAAAACAGGGAAAGAGCAAGGACGCATGGCCAGAGGTCTGCAATAACTTCTGCGTAAGGAAATGATCACATAGTTCATGACCTTTGCAGTCCGGAAAACAGACGACTCAGGAGGGATGTGGCAGAGCGTGTAAAATAGTAAGTGTCATGGAAAAGGTAGTATGGCAGCAACTTTTTACTGTAACTTCGCATTCAAGTTTGAAGGACATCAAATGAAGCTTCAAATGAGAATTAAAATGGAACTGGAAGATGTAGTTCTCGTGAAATGGGTGGGGTTAATTGCAAGGAACATCAAAGATGCCAAAAGTAGATACGGACTTAAGAGGCAATCAGATCACCCTCGCCTATGATCTTCCCTAGGCATCCATTTAAGATTACTGGGAGTTTGGGGGTAGGATTATGCTTTAATTCAGGAAAACATATAAACACAGTCTCCCACAGCATGTTCCATGGGTCAGAGGGACTGCAGGGGTCAGCGTACCAGAAGTGTCAGGGATAAGGCTGACCCTCGGAAATCATTACTTCTTCTAATTGGAGCTAATGCTCAGAGCCAGCTTCACATTGCTTAGGTAGGCAGTGAAATATCTGAAAATCCGACCCTGTTAGTCTGTTAAAACACTAAGGTAAGGGCCTAGACTTTGTATAAAGAGCAGAAAGGTATTCCTGAGGAATACTGAACTGACTACAGTCTTGTAGCTTTACTGCACGGGTTTTACAACCTCTCTCTTCACCTGACTTCTGTCTGGATTGCACAGGATGTGTCCATGTGGCGTCTTGCATCCTGCCCTTAATGCAAACATGTCTTGAGAGGAGAATCACTTAACCAAACAGAAAGAGTCTGATGAAAACTTAATTAAAGTAGGTGGAAGTAAGTCCATTGTACATGCTACTCTGGGAATATACAAATCTTACGGATTTTGAGTTTTTGTGAACCTAAGGGATTTTTAAACTCTCCAAAGGTTTGCAAAATGAATTTGGTCTCTTTTTACTCTGCCATTTAAACTCATAGTTTGTTTTATTTCATGTAAGGATAATTCAATTTTTAAAAACCCACAAAAAATGTTTTTCTAACTACAGACAATCATGTGCAATGTATTAAGGACAGAACAGCCTCCAAGTCCAAGGTTTGGCATAGGCTCAGTTCTAAAGAGACATACTTACAAAAATTAGGATTTTTTTCTTCTCTCTGCTGCTTTCCCAGGGTGTCTCTTTCTTTTTTTCACATAGGCAGCTCTCTGCTTCTTTTCTCACCCTATTTTTCACCAAATATACTTCTGTCTTTCTTACTTTTTTGTAACCACCCTTAGATAGATAAGTAAGATGTACTCCCAGTAATGCTGGAGTCAAAAATTTTAATGAATAATGTTTCAGCAGGTTTAAAATCTGTCAGAATGCCTTAGCCCAATTCTAATAAGAACAGGATGTCCGTGGATTATTTCCAGCACTCTCTCTTGTGAGTTTATCGCTTCTGATTCAGAAGCACTGCATTTTGAATAGTTAGGGCAAATATTCAAAAAGCATTGCCTTAAATTACAATTTGATTTTGTTTAGGGGTCTTCATGCTCCCTTTTTCATTCATTCATCATGAATATGCTAATATGTGAACTGATGACAGAACTGATCAGAGTAAGAAGTAAATTTTAAATAAAGATATAAAAAAATCATTCGTTGGGAAGGACCCAGAGATCAACAAGAATACCTAGAAATTATCAGGAAATGTTTTTGAATGAATTTGAGATAGCTGTAAATAGTTAATGGGGATTTCTTTAGGAAAAAATTAAAGAAAGTCTAATTTACATAGGTAAGTATCAATAAAATGCTCAGTATGAATATTGAGCATTCCCTTTTCAGAGAAAGGGCCGGAATAATGGTTCATTCAGCCACTCCATGGCAACAGTCCAGTCTTCAGGGTCATCACCACTGGCACTAGGAGGAAAATTAAAACTAAACCTAGCTTCTGTTACTGTGGCACGTCATCATGTGTGACATACACCTCAGATCTTCCCTTTCCTCCCACAAAAACATCTTAAAGTCAAGGAGGTTTTGTTGATATTATTCACCACTGGAGCAACACCATAGTATTTATGTAAAGGATGGAGCAAAAGCCGTCAGTTTATAAGAAACATCCTTCCTCAGACACAGATAATTCCAAGTCCAACAGCATCTTCCAAGCAGCCCCTGCTTTTGGCTACTTGAGAGTCATAGTCAACAAAAATGAAAAAGGAATGTTAAAAAGAAATCGGCCTACTGTATCTCATCTGTAAAATTACACTGTCTCTTGCAGAGAAGAGTTACTTTTTAAAACAGACTTTAAAAAATAACCCCCAGAATAAACTAGGCAACCTCCTTAGTCTGGCTCCAGATGAAGAACCATCACAGATACAAGCCAGTTTGAAAAAAATTAAAAGCTAATTCTTGACGGGTAAAAGGTTCAAAGAAAGAAAACTTCAGCATTTATAAAGAAAGACAACTTCTAAAGAATCCTAAATAATATGCTACCAGAGGCATATGTTTTACAAGGCATATCTTTAATGTAAAAAGTAAACAGGAGGTGCATTCTCATGTCAGCAAACGCTGTTCCTGATCCTGCTATGCACAGGGGATGAAGCTTATTGATTCTTTTTTGTGTTGCAAAATATATAGTAATTACAGTGATTCAAATTTCTGCATTTTGAAAGACTATAACTTCTTCTCCCCTAAATTAAAATCCTTTCCATCTGTCCCAGTGCATAGCTCCACGCTTATCTGAACAGCAGCAAGTCAGAAGGATTCCAGAACCTGCCCACTTGGCATTGGTTTAAATATCCAGGTAAAAAAGTAGAAGTGTGCATTAATTCTGGGCATATTTTATTTTGCACGTGTATGCACTTAGAAGCATTTATTGCAGCAGAGCTACTGCCAGAAGCCAAGTGAGTAGATTTTGGACCTGAATATCTTTTCATTGCATTTTTAAAGGAAATATCCAAAAACACATCAATCTATTCTCAGCTTACAGTATCTTAAAGTACAGCGATAAACTCCCTATTACTGACAGCAGCTTTAGCATAAGAATTGCCTGTTATTATGTTGCCTGGAAGTCCTTGGCACACATCAGGATTTGGGCTGTCTAGATGCTGCAAACAGGACTCAGTGAAGAAGGTCAAAAGGAACTGTTATTAAGTTAGCTGTAACCAGAACCACTGCTCAATGGAAAATTTTGGAGAATCTTGGACCCACATGCAGACTAGATGCTCTGGCCACTTGTGATAATTGCTTAGTCTGCATTCTTGAAACCCTTAGTTGCTAACTCTGACTGGTTTTAAACTGGAACCCCTTTTCCTGTCAAAATCCCAAGGCACAGAATCAACAGAAACAATGGAGAAGAGGATGTTATTCCACTTCACAAAATGTTATCTGAACACAGAATAAGGACAGAGGCTACACTGAAATGTAAGCAAACTGCAATTTTACATATTGCAGGCCAGAAGCTGCCTGCATCTGAAAGGCCCGTTCTTTTTCACTAGAAGCAAAGAGGAGGCTGTAAGTGCAAACCAATGGTAAATCTTATGAATGAAACAGAAGGAACTAAAACAAAAACAGTATTGAGTAGTTAGACTCCGACATTTAAATAGTTAATGACCATCTTGCATTGGTGTACTTGCATAATCTTGAAATACTTTATTATTGAGAAATAAAAACAGATTATTTCCTTTACGAAGATGACAGCCAGAATATTTCTTTATGAACTTCAGAGGAGGTTCCTTTCATTTACAAAATGCCAGGACTCAGTCAGTAAACAATACAGCTTTGTTAATTAGTTACCCAACCTCATATGTGAAGTAATAATCCTTGTGATACGTGGCTCTTGCTCCATGAACTCTCTCACAAATAAATGTCTTTTGGTGATAAAGAAGACGTATCTCCCACTCCTTTTGGCTGAATCGTGTTAGTTTTGCAGTACTTCTGTGCTACAATAAATCTACAGAAAAGATTTGAGGTAGTGGCATAGATTTCACAAAATATGTTACAGAAAGCTTACATTGTAAATTCCTCTGTACCCACAGTTATAAAGGACATGTAGCAGCTTGCTGCCTTGCTGTAGAAGAACCCGCAAAACATATGCAAAATAATGAAAGAAAATAAATATTTTAAGGACCTGATCTTGCAAGTTGTCAAGTCGCCACCCAATGATTTCCATGGGAATGTTTGTGCTTAAAGAACGTGCTCAAGAGCTTTAATGATACAAATCCAGAGAACTCAACTTTTTACAGCATTTGTACTTCTCCTCATTTGAAACTCTAAAGATAGTCCTGACAACTTCCTCAGTTGTTTTAACCAGTTGATGTATTATAGATAAAAGAGAGTTAGAACTTGCTTTCCTTTTCACTTAAAACTTTGCCTTTTTTTTTTTTTTTTTTTTTTTTTTTACTGTGTGCCTAAGTACATTGATTAAAGAAAAACCCGCCTCTGCCTAACCTGGGCTCATTGACACATTATTCTATTTCATAATTACATTGAGTATTTTGAGCATGTGATCTGCCATACGCTTTATCTGAATGCATTTCAGCTGCCTGATCTTTTAATCAAAGAGGAAATAGATCTATTTGCGGTAAAAACATGACATGATTACTGAATTTGCCTTACTTTCTAGAATTTACAAGAACTTTTTGTACCCAGGTTTTACAACTGTACCGTGAGTCATCTTCCTAGTATAAATAGAGATGTCATCATTTTTATGACACCATGTTTTCTTTTTCTTGCCCCAATTTCCGTTCTGGCTTTAACCTAACAGTTTAACCTTACTCTTTCACGATTGCTTCCCGTGTTAAACTCGTGCTGCTGAGAACTCTTTGTTGATCTCTTCACCTCTTGCATTTCTGTTTACTACATATTGCATAGTCATTATTAAAACCAGCAATATTTTCTTGGAAACGTTTTTAAGGTCACTGAAGTGTTTTGGATTGCTGCCTGCTAGTAATCTGCCTACAAAGAATATCGTGAATCAGTGCTTAGCCAGTTGAACCGATTGTTGCTCATATTATTATTGTTCTCAAATGACTGGGATTCTGTTGCGGCAGGAGCTTTACAAATATAGGAAGAAACAGTACAAAAGGACCAGCTGTTGTTCAGATGCTACAGGTTTTAAAACCCTTTAACCAAAATGACACATGACTTTCATTAAAGAACAATGTTGTAATGGTTCTAGTACTCTTGGCCAGGGTCAAAATAGCTGGCTTTTAAAAAGAGCAATTTTTCTACAGGAGCTAAAATGCTAAGTAAATGCTTTCTTTCTTATGCTTCTAAATAGAAACTTTCAGAGGTAAATGGCAATGATAATTATATTTAATACATCATACTGCAATGTACTACGGGTCTTAAAGCCAAAGACAAAATTTGGTTGCTCTTGTTTTGTCATGGTGAGAAGCATAATATATGTGCATAGACTATTCATCCTAAAAAAGTTGAACAATGTCATACTTGTGCTCAATCATCTGCACAGTATTCCAAATCATTTATAGAACATTTTAATGTATTTACCCCAGAATAAATTGAGAAATTATTTTCTCTGTGGTTGCTTCACTTCCCACTGGCTTCAGCGGCAAAACCAGTTTAAGAAGCCTGGGCTTCTCCTCTTTCACCACACCAGCTTTCTTCCTCCCCAGCAATACCCACAGAGCAGTTTGTGGGGCTCTGTGAGAAGGTGGGCTGCTGAAAGGCTCTGGGTTATGAGTGACCCTGGAGAGGCTGATATACTGTGGTGTAGGGGTAGGAATGAGAGACGAGCAGGAGAAGAGGCACATGGGAGGAGAGAGGACTCCTTCAACAAACATTATCTTTGTAACACAGACTGACATCCTGAGAAATATCCTCCTGTGGCTCAGGAACAGCAATGGGAAGGTGTGAAGATCTCTGCAACAAGTTCCCAACACCTTCAGTAAAGGGGAGAAGGCACTGAATCTTTAACAGCAGTCGTAACTTGCAAAGGCAAATTAATCACAGGCATTAAAGGGGTTACAAACCCACTCCTCCTTACCCCCAAAGTCTACAAAGTACAGCTAAAAATTCTTCCCTTTATTGGGGTCACTTATTTCTTCAGATATTGTGATATTATTATTTCACTGATGCTGCTGTCACCTTATACCCTTTTGTTAACTCGAAAATGCACTGAATGTGAGACTAAAGAAAGGCTCAGTTAGATTATTTTTTCTGGCTGTGGCAGATCCAGTGCCAATGGTTACCCATACGGACATCCCCAAGCTGCTTACCCAGGCCTCACCACCCGTCCCAAGAGAGATGGCTGCACCTTCCCATCTGCTAGAATCACTGCAGGCATAGCCTCTTCTAACCCAGTTCTGTCAAAATTGATCCATGCTTTAAAAAAAAAATATATATATATTTCACTGCGAAGTATTTAAACTCACTCAAATCATTTTGACAGAATAATGTTAATGAGTAACAAGACATTCAATTCTGCTGGAGGCTGAGGTTAGGGAGGGGGGCAAAAATTTCCACTTGGAAGAAAGTAGCAGGCAGGTGACAGCAGCCGAGTAAGTCAGTCCCTTCACCCTGCTGGCAGCCACCATATGTAGACTCATCTCATACTGGCTATCAAAGTCTGACCCAAGCCTTCAGTTACTCCTGAGTGATGCTTTTCAGACAGTCGACAGCATCTGTTATTCAACAGCAAGCTAGACAGGACAGCTCAAGGGTGCCCTAGCCCAGACTGTATCTGGATTTGGGTGTAAAAGAAGAAAAAGTAATGAACAAACAAAAATAAAACTATTAAAAAGTAAATTTTGAACTTTTCTTTACACACTGTAAAGCACAAACATTGAAAATATTTATTTATGTTTCAACTTTTCAAGTGACAACACTGCTTGAAATTCAAAATACTGACTTTGAATGAGAGTTGCACAACTATCAGGCAAGTTAGTCTCTTAGGATGCACTTTTCCAAACTTTAATAAACCATGGAGACACCACTGCCTTATCTTATTGTCTCTGATTCCTTTTTCAATCAAATATGTTTCAGTTCTGGTCATATGTTATTAATTAGGTAACTACATGCTCTCTTTTGAACGGGTCGTGTATTGAGCAAACCTTGAGCTACATCCAGATCAGTTACTTCCAAATTCGGCTGTGCCAGAGCTGGACTTTTTCGATGGCAAAATCACTTATTAATTATTCTAAGATACAAGTTACTGTGGATGTGATTCTGTTTTTATTTTGCTGATATAACGCAGTATTACTCGGTCAGCAACTATATAAGGAAGTATAAAACAAAACATTTATTTACATCAGGCTGCATTGCTGTTGACTTAGTAACACAGTAGCAGGAATCAGCCTCTCTGAATCATTAATACCTTAAGGGAAAATTACCTGGCTGACACATCATTCTTTAATGTAATTTTTCCATGTCTTACCCCTTTCAAACAAAATGAAGGGCTATGCTTTAAAACCCATGTAATATGTAACAGGTGTGGGATTTGGTAACTTTGCTTGCATTAAATGAGCAGGTACTCCTAAAAGCCCTCACAAAAGAGCAAGTTTGGTCTCAGAAATCCTACCTTAGCACACCTAAAGCACAGGAGTTGTGTATAAGTGTGCATTATTTCCGCATTATATTCTGCAAAGTTTTAAAACGTTTGCTTGTGGATCTCTACTTTTTCATATGCTGAGCTAAATGACAGAAAGTGTAAGTGCCAGTGCAACTCAAACTACTTACGTTTTTTGTAACTGGCCTTGGAGAAGACTGCAATCGTTATCAAGAAGAACAAATTCATTTTCATTAGGAGTTTGGATAAGGAAAGGTTGTAAGAGTGAAAAGTACTTGTAATGTCAGAAGACCATTCTTGTAAAGTATCTGTTTATTAAAAGCTACCAAAAAATTAGCTAAAATATGAACGTTAGTTTAAAACACATGAGATTTTGAAAAGGTTGTGGGAAACCCAAATATTGGGTGGGTCATTTTCATGGATGAGCCTTGAAAAAAAATAAAATAAAATAATAATAATAATAAATTAAATTAAATAACTAAATTGTCATCATTTTATTATTTCCAAAGTGAAAAGTAACAAGATTTTCCATGTCCAGCAGAATATATGCACCACCGTTATCTACATATCTATGTCCCATGCATGTATGTACTCAGACCACCACAACGGCTCTAGCTCCTGAATGTTTGTTCCCTTCCAATAATACTTTTAGTTCCTGCCCATATTCCTAAATTTTTCCTGCTTTTCCTGCTTTTCAACTTAACTCACATTTTTTGAGAAATTAGGCTAAACTCAATTTAATTTTTCGTGGAAGGGTTTAAATTATGAAAATACTAAAAGTTCTAGTATGATTATGTAGGGCTGATTTCTATATCCACAAACACTGAGAGGAAGAGACCATAGCAAATACAATTCCCCTGGTTGTGTGGATGGCAGAGAAACTTCAGGTTATTTCTTTTCCACTTTGGACCTCATGGGGACCCTTGTAGTACTGCTATGGAAGATACTCAGCACTCCTCAGTCCTAGAGGATTTGACACAACCCCATTTCACCTCTGTCAGATCTTGGCATCTCAGTGGAATAATTCTCTGTCCTCGCTGTGCCTGTCCTACAAGCTGTAGCAATAAGGAGTCATTGATCAGGACATTCCATGCCCACTACATTGCACAGTACTTATCCCAGATGTAGCATTCTGCAGTATTTTCGTTAATGATTTGCATAAGGGAATCAATAGCCCTCATATTAGCTTTGCAAAGGATGCAATGCAAGGAAAAGCCGTAAGCCCTACCCTACACAGACAGCAGGTTTTGAGTTCAGAAGGATGAAGTGAAGAAACAAAGAGGATGCATTACAGAAATAAGATTCTTGTGGTCATTAAACAAATGGAGCACATTTCACTAAGGACAAATCCACAGCATGGCACTTGGGAATAAGTGGCTGAACAAATACAAGATGGGGAAGGACTGACCAGGCAGCAGTTCAACACAAGGGATCAGAGGTCACAGGCTGAACATGCGTCAGTAATGCCACTGGGTTGCAAGAAAAGCAAATATCGTCCTGGAAAAGTGTCAATGGGAAGGCTTTGTTCAGATGGAGTACCTCATTTGGTCTGAAGCATCATTTCCAGGAACGCCAGGAATCAAATGCAGAGTGTACAGAAGAAAGCAGGTAGAGCTCCCCAAGTCGGGAAACGTTGGAAGGACCTGGCCCTTCATCTACAAATGAAAAAAACGTAGGGAAACTTGGTAATGGTTTTCAGACATGTGAAAGGCTAATGCAGAGAGAACACTGCTGTGGACTAAACGTGCAGCAAGGGAGAATCAAGCAAGAATCAAAGTGGATCAACAAGTTTTAGCAAAATAACTGTTTCTTGTGTAGACACAGCATTTTATAATAATGTATTCACTTCATTCTTCTATGTCATTTTTTTTCTTGGAATGGTTTTTCCCATAGGAGAATTTAAGCTACAGAGTCAGAACAGATTAATTATTGTAACTATTTTAACACCAAGCAGTGCTAGGAAGGAATCCCAGTTAACCTGGATCTACTCTTTGGGTTCCAAAGCGGAGGTGGGCTCAGTGTTCCCTCTTTTTTGTTTTTGTTTTATGTTTGTTTGTTTTTTAATCTAGATAATTTCGAACTAGGGTGTGAATTAATTTATCTCTTTGCTTGGGAAGACTGATCATATTTCCTGGTGTTGTCTAATTTGGCAGGAGAAAAGTTAATGTTTTGTGTCAAATACTTCTGTCCAGACAGGAGCATCTCACTGTCACTGATTTTAACTCTGATTTCATTCAAAACTGCATGTGAACAGAAATGCTTTTTTTTTTTTTTTTTTTTTTTTTTTAAACTTAGTGGAAGGATTGCACAGATAATTTGGAATAAATTCTCTGATCAGCTACAGGCACTAATATCATACCAGCAAGGAATCTGCCTCAATGGCCTCCTCTGCCTTGCACAGCTTGTATCATATGGTAGTATTTGATGTTGGTCAACACCTGCATCTCATTAATATGATTGTTATCTTACAACTACAGAGTACCATACAATCAGAGTAATTTCATGCTTTACAAGTGTAAAAGAATAAAGTACACAAATACACAGAATCATTTTGCTAAACATCAAGTGTTTGAGATGTCAAACAATGAAGATTACATGTAAAAGATGGACAGACAGAGAAAGAGCAAACAAATCAGAGTTACCAAAGCTGGAATTTCAGATATTCTCCTATAAAACAACCAAGAGTGAATATATGGCTGACTGGTCAAACAAACCT
This sequence comes from Anser anser, assembly GCF_964211835.1. Lineage (NCBI taxonomy): Eukaryota > Metazoa > Chordata > Aves > Anseriformes > Anatidae > Anser > Anser anser. Next base: position 33,734,425 of record NC_139720.1, on the reverse strand, counting down.
CTGCAACTTAACATATGTAAATAAATTTAAAATTTCACAGTAAGCATTTATGATATCTGAATGTAGAATGTCTTCCTCAATAATATACCTCATAAAGACCAGAAGAAGAAATAATCACGTCCACAACAGAGGAACATCAAAGTTTAGTTACTTCATCTTTCCTTTCCATTGGAAATGAGACATTTATTAAAATAGAAAGCCAAGAATATCACTTATTACTCGGATTTTATTTATTTATTTATTTATAGACCTGGAAAATGGTGAAGTACTATACTGAAGAATGCATAAATCATTAGGAAACCCTATGTCAGCTTATCTTAGGACACCTTTGAGACTATTTTGCCTGTATATTTAGACATAGTATTAAAGATATCTGATTGTGGAAATGAATGAAAATGAGAAATAGAAACAAACATTTTTAAGTTTGACAGCTCTTTACCTACGTCTCTAATTTATCTGGTAAAAGCAGCACTTGTTTACATATCAGAAGAAAAATAAGAGGTACATTAGCCTTCACTCTATTGCAGCTTCACTAGCTTTAAAGCAGGCAACATTTGTATTTGATTATTTCAAGAGAAGAGAAGTTTTAAGAGAAGTTTTAAATGCTCTGAATGGCACTGAGCATGTGAGACTACAGTCTAGGGCTCCAGTCCTAATGTCTGCGTGTCTGGGAGGGAACCACTTCAATGGTCTCTAGGACTTCACGTGCCCCAGTGAATGAAGATAAGTCAGCAACAAAAGTAGAAGAGATCACACCATCCCGTGTTCCTTCTCCTCTTCCTCTCATTTGCACTGCAGAACACACTATGTATCTGAACTCAGTCCAGCTGCAAGAACAATTACGGGTCACCAGATGTTTGTGATCACAAATTTAGTGAAAGATACGACATCCAGAGCTGAGCTGATGAAAGACATGTGAGCCTTCTTTATGCATTTCATGTAAAATAGCTTGGGTTGTTTAAAATTGTCCTGGAGAGCTATTGACTTTGCACTGAAACAAATGAGGAAACTTCACATGATCTGCTCTGCTGGTTTGGCCGTGGGAGCAGTAACACCTCAACGAAGCACAACCTTTCTGCAACAAGTTTCTTATCACGGCACTAATGTGTGTTTGGAACCTGAGACCGTGCTTGGCTCAAAAGGATTACAGCTTCAAAGACAGCGGCTAGGAAGAACTGACTGAAGAAAATCCAAGTGCCTACCCACTCAGATTTACACAACCAATTATATTATCAGTGCAGCATTCCTGCGTGCCTAGCTTTTACATGATTATCCCAAGATAGATAAAAGGCCGAATTAGTCATACAAGTCCTGATAATGTTTAAAAAGAGTCACAGACTGATTACAGAAACTGCACGCGTTTTATGAGCACATAATAACAAGAACATTTGTAACTTCTACTGCTGGAATGTTTTTTTAAAACAACCACGTGGTCTCATATAGGGATGATCATCTACATATGGTAGTGTGTATGACTGGATTTGTGTGTATATAAGCATGTAACCAGATAAGGCAATGTTCTAAAGTACTATAACCCTACGTGCTTTACAAAATACATATATCTGTATAGTCCTACTGTTAACTTATAGAAGTAGAATACTGCTTTTTTAATTTGTTTGTTAATAAGGAAAATAAAACCTAGACAGAAGATGTTAGAACAACAGTACTGCCATTTTTATACTCTGTAATTAATACAGAACCTTTCTGTTCTTCAATACTTTTAGCTTTCAGATTTGTGCTGGTTAGGAAAGATCAGCTATACTTTAAAATGGAAAGGATGTTCCCTGAACACTGGGTTCAGATGCTCACCTAGAGATTAACTAAGCTATGTGTTCAAAAATAGATCATCATAATCTAATATTGCCTTCCTCGTGATTTATAAGCAGCTGGAGCTTCAGACTAGAACTAAAATTAAAAATAAAAAAAAAAAGTGTAGTACTCAGTAAGAAAGTATTTTGTTTACCCATGAAAGCTTGTAGTGACTCTACACAGTGAGACTCCCACACCTTCCTTTTATTAACTACAGGATTGGGGCCAAATTCTTACTGAATGCCTTTAACTACAACCAACACAATATTATGTAAATACAAAATCCTCACAGTAGTAAAAGGAGCCTTTAAATGCTGTCATATTTTGGTTAAAAAATATATTTATTTCTTCTGCATGTACTTAGAGTCATCAAAAAACATATAGGTAGCTAGCATAAAGCTGGACCATCTTTCCATGCATCGTGAAGGCTAATAGCCTACAAAGGCATATTTAGGAAGTGGGGTCCCTCTGAGGGTGGGCTCTTTCCAAGCTGTTCAGCAAAGCTAGGTGGTACCAAGAAATGAGGTAGATATATTTTTCTTTTTAAATACTCGACAGCTTGTAAACATAAAAACTGAAAAATGGTTTTGCGTCCACCTGAAAGAAGGATGAAACTAGATGCCAGGATCAAAAAAGGAGAAGCGTTGTCAGCCCTGCCAGAACTGGTTGCAGCACGCTGCTGCCCAGACACGGTTGTTCCATAGGTCTGAGCCCCACGTGTGCCACAAGGGAGGACGTGCCAGGAGCCTAGGGTAACCCCAACAGAGGCAGGCAGACACCACCAACAGGGCAGTCCCACAGCACCTGGGCAGGGTCGGGCTGGTTGGAGGGACACAGTCCTTCAGCAGCCCCAGAAACGGGTATTGCACTAGGTTCATGGTCCACCCAGGGGCTGCAGCCAGGTGTTCTTGCTGGAGAGAGCCAGGGACAAGGCTTCCCATAATACAAGTTCAAGGTCAGGCCGGGAGGTGGGCTAGAGACAAAGTTGCCTGTAACATGGGTCCAAAGTCCAGCCAGGAAGGCAGCCAGCAAACCCAGATTGCAAGAGAGCTGGACACGGGCATGCCTATAACACAGTGCCAACAGGAACGGGATGCCCAGATCTGAGCTTACACGGGCAGGGTGCGTGTCACAGGTGAGGCTGCTCGGGTCAGCTAAGGCCTGGTTGTGCCCTAGGAGGCCTGAGGGAGCCTCACACAAGGCCCTGCCATTGCCCATGGCACAGGGTACACATAGAAGGGGGTCTCCCATCTTGGCAGCCCCGCTCCAGCCCCACCACAGCTGCAGCCCTAGGCTCTCTCCTTCCCTCAATCCTAAGCAGAAGGCATCACACACTACAGGTTTCAGCATCCACTGAAATGCAGGGGTTTCTCACAGGGCCTGATTCTCAAGCGAAGTGCTGACATCCTGACTCCGACACTAGCTCCTGTCAGGTTAGCACCCCACTCCTACTCCGCATGTCCTCCCAGTCGCTGTAGGAGATTTTGTTACAACGGGAAGGGATCGCTAGGACAAAGGGATATGCAGAGGCACAGCCATTTCTTGGTTGTCGTGGGCTTTCAGGGAAATCAGAAATAAATGTAAAAAGAGTTGCCAAAGTAGCTCTGTGCTAGTCATAGGTACCCTGACACTCAACAGTCCTTCAGTCTTGGAGGGCATATGATCATTTTGTGCCACTGACCTGCAACAACACAATAGGCAAGAGCTCAGCCCAGGTAATTGTACAGTGAAGGGTCCACGACAAGTTCTTGATGATAATTTAGTGAATAAAGTAATGAACTGGCCTTGCTGGAGACTTTTCTGCCTCTCTGTGACTCCTTATAATGTGTCCTCCTCCGCCTCCAGTCTCTCTTTTTCTTGTAAAGCCTTGCTATAAGTTAATTTCAAAACTGCATAAAATTAAAAATAGTCAAGAAGTCTTTTTTTCTGTCATAAAGGTTTTACAAGGTGCCAATCTGATCTCAGGAGTATGGGTCATGGACGTTAGGTAGACAGGGATAAACAAAGCCAAAAGCAATGGAACAAAAGATGTCTTGCCTGCACTTAGGGAAACTCCAGGGATAGGTTCGTGTGATTTTGTCCAGATCAGTTAATTCTCTCTACTGTGATATCGCGTTAAATGTCTTAAGAGAAAGGAAAAAAACTATTAAAAGAATGTGTATGTTTTCTAAGTCAATTTTCGCAGCAATGAAGGTCTCTGAGTTTCTATTCAACAGTGAATGGTATTTGTTACGTATAATACTAAAATTTTTAAATAATATTTGTAATGCATATGAAAAACAAATAAATAATATATCTGTCTAGTGCACTGATATAGTAATTATTGCCTAAACTCTGCTTCATCCTGCAGCCAAATTCTCACTGATATTATCTTAGCATTTCTCATGTGAGAGTCCGTTTTGAACTTTTTAAGTAGAAGATTATATAAATATGGATTATGACCTTGAGGAGTTCAGTAAACTAACATGATGTTTAAAATGACTTAGTAATCAGAATAGAAAGGAACAAATTGTGTTTAATACTAACATTCTCTAGCCATGATTAACTCCAAAGATGACTAAAAAGCATGCTTCTCTTTTTAAAAATATTAATAATTTCAACACTAATTAGTAGATCTACTTAACAATATTTCTCAAGATCATAAATGATCTTAAATTTCTGGTGAAGGGATTCCAGGCTGCATTACTTCTTGTAGCCTCCTTGCTCATTAGCAGCAGCCACGATCACCTTCTAATTAAGTTTCTTTGCATGTGTTTATCTATGCATGCAAGGGCATTTTATGTGGAATAAAAGGGAGAACTTGTGATGTAGACGTTCTGCATTTCTTTGGGGGTGGTTGCAAGATATGTGGATTGTTCCACGTGTGTGCTGATCCAGAAAATGTTTTTCCTATATCACAGGGGTACAATAAATCTCAAAAAGACACGTTTACATGACAAATTACAGTAAAATCTTTAATGGTCCAAGGTAAATTTCAGTCTCAGTTAAAAGACTATACCTATGCATTTTACAAAGAACGCAAATGGCTAAACAAAATGTGAAGTGCCACGATGTTTATGGGATAATTGTGTTCCTAGCAGCTGTATAAACCAAGTACTTTGAGGATTTTAAAATAAGCTGTAGATACTTCTGTAAACTTGCACTGGATTCTGCTTGTCACGATCCAAACGTACTTACACATTCACGGCAGAGAAAATTTAAAACATCATACAGGAAGGAGAAACAAATGCAATGGACATATTTTATGGGTCCATAGTAAAACTTGCCTACGTTTATGAAAAGGCAGTCAATGTTTACAGCTTCTTGTAGCTTATTTTGGCCTCACAAACTATTCAATATAGATTATATATTGGTATCATAAATTGTAGATTATCTAGATTTAGATTTAACCACTGTAGTTATGAAGATATTTGTTCAGAAAACATAGCCAACAGAGTAACATCTATCTCCCCGGTTTAGTACTCCTTAAATATTTGAGCAAAATTCCCCCTGGATTACCGCACTGCAAACCTCCTAGCTCAGCACACTGGAATGAACACTGTCATATTCTTTCCTTTAAATAACAACGAGTCATTACTGCCTGTAAATGATTTAATGTGGATAGATTTTGATTTACTTTGCATAGCTGCCTAAATGCCTTTCTTCTCCCGCTTATAGCATTTTCAGTGAATTCAGCTGTAATGCTGTGTCATACTTTCATTTCCCAAGCAAGGGGCGTAACACTCCTCGCCTGATACACAGCAGGGAGGGTCTAACAGCTCTAAGGAGAAACAGAGGTTGTCAGTCATTCGGCAAAAGTGTGACTCAGCAGCTGCTAAATAAGCAGTAAAAATACCCTGCACGTGGGAGATAAACAGAAGGGGCAACATCTTTACAAGAAAAGAAATTCCCCAGTATGTATATAAACAAAAACGTCCTTCCCACCGTACTGAGTGCACATGGTAGGTTTTCCACCAATTTATTTTTGATCTTTTCGTTGTATATAAGGGACAGAGATTTATCTAACAATTCCAAATTTTTGCGAGGAATTGATCCATGCGGATTTCTGACTAAATTGAAGATGTCCATTTTGCTCATTGAAAAACCGTCCACGCTCAGGTAGTAGAACGATTTTTCTTACCACACTCTAAATGTTTACAAATGTTGCTCATAAATATTAAAAATTAAAAACCATCTTTCCAGAATAAAAAAATAAAGAGCTACAAGTTTTCTACATGTGGACACCAGCCAGCTTAGGATAGATCTACAGCAAAAACTCAATCTAAAAAGCCAGTGGAAAAGTCCTTCCTCGGGAAGTTAAAATGTGCATATGCATATTATATCAGACTGAACACACTGCAAATGCGTTCATGCACAAAAAATAAAAAATAAAATAAAATCTGCTTCCTGCCATTCTGTAGGGGAGTCCAGGTTTAAATTTCTAAATGCTATTCTTTAAGAAATGAGAAGACACCTACAACACCTATAGCACTATTCATTTTCTCTAGTACAGGAATCCAGCAAAAGTAAAGATATGAAAGTTTCTATCAGATTGACTACAACCAGCTCCTTGGCTTCAGGAAAGACCACTGTGCAAAGTATAATAAAGGTACATAAAACCCAGTTCTTACTGTGCAAAACATAGGGATCTCAAGTATATTGATCAAGAAAATGTTCTGGAAAAAAATAACAAATGGAAGAAGTTTCTGTAAATGCCTAAGTAAGCTTTGCCATCGCCTACGATAAATGCCAGATTACATGTGGGTTTAACAATTTCTTGCAGATGAGTATTGGAAACCATTAAATACAAATGTAGATACTATCTCGATAACCTAGAACGTAAACTGCATGGTTCTCCTTTTATGCTCTTTCCTATGTTTTGTCACAGAGGAAGCCTTTATTGGCCACTGTCAGGGACAAAGTATCAGATTTTTGGGGCCTTTTGAGGTACTGTGAAAAGCCATTCTTGTTCTTTACATAGATGTAGATGAAAAGTGGAATTTTAAGTTCAGTAGGTAATGGTTGTTGCCCACAGAGTAGGATCCAATCCTCAAAATATTTAGGAATGCCAACAATTTTCCAAAAAAGAAGATAGTACATACAATTTCACACAAGCACTTACAGAACGGAGATCCAATTAAAATATGTTTGCATTGCTATCAGTTTGCAGTATATTTTTTAGCAAGCAATTCGAAGTGGGGAGCTAACCTTGGTGGTTCACCAAGGCTTTGTTTTCCATCAAAGTATACAGCTTATTGATCTCCTGCCTTAGCCTGCCTTTTTTGCGCCATCAGTGCATCTATACTTACTCTAACTGGTGAAGCACAGAAGCATCTCAGTAACTACACAAGTACCACGTATCACAGATTATTTTTTTCCCCTTCTGAATACAGTTCTTTCACAGAGCCTTGCCTAGAGAGCTCTGTCAATTTTTTTAAACTTACACTATTTCCAAGGGACCCACAAAAATGCCAGTGAGTTTTCCAAGATCTGAAGCATTATTTAGTTGACAATATGCTCGAAGATCTGCTGACATAGTAAGTGGTACTGATGTACAGACTGCTGTAATTATGGTGAAAACATCTCTGGGAATCCAAATGCATATCTTAAGTTATACTCTCTGCCACCAGCAAGTAGTAAAAGAACAAAAATAGTAGCTTTTGTTCCCATAAAAATCTTAAAAAATAATAATATGTGGGATGGCTTATAGAAAATGCTAGTTTCAGTTAATTAACGAATCCCATTCCCAAAACTTTTCTAGACTCATACTGAAAAAATGAAAAGATATACTTAAAAACTCATGTTAATTTCACACAGGAAAAAAAAAAATCAGTATTTGCTGAGTGGAAAAGATGAGTCAAGATTGATGGAGAAATGCTATTTTTAAGCCCCCTAAAAATGTTACGGAGTTAAAAACATAAAGTAAAAATTATTTTTATAGCAGTTGGCAATGTCCATTTAAGGCTGACAGTTTCATGTGGATGAGTAGTACTACATATCATATGCAGCACCCACTGTTTTGAGTTTTTCGCAGTGTAGCAGCATACTCAGATGGCTTTAAAACTCAGATTCAGAATGTCTCCCTATTTTTGGTTTAAATCCAAGTTATAATTATAGTAAATGTACTATTTTTTAAAAGAATGCTGTTGCTTATGCTCTTAACATAGTGATTTTGTTGTTTTCATATTGCAAAACTGAAACTAGACTAGGATAAACACAGAGGGAAAAAATTAGGGCTTAAACCAAGTTTAATATGTAACTCCGACTCACCATCACAAAGCCCAAGAGGCAGGATATGCAATCCTGCATTCCTTACACACTCGTAATTCCTCTTGGCTTCAGTAGAAGTTTTGTTTGAGAAAGCATATAATCAAAACCTATAATTTCATTAATTGCATGCCACAGGCAGTCAATGTGAGGTAAGAATGAACCGAACTGGTTGGAAGGGAGCTGGAATCTTCAGCCCTGTCTGCATCTTTCTGGACCACTGGGTCTACGCGGCAGAGCTGTGAATCTTGTCTTCTCCCCACTCACCCACACTTCCACCTTCCTCGTGACCAACCATGTCTGCCGTGCAGAGGAGGCCGCAGTGCAGGTGCTCAGTCAGGGTACAACACAGCCCTCAGGTCTCTGACACTACTCTGCGTTACCACCCTTCTGCAAACTCTTGTCAGTACCTAGGGGTTCAACAGATGGAGAATACAGTATAAAAAATTTTCTAGTATTCACACACAAGACACGGGCAAACTGAATGTTATGCAGCTTTCAGTGCAGATTGCTTTGCATACCATATTACATATTTCATTACATGTCCTTTGGGCAGTTTAGGAAGTATCATCTAAAAACCATGTGGACAGACTTGGCTTTTACAGTGTTACTGTACACGCAACTTTTCGATGCATACCGTAAACATAAATTATTCTGCCGGTCATGTGCTACAGGTAGTTTGAAGTGTTCTACCAGGTTTGTTTATATATGTAAGAAGAAACAGTATGAAACAAGAACCTCCCATGTTATAAAGGCCTTCTATTTGCTAAAACATAACCAAAGAAAAAAACACTCACAGTTACCACCTACTCCTTTTTCTAAACAAAACAAAAAAAATCAAATCAAATTTTAAAAGAAATCGTTCACAGGTTGAGAACTGGAAGGCCATATCAGAGTGAGAGGTGAACCTACAGTGCAGATAAAGCTGCAAACAGAAGTTTGGAAGTGTACAGCATATAGCTCTCCAGCTACAAAAACCCTATTGCATTCCTGTATAATAACCCAGAAACTCTAGTTCATTTCTATATATGTGAAGATAACTCAGTTTCTTCAAGACCTAACTAAAGACTAAATCATACTTTATTTTACAACATCCATATAATAATATACCTTATTTTCGTTTGTCTGGTTTTGCTTTGTTTTGTTTTGAAAGTGTAAATACTCCTCCCTAAATGATTATATGGTCTTTCAGCAAGAGGAACCTAACTAGCATAGGAAGAACAGGACAAATCACCCCATGCAAGAAAATACAGAAACATATTTTTCAGTATTTAGAAAACAAAAATCTTCAGCAGTCTTTATTCTCCAAAATTTTGCAAAAAGTTCCTTCTTAACTATCCTAAGTCTTGAAACTTTGTAAGGAAGCTTGGAATGAGTAGATACACTCAACAGAAAAAAATAAAAGGGAAAAAAATGAAGGTAAATTGATAAGGGGAGACAGAGGGATAAAGGATAAGGAGGCTGAAAGGGAAGGAAAAAAAGAACATAATACTAAAAAAAAAGAAAAGGGAAGAAAAGCAATGTCCCAATGAAAACAAACGAATTGTTGAAACTATGGTGGGAGGAACTGATGAATATTAACTTTTATTATTCTGATTACAAAATATATTTCAAAATTGGATGAAACACATTGTATGTATGTTTTGCCAAGGACATTCTTGGCAATTACAGTCAGGAAAATTATAATTCAATCAGTGAGGCATTACTTAAAACCGCTTGAAAAAGTAGACCATTTGGACCATCAAACGGGCTAAATGGGTAAAGATTTTACAGACTCAATATTGCAGCCTGGTGCGGATAGCACTCGCATGTTGCACAGTGAGCCTGCCAATAATGGAGCCATTAGATACAGAAATTGCGATTTTTCTTCCTAAATGTATTTTACCAGTTTTTATTCTCATAAATGAGCACAGAAACCTCATCGTGGTTTTCTATATACGAGGACAGTTCTGGAAAAAAAATAAATCAAGCACTTGTACAGTGAGGCTGTTTTTTCTGTCACATCTAACATCGCTGTGACTGGTTTTTTTTTCTGTAACTTCAGTTTGTAACTTTTTTGTTGTGGAAATTGTATTGATCATGGCAAGTGGTTCACACCTGTGACTGGGTCTGCAGTTACTCTGTTCGTGTGGTGTGCTGGACAGAGCAGCAATCAGCGCACACCGAACCACCCTTCAGAAGGATGCTGCTGCCAGTGTCTCCACTAGTTGCTGTCCCCAGAACATCAGGGATGTCTCCTCGTTTGTCGAGACAGGAGCAAAACCCACAGCGGCGAGGTCGGCGTGACCTCCCTCACAAACACTGCTAACGGCTGCCGAACGCCGCGCTGGCTGGAGAAGGTGGGCGACCTGGCTCCGGGGCACGCCGTGAGGTCGGGGGCCGAAAAACGGCCCCAAAACCCCTCGGGTGGCCGCCAGGACCCGCGGTCCCCTCGCAGCGTCCCCCGGTCCCCTCGCAGGGCCCCTCAGCGGCCCCCGGCGGCGGGCACCCGGCGGGAAGGCGCCGCAGCGCCCCCGGCCCCGCCTCAGCGGCTGAGGGGAGGGAGCGGGGGGGGGGGTACTGAGGTGGGAGTGACGTCACACGGCGGGTGGGGGCGGGGCCAGCACTGCGGGGATGGAAAATTTTCGGCCCCGCCCCCCGCGCGCTCTGGAACGTTCTGCGGCGCTAACGGTCGCGGCCCGGCCTCGCGCCTCACACCTCACCCGCCCCCACCCCCCCCCCCCCGGCCGCGTGGAGCCGGGGGCCGTGAGTGGCCTCGCTCCGCGTGAGCGGCCCCGTCCGGGCGAGGGCAAGGGGGGAGGCGTCGAGGGCGTGCCCCCCGCTGTCCTGTGTGGGGCTGGGGCACGGAGCGACGCAGCCTGGGGCGCTCCCCTGACAGGAATTTCAGCGCTCCCCCCGTACCGCAAGCACCGGCCCCGCAGCAAGCGGCGGCCGGGCTTCGCCTCCCGGTGCCCGCACGCAGCCGACCCCCGAGGGCCGGGCCGGGAAGGGAAGGGCAGGGCCGGGCCGGGCAGGGTAGGGCCGGGCCGGTCGGGGGGCGGCGCGGTGCGGTGCCGGCGGGCGGCCCCTCCGCGATGACGCGGCCGCATTCCTGCCTGAAGAGCGGCGGCGCCCCGCGGGGGCCGTCAGACAGGCAGCGCCGCCGCCGCACTCGCACCGCTCAGACCCACGGGAAACGCTACTTCTCATCCGCCTCTCGCGCCGCCGGCACTTCGAGCGAGTTTTATCCTCCCCCCTGCCTTTATTTATTTAGGGGTTAGCTGGGCGCTCGTTCCGCCGCCGCTTTTGTAGCGAAGGATTTTTGCTCGTCCTTGCGAGGAGCGCCTGGTTGCCCCCGAGGAAACCTCGCCCCGGTTCCGACAGCAGAGGTAAGGCGCGGCTCGGGGGGGCTGCGGCGGGGCTCGGCCTTTGTGCGCCGGCCGCTGCCGCATCCCGGGCAGGGTGAGGGACGGGAAAATAAATAAATAAATAAATAAATAAAGCCCCGCCGCGGCGCAGCCTGGCGTTATCCTCCTGAAGGCGGAGGGGAGGAGGGCGGGGGGGCCGCTGTGACAATCTCCCGGCGGTGTTGCATCAGTCCGCGCTCCGGTACGTGGGGCTGTGTTGCGGGGGGGGGGGGGGGGGGGAGGAGGGCGCTCCCCCAGCCCCATCCGAGGGGCCGGGGCCGGGCCGTGCCCGCGCCGCCACCTTCGTGCGCGCGCCCCCGCGCCGCGCGCCCCCCGCGCCGCGCGCTGGTACTTTTCCACTCGGCGGCGGGCAGGCGCGCGCCGCCCACGTGACGGGCCGCGGCTCCCGCTGCGGCACTGACGTCGCCCCCTCCCCCCCCCCCTTCCCCCCCCCCTCCCTCCCGCAGGCGCGGCCGCCCCGCCGCCAAGGACACAAAAGAGCGGCCGCCACCGCCGCGCAGGGCTCCGCCGCGCCATGAGCAGCGCCGAGATGGGCAAGTTCAACATCTCGCCCGACGAGGACAGCAGCAGCTACAGCTCCAACAGCAACGACTTCAGCTATCCCTACCCCACCAAGCCGACCGCCATGAAGAGGTCAGGGGGCTCCGCCGGGCACGGGGCGCGGCGTGCGGGGACGGAACGGGGCCGCAGCCGCCGCAGAGGTGTGCGGGCGGTGTGCTGTGCCCTCGGGGGGCTCTCCCTGCGGGCGGGTGGCGCGCTTTCCTCGCTTTCCAACGGAAACGGTACACGGGAAGCGGCTGCGCGAGTTTGTCCGCGATGGTCGCTGATCGTGCAGTGTTTTCTCCAGCCACTACGCCGATATGGATCCAGAAAATCAGAATTTCTTGCTCGACTCCAACGCTGGAAAGAAGAAATACGAAACTCAGTATGTAAGTACCTAGTAATGACCTTTCAAAACCAGAAAAATGTTTTCTTGCCAAATAGATGTTTGTTTTAATTCTGAAATGAGTAACGACTTTCTATTAATTATGACCTATCTTCCTTTTCTCAGCATCCGGGTACTACTTCCTTTGGAATGTCAGTATTTAATCTGAGCAATGCTATTGTGGGTAGTGGCATCCTTGGTCTTTCTTATGCCATGGCTAACACTGGAATTGCTCTTTTTGTGTAAGTATCTTTTGGTTCATCAAAAAAACAACTTTCTGATGTGTAACTGATAATGGATAAATGTTTGAGGTAAAAATTTGACCTTTACAAAATAACCTAGTCATTGCCGTAGGTGCAGGATTGCATTTTAGTATTTATGGGTTGTTTTCATTAAAACAGTTGTGATGCGTTTGGAGGGACTTGTAAAAGCTAAACAACTACATTGCAAGTTCTCTAATCTACAAAACTATTTACAGTGACTTTTCCTTTGCTTTGTTAGCTGTAGATTCTTCATGAGAAACTGATAGACTTCCCTTGAAAAGTCCGTAATTCAAATGAAAACTAATAGAAAAATTCCTGTGGTCATGACTGGAAGTCATAATTGCACAGAAAGTATAGTATTTGGCTGTAGTGAGTTAGAAGAAAAAACTAGGAGGAAGAGGATTATTTTTGTCTTCCGTAAATCTGGTCTTCTCTGCTCTTATAAAATTCTGTGTCCCGATACCACTGATCGAGGACGGGGTCTCCTTTTCCTCCACTGACATAGTTATGCCTATAAGGAATAATGTATTTACATCAACAAAGAAGTCCTTTTTCTTGCTGTGCTTTTACTCAATTCAGGGAACTGATTTGAATGACACCTATAAAAATCCCTGTCTCTCTGCATGTGGAATAACCAGCATATCTTTATTGCTAGATCTGTATTGGCAGAACCTTTCAGGTGTAAGAAAAGACTGTAGTAGCGTAATTGGAAATTGCATGAGGAAACAGTTACCTACAGTGCTTCTAAATGTCCTGGGAAAGGAGATGTTTCATATATTGAAGGCAGTTTGGCTAACACAACATGCAATTTAAGTGACTGTGTGCAAATGGGAATCCTAATACTCACTTAGATGATACTAAGCAGAAGGAACAATTTGCCATAAATTCAGAATAGAGAGATATTTCACCTGTTCACACGTCAGTTGAAGATGTTTTATAGCAGGCATAAGATAACCAGAATAATGCACGTTTAACCATCTCTGAGGAGAAACAAAAATGAAGGGAGAAGGAAATACAAAGTTGGATATCTAAACAGATTTGTACATGATGGGGGGCTTCTTTTCTGAAGAAGAAAGAATGCTTAAAGCCATCAAATCAACAATTGGGTGCAGAGTTCATTTATTTACCTTTCATTTCCAGTTAGTGCATTGAAATCTATTTGCATTAGTGCCAATTCAACGATAAACTAGCGTGTTACACTTCAAGATCTGATGTAGTTGGTAGAGTTCTGATGCAGGAAAGCAGAATTGTCAATCACTAATGATACTGAGGGCTTATGATGACAATGAGGGCATTACAGACATCTTTTAATAACTAGGTTACAGATTCAGATCCAGATGCAGTTGATTATGACAGTGAATTCTTAGAAGACTGCGTGGAATCACTTGTCAGCGCTGTACTAAATAAACTAGTGATACGGTCCTGAAGCCAGAAAGTGAGTGAGCTTCTAGATGAGTTTGCTGACTGATCTTGTCAACACTCTAAGCAGCCATTCAAGGTTAGGACTAAAGGATCCAGAACCTGTATTGTTTTAATTAAACGTAATTAAATGTAACCTTTTACGCATCTCACTGTACTGTTTCTAGTTGATGCCTAAATTAAATCCTGGTTAAATCTGTGCCTGTCAGAAACACAGAGGTTTATTTGTGTGTGCATGCGTTGGTGTAGAATTGGCACGCTAACGCAAGTTTCCTGGATCCCTTGAACAGATCTGTGAAGCTTTTTTCTTAGATGTTCTTGTTTCCACGTCTTTGTACTATATTTACTAATTTCAGCAACGCTAAAAATGACACAAAAGGAAATTGACAGATTACACTGAGAGCTCTAAAAGGAGCTTCATGTTTTTTAGCAAATGTGCCGCTTCTTAAGTTTATAGTAAAGTAGCTTGCTCCTTTTGGTGTAAGAAAGGCCAGGGGGTTTTGAATACATTGTAGTTTTCCACAGTGTTCATCAGCTGTAAAGAAGTCCCCCCTAGTGTGCCACTCCAGGAAGTGCATTTGCTGTGGTTCACTTCAGAGATCTGAATTTTAGGTGTTTCAAAGCTGTGTTTCTGCAAGTAATATATGCAGCATGTAAAATCTGTGGAGAAGATAAACAAGCCACTATCAATTCCCATGTAATCACACAGGAAAAATAACTTTTGAGCCAATAAAGTATTTTTTTTAATGTAAACTTACATTTCCGTTTGAAGACTAAGTGCACAGCTCTCAACATACATTCATTTTCAGTACGTCCTTCAAGGCTTTCGCAGTTTCATCTTTACATTAAAAAAAAAAAAAAACATGTTTATATGTTTAAGCTGAAAGGCTGATTTGTTCATGACTAAGGTAGTCTTTACTTCAGCTGCAGTTTTAGCTGATACACTCAGGACATACTGCTCAACAAGGAAGACAGGAGAAATGCAGTTTCCAACAGTGATACAAAGCCATTGCCATTGGTAGTTTGGTAAATAATTCATATCAAATGTATCCAACTGAAATGACCTGATACTTGTCCTTGCTTATGCTGCCTTATACTGAATAGGTTAATTCTACATTAGAATTCCTCTAAAATGTATTCCTCTGAAATGCATTTTCATATAAAATCCCTTTTAAACGTGGTATTAATTGGGTTTTCAAAATGCTTTTAGCTGGCCTTAGAGTCTACAGTTTATTCCCAGATAATATTCTAATACGATTTTTCTTTCATTGTTTGATCTGCCTTTATTTAATAAGGTTACGATAAGTCATTTATGGCTATTAAAAAGTTGCATGTTTTTCCACCCCCCAGGATACTCCTGCTATTTGTCTCAATAGTTTCTCTGTATTCAGTGCATCTCCTTTTGAAGACTGCCAATGAAGGAGGTATGTCGAAGTATTATTTTGCAAGCGTGGTGTTTGTCTCATACTATGTTTTGGGGAAATGCAGTTCCAATGGGTTGTTTTTCTTTCTTTTAGGATCTTTATTGTATGAACAATTGGGAATGAAGGCATTTGGTATGGCTGGAAAACTTGCTGCTTCTGGATCAATCACAATGCAGAACATTGGAGGTGAGGGCAAGATCTTATAATGTCTATATCATCCATAATAATTGTTCCCTACTTATTGTGGAGACTTTTTTTCACACAACATGTATTCATTAACTGCTTGTGTTCAAGTGAGGTTATGAAACATGTTATGTGATTCTTGCATCTTGTGACATATTCTATATTTGTAATGATCTATGATGTTATTCACCTACAGCTATGTCAAGCTACCTCTTCATAGTGAAATATGAGTTACCATTGGTCATCAAGACATTTATGAACATCGAAGAGAACACAGGGTAGGTGTTAGAACTCCTCATCAGAGAAACTATTAGGAGAAACAAATATGGAGACTGTATATATCTTTATATGAAGACCACGTTCGATACATCATAGGGTAGCTTCTTACTCAGACAGAGATACAGTAAGTTTGCCCTTCCCCTGAGTGCTCCACTACATTTAGATCCAGCCTGTCCTTGGAAAAGGGTAGAAAAACACAGGTATTGCATCTTATTACAGAAAGCTGTTCTCTAAAGAACATCAGGTAAGTGTTGATGTATGTACGTGTAACATATGTATGGCAGTACATACTCTTGATAAGGAAAGGTAAATGCTATTATGTATTGTTTTTTAAATTATATTCCAACTAGTTTTGAGTGATTGTTTTGGTTTTCTCATGTTAACATTGCGGGGAAGTGATGGAATGTACAAGTTAGGTGAACTCATGTAATAAATGTCATAAGGGGCAGCTTTCAAAAAAGGTGTGGGGACTAAACACTGAACTAAAAGAGTTCATATGCCCAAGACCAAAATCATGAACTCCTTGCCAGTTAGTCCTGGAGACAACTTAACTCCATTGTGGCTTTCCTGCTTGGCTCTTAATGAGGATGCCTTGAGTAGAGTTCATGTTACCTAACTGTACTGGTCTGAAAGTTAGATTTTGAGCTCATCATTACTCTGGTCTTTGCATAATCTTTGAAGAGAGAAGGTTCTTTGTAGTGGTCAGTTTAGCGCACCTGACTTAGACACCTGTTTTGGGCATCTCCGATGAGTGATCTATCATGTCACTCTGTATTGAGAGGGTATGTAAAAACAGCTAACTAAAACAAGACGCCTAACTTAGATGGATAGAGTTAAGTGCTATAAATCTCACTCTTCAGAGTTGTACTTCTGTGCCTTGTCCTGAAGTGTCCCAGTCTTGAGAGGGCTGAGCAGCTCAAGACTCCAACTTACACCTAAGCCTGAGTTCAGAAGGTAGGCATTTTTCTGCCTGTGTTCCCCAAGGGGTTCAAGCCATTTGGTGTTCATACAGCTTGCTGGTGGATATTGTCATGATGACAGTGCTATTTTTTTATTTTTATTTTTTAATGTATTCAGATGAAGAATACAATACCTGATTTGCTTAATAGTGTAGTTCTTACAAGTTCATTCCTGGGACAGTTCATTTCCCTCGTTTGATTGAATCCAAGTCCTTATGTTCCACTTCTTAAGGAAGTTGGCAATACTTATAAGGGGGCTTGGAGACAAATATTTTTAACTGACTTGTCTTCAGAGAAGAATTCAAAATCAATTATAATTCAAGAGGGAAGTTTCAGCACTGTGAGTTGCATTGCGTAAATAAAGCTGCTGCTCTGCAACTGAGGCAGCAGTGTCTGAGAGATTTGTATCTACAGTGTTTTCTTCTTGGCTGATACTAGGTAGCTGTACACTGATTTAAAGTAAATCTTTTCTCAGTGCTGTAGCAACTGTGGACCCCGTTTAACTGACTCTCTCCATGCATTGCTTAGGGGAGGCTGGGTGGCTACCATTGGCATGGATTCCACTCTGGCAGCCTGGTGCCTAAAATGTAAGCACTTACCTGTTTAAATGTCCCAAAATAATGCTTACTGTAGAAGAAAATGTTCTGGAATTCTGCAACAATATTACAAAGAGTATCTCCGTTTTTACAGTTTGTTCTGCAATTTTTAAAATACTCGGCTGTATTTTGAAGCTGTGCAGTCCCATTCTTCAGTCCTCAGTACTGAAAAGCTGTTAAGTCCTTGGTTTGGAAGTCTCAATGCTCTTTGTTGTACGTACACAGTAACAGTGTGTACATTCTTATGACTCGCAAATGCCATGAGTCTGTGCTGATTTCTTTTAGATTTATCTGTTACATTTAAAAAATAAATGGAGAAATAAGAGCTTACCACATTAATGTCCTACACATCTGAACTTCATAAAATACATTTTTTACATTCAGCTATCCCAGGTAAACTTGGGGAAAGAATCAAATCGTTTTTTCACTTGCTACATATATCCAGAGCAAGTCTGTTAAAGTTATTCCATATTTCAACTAGCATATGGGTTTATAATAGGCTTATAATTCAGCCATTGAGTTTGAATGCACAAATTTCCAATTGGGTAATTAAATTTTGTTTATCTAAATAATATACAATTTTGAAATATATTCTGTATATATTTTCTGACAGTATTTAAAGTGTTAATGTTTGGAAATAAATGCTTAGTGTTACTTGAATTACTTAAAGAATATGGGATATTCCTGTAGGATCAGATAAAGGAAGTGATTGCTCTGCCACAATGAACTACTCAAGATCAGTTTTCCTGTTAGTTCAGTGGAACTGCACTATATTTACAGAGATTAGCTTTGTTTTCCCATGTTTCAAAGGAAGATGGTCACCTTCTAGCTCTCTAAAATGTTTGATCAAAAATGGCTTTTGCTTTTTATGGAATAAAGGGCAAAACCAATGTGAAGAAAAAACTTCCGACTGGAAGGGACTAAACATGCTTCCAGTAGAATCCCACTGCTTTTTTGGTATTTTCCAGCCAGTGGGCTTGAGCTACTGCCTTAACTCCAGCCCTCATCTGTTTTTCTTTAATTCCCGCAGGGCGCCCAACAGAATTTTATTGCCATTAAAGTGGATTGTTACCTTGCTGGGGCCCTGCTGTATTCTAATACATCTGGAGAGTTGGGAATCAACATTTAAGCAAATCACTATTCTTCATGGTTTATCCCAGTTGGCTTTCCTTCTGGTCAATCATTTACTTTTGTCTTCTGACTTCCAGATGCATATTAATTTTGGAAAAGGACACTAAAGGAAAGGCACAGTGTAGGTTTGGGGTGAGATACGAAGGTATTGTAGGGCTCTAGTTCCATGTAGTAAGTTGAATGCTAATCCTTTGTGATATCAGATAGTGTATTTATGTAAATAGCAGCCACGTGTTGTAGGAGAAGATAAGTGTGGAGACTAACCACCAAATGTTGTAATTTTTCAGTGCTTCGATTACTTACAAATACTCTTTTTCCTACAGAGAATGGTATCTGAATGGCGACTATTTAGTGCTGCTGGTGTCTGTCATCCTCATTCTTCCCCTGTCGTTACTGAAAAATTTAGGTAAGCAGTAGAGTACAATCAAATTAAAAATGCATTGAAAATAATGTGAGTAAATGGCTAATGGGATGTTTGAGTCTTGGAGTGCTGTGTGAATTGACAGCGTCTTTAAGATTGTCTCATCTGACTGCTCAGTGTTTAGGTAATTGGTCTCAGCCTGATTTTAAAAAAACAAAAAAGGTCAAGATGCGTGCCTCTAAGGCAACAGATGTGTTTGTGGAATACAAAAGGACAATAGATAGGAAAGCTTTAGAATAAGGATCAGCAGTACTTTGTGTTTTAATCACAAAGTTTGACCTATCTTGGTCAGCTGTGAAATAGTATAGTAGTGTTATTAGCCATCCTGTAGCAGCCTCAAAAGAATAGGAATGCTAGCCCTGGGCAGTTAAATTGTCTTTCCAGTGTAGATAGAAGTCAGCTTTTTCATTCTAGTTCCCAAGCAGTAGTAGAATATTTGTACCAGATGCTTTACATGAAATGTCTGTACTTCAGTGATACATTTGAATAACTTAGATAACACACTATTTGTTCAAATAATCCTGTACTGGAACTTTAATAACTGAAAGTCTTAATGTGAATTGCTTTCTAAAGTTATTTATTCCTACAAGTTAAATGAATCAATACAAACAGAATGGAAGGCAAACTTGTTGCAGAGGGTATTCCACTAAAATTAGTCGTATACTCACATTTAGTATATAATAATAAAAAATCAGATAATTTATTAAATATATATATATATATATATATATATATACACATGTATATGAAGTTCAGCAGCACAAACTCAATGCTGCATTTTCCTTACGTGTCTTTGAGAACTTCCAGATCTGGGTTGAGATTAATTTGAAGGTTTATATATAGTTTTTTTTTTTTTTTTGCAACGTAAGGAAAATTGCAATCCAAGGAAATCACTTTCGGAAAATACTCTGTCTTAATTTTATTTTGGCATGAATATTTTATCTTAGACCTTGTTTTTTATCTTTCTTGATTACAGGATATTTGGGCTATACCAGTGGTTTTTCCTTACTTTGCATGGTCTTCTTCCTGATTGTTGTAAGTATAATTTTGTAGACTTCCAACTGCATTTTGAAGTGGAATTAAACAGAGTTTCTGAAAAGTTTCACATATTGCATTAGCCAAACTAACAATAAATACATTACTTTATTTCTAGGTAATTTGGAAGATGTTTCAGATTCCTTGCCCTATGGGCAGTGACATAGTGAACATGACATTAATAAATGCGACACTGGCACCTTTGGTAAATGAAAACATAACAAGCGATGATGCCTGCAAGCCGAAATACTTCATCTTCAACTCACAGGTAACTGACTGAAAATCAGATTCTGTGTTGAAAATCACTGAAAGACTATATACACAAGGGAAAAAGGACCTAATTTATTCAAGTCTTGACTCTGACAAATAAGCTCAATTACAGTGGTGAATCTTGACACATGGGAAAGAAGTATGTATAATAGCCAATATCAAGATCAGGCTATGATGAGTTGCAGAAATCGTTCTAAATACAAATATATTCAGTTCAGCATGGACTTCAGTGAGATTTGACAGTATTTGGTATCTCAGGGTCTGAGATACTTCACTTTTGCCAAAGTTTCAGTTATAAAGAATAGCTAGTCTTTATGAAAAAAATGAAAGAGAGAACCTAAGTCAAAACTGGAAATTTATGGATTTTTTTATTGTATTTCTAATGTCTGCTTATTTAAAAAATACATATTTATGTTTTCCAGACTGTCTATGCTGTCCCAATCCTAACATTCTCCTTCGTGTGCCATCCTGCAATTCTTCCTATCTATGAAGAACTGAAAGGGTAAATGCTAGATATGTGCCCATTATTTCACTGCATAAACAAAGTAGTATAAACCGCCATCCTGTCATTGCTAACAATATTTCTTTTTCTCCTTCTTATAGCCGAAGCCGTAAAAGGATGATGAATGTGTCCTATGTATCTTTTTTTGCCATGTTCCTCATGTATTTATTGGCTGCTCTTTTTGGATACCTAACGTTTTATGGTAAATATTACCATCTCTGCTTTCTTTTAAATAAATTATGCTCTCCAAAACCACAGTATTATTTTTAAGTTAGAGCAAGCAAGCTCTTACTTTGGGTTCCACATAACACTGCATTTTTTTAATATTTCTATAAGCCTGCACCCAAAAGTAGATCAGTAGTAGAACTAGGCCTAAGGCACAGGATTAAGATTGAATTAAAACAGATTCGTTGCCTCCAAGTTATCCTCATATAAAATTGGAGACGTATTCCAAGAACTGTGAAGTTCTTGGTTAACATTGCTCTAACTGTAGATTCACTTAGGATATTGTGCAGACGCAGTTGTCTTGAGAACTATGTTAACTACATCTAATTAAAATACCGTTTTCTTTTTAGGAAATGTTGAATCGGAACTGCTTCATACTTACTCTGCTTATCTGGGTCCTGATGTTCTTCTTCTTATTGTGCGTCTCGCTGTCCTTATGGCTGTAACCCTTACCGTACCTGTAGTTATTTTCCCAGTAAGTGATTTTTTTAATCTTACTATCATTTTTCATCTGTCCTGCTGTAGTCATTTGTTGAGTTGGCAACTTCAATTTATTAATTCCTAGAATTTTTCTCTAATGTGGAAAAAAAAAATATTCTAATAAGCTTGTTGAAATATCTCTATACTGTTAAATGAAATAAATAAATAGCCAACATTTAAAAGCAGTAGATACAAAGACATGCAGCTATATCGTTTTCCTGATATGATTGGTGGAACAGATTGCCGCTTTCTAAAAGAACTTACGTTACCAGCTTACAGAAATCAGCATGTTTTTTTAAGTACATTGTTAGTAGGAATTCTGGCCAATTAGCTGTATGTTGTTGAACAGCATCCTTAGATTTAAAGGGAAAAAAAAAAGATTGTTGTTAAAAAGAGATTTTTCCTTGGAATTTTCCTCAGTCTGCTTTTAAAATCTTAAAATCTAGGTAACTGAAAGCAGACTTAAAATAGATTTTTACTTTCAGTTCTTTCAGCTTTAATTAAAATCTGAAGTTTTCAGGAAAATGTTAAAACACTTGAAAGTCAAATTCAGGTTACTCTCCCTGACTTTGACAATGAAAACTAATCTGTCTTTTTTATTACATTTTTCTTCTCACTAAAAGATCCGCAGTTCCATTACCCAGCTACTGTGGGCAGGGAAAGAGTTCAGCTGGTGGCGTCACTGTTCTATTACAATTGTTCTTCTGGCATTTACCAACGTGCTTGTTATCTTTGTTCCTACTATTCGAGACATCTTCGGATTCATTGGTAAGCATTTTCATGTCAGTTCAGGCAGTTCCTTAAGTCTTGGAAAATGCAGTTATGATCTAATTAAATTATATTTACCTGTTCATTTATGTTTACCTGTTCACAAAATTTCATTTTTGTGCTTTGTAAACACAGGTGCATCTGCTGCTGCCATGCTGATCTTTATTCTGCCTTCTGCCTTCTATATCAAACTAGTGAAGAAGGAACCAATGAAGTCAGTGCAAAAGATTGGGGTATGTATAGACAAATACAGAATGGTTACACTTGCCTTTATTAATGCAGAGCAAAAGCTTTAGTTTCCTTCTTCATGACTTTGAAATCCTAGTAAAGGAAGTCAATGAATTGACATTGAATGTCATTTTAAGTAACATATAGAAGTTATATAGGTACTCAGAACTGAGGAGAGAGATGTCACAAGGCTCAATTCACTTCAGTGGCTTTTTTTTCTTTTAATCTCATCTCAACAGTAGTGCTACATTTAGTTCATTCTGATGCTGATGAGAACCAGCTTTCAACAGTTTACCAACAACTGCTATCCAAAAAAGCCTTGCGGTTCTCCCTTAAATTTTCTTTCAAGACTTACTTATCTAATTTAACTCATGACAGTTTACCTCCACCTATCATTTGGGTCTTCCTGACTGACTGGTGTTGGTGCTTTTACTGATCTCAGACTGACTGAGAGTCAAGCCAGTGCAGAGTGGCACAGCCTGACTGCTATCAGCAGAGCTACGTTAATTTCCCTCAGTTGAGGGTAATGTCTGCTATACTGGAAAAAAAAATGTATTATTTGAAAAAAGACCCCAGTTACAAGACAGATGCCCATCTCCTTATTGTTTACTGTGATGGTTTGTTTTTTTTCACTAGTTGATCCTTCCCTCATGAGTAGCAGCATTTGTGACTTATATGAGCATGACTTATAGATACACTAGCAAAAACTGATAATGCTTCTTTATATTTTCTCTTTTCAGGCTGCGTTATTCTTTCTAAGTGGTATAGTTGTGATGACTGGGTGTATGACACTGATTATTCTAGATTGGACCCATAGTGATGTATCCGATGGCCATTAACTGACCTGGTCTAATACTCACTGCTCCACTTCAAATGCCAGTGTTCACTCAGATACCTACTGAGAATGAAAATGAGCTATTCAGCTTCCTTTAAAATGCAGATTCTTTGTTGATGGTTCTTCTGATTGTAGAATACCTGAACTCTGCCTTTAAGAAACTATTCTGCATGATGGAAATGGATACTGACATCAAATCACGAGTGTCTGGCTGAAGGAAGTGACAACTTTATTCCATTCCAGAGAATGGACAGAACTCTCTGTAGACTTTTATCAAGCCATGTTTGGCTTTCGTCATTGTTACTTGGATATTTTGTTATTTTACTTGAATGTGCCTAATGGAACCATTTGATGTGAGAAATGACTCTTAATTTACAGCAAAGTGTTTAAATAACCAATGAGAGAGAGAGAAAGAGAAACACTATTATTTTTTGTACCAAAAATTCTTATGGACCTCAAAAGCACTATTTTGACTTTAAGAAACTTTTTTTTTTCTAAAAAGAATGAAAGAATATCATAGAAGAGCTCATAAAAGTATTTGATCAGTGTCCTAAATTAAATCTAGTTTGCCTTTCTGTAGAGGCATAACTAGAAGAAAATTTATTTTAAAAATATCTTCTGTTTTGGTCATTAGAAACGAACCAATTTAAGTCAAAATCCTCTAATTTTAAATGCTTCCCATAAAATTCAATTAATTTGAAGTATAGTGAAAATAATCCTCAAAATCCTATTTCACTATACTTAAATTTAAACGACAGTTATCTTTGTTTCCAAGAATAGTGTGGAAACCCAAATTTTCAAGCTTTAAAAAATAACGACCCTTTAGAACAGGTATGTTTGAGGAAAACATACTTAATGTAGAACTCAAAAAGATGGTGTTGACATTTCCCTTCTTGAGGTACTTAATAGTGCAATTGGGTAAGACAGGGTTTGGGGTTTTTTGCTTTTTTATTGTTCTTTGTTTGTTTTCTGTTGTAGATATAAACTAAATGGCACTGAAGCATATCATGCCATTGATATAAAACTCCCTCCTGGAGTTCTGTTTATTAATAAGGTCCACTGTCAGTTGTAGCAATGTTTGTTGTCGTTTTTTTTTTCTGTCCAATCTTGAAACACTCAGTAGGAAAAGAAAAAGGTCCTAATGTAGTTTACTAGTTGTATAATATTCCAAAACTGTACAGTATTTCTCAAATTACTTATCCATTATTGGATTTTGAATTACTTGACTATTCTGTTTCTGAGTCAAATCCACAAAATAACTGCACCAGTGTTTCATGCTTGGTACAAACTCTCTTCACAAACACAACTGGGATTCCTCTTCCAATTTATACTGTATAGTAGTACTAAAGATAACCTCATAGACTGGATAGTCATCTCATACTTGTTTGCTTCAGAAATAAGTAAGTTTCTTATGAGCCCTAGCTAGCTAGCTGATGAAACAGGTGCTGTATGGTTGTGATAGCTGTTTTGTTTCTAGTGCATGTTTAATCTCTCATTCTTATCCCAGGTTGAAGAGAAATAACACTTGTGTAACAGCGTACTTGGCTTATAAGAGGTTCTCAAACATAACAATATTGGGTACAAAAGCCTAGATAGAGATTATTAATGAAATAATCATGGCAATGTGGTCAGCTGTCTTCATCTAACTTAATGTTTTAGAGATCCAATTTACAATGTTCTGCTCGGTATTTATGTCAGAGGGAACAAGTAGGGGCCTGTATTCCATTGATTAGACAGTGCCCGAGACTTTTTGCTCTTGTAGAATCAATCAGGAACAAATCTAAATCATAGTCATTGTTTGGCAGATAACATCAAGCTCTGCCCAGCCATTTAAAATCTATGAAAAACTTGCAGGTATTTTGTATCGATACTTCTGCATGGCTATAAGTACTGGTCGCTAAGTCTGTAATGTAAAACTGTAACGAGAAGTTAGATTCCTTTTATGTTGTTTGTATCATTAGTTCAGTGGTACTCAACTGACAATTAACGATCCTGGAGTCAGCACTGACTAAAGCTCCTTAGGTACTTCTCTGCCTCAGGTACTTGACATCCGTGGCTAACTATCCCATGATACCTGATCACTGTACAGGAGTGCTGAGCGTGCGCCTCGGTACTTTGGCAGCTTTTCTTCTTCCTCTCCACAAATGTAGAAGGGTGGAAGAGGTTTAAAATGTTGTCTACCTTTGAGCAATTTGTAGCACATAAGGGATGAAACACTTCCCTTGCCAGTATTTACAAAAAAAAAAAAAAAGTGAAAAATAACCTCCTTTCTTTCAGTAACCATAGGAGAGGAGGTAGAAATGAGAAGTCACTCCACAGTCCTTCTTGGCAGCCAGAGAGGAGAAGAAATTTTGTGATGACACCTCATAATGTTGCATGATACACGTCACTTAATTCTCCTAGTGTAGCAATTTCTGGCTTTTGCATTGTGTTGTTCTTTGATGGCTGGCTCTCTACCTGCAACAGTTGAGTTCCACTTGGCTGGGTTGATTTCGAATGTATGGTTTTTTTGAAACTTGTCTGTCTAAAGTCACGTACATAACAAACCACCTGAAAGAGCAGCTTCAGTATTAAACCACTGTTTTGTCACCTCAGTTAGACATTACCGTCTTCCATGATATTTCAGTCATAAGTGTAACATTATTTATAAAACATTAATCCATTAAGCCTAAGCCTATTTTTCAATATTTATGATAGTCTATGTACATAAATTGTATGTGTGTATATACTGTAAGTATAATGTATATAATGTAGGTTTGGGATTCGGGATTTATGTATATATTCCTCTCTCATTACTGAATATTACATCATTTCAATGAGTTGTTCATGTTGTACATCTGTGTAACAACTGTCAAAGGAAAAGTCCTTTTACAACAACATGGAATACCTACAAAAATGGAGGTAACGTGTTAACACCTGA
Source organism: Anser anser (assembly GCF_964211835.1). Taxonomy (NCBI): domain Eukaryota; kingdom Metazoa; phylum Chordata; class Aves; order Anseriformes; family Anatidae; genus Anser; species Anser anser. The sequence goes on along the minus strand of NC_139720.1, from coordinate 33,708,100 downwards.
GGTGTGTAGGAAAACACTACGGTTGTATTTATTACAAATGTATATGTTGCAGTAAACACAGGCGTCACTTGGGTCCATAAAAAGCGTAGTTCAGGTTCGTGTATGCTTTTCCTGTAAAATCTACCATGGATGTTACAATCTCCTGAATGCAGCAATTTAACAACTTTTACGACCTAGCAGCTTTGTTAGGCCGTCGGCTTCAGGCATCCTACGGTACATCCGTGTACATATGTGAATATCCACTGTATTGTTAGAGGCCAACAGTCTGACTGCACTTGTTGGCAGAGAGCGCAACACAGTTTCAATGAAACATTGTATGTTTGTTTTAACTGAACTTAAATAAATAAATAGATAATCCGAAGCAATGTCGTGGTGGTTCTTGGGGGGGGGAGGCATGTGGAGGTCTTCCTGTGAAGCTGACATTAAAGTGCACCTTTAATTTCATGCATGTTTAACAGATTTATGAGCCCTTTTTAGGAAGGGAGCGAGGGGAATTGCATACAATGAAGTCTACAACTTATGAAACTGCCAAAGTAACCAGAACAAATCTGAACATCAGAGAAAATGAGAGATTGAATTCGGCAAGGAACCTGTGTTGTATCAGTTCTCGCAGTACAGGCACAAATACCTGCAGGCAAGACTTGTTCTATTGCGTCTTGTATAAGCATAATAAATGAGCCTTGCCAAAATCTGGTGCCGTTTTCCTGCAGATGAATCTCCAGGAGGGTGACTGTGATTCTGTAAACATTTTCAAAACAGGGACTTCTGTTTATTTTGGATTATATTGTACGGCCAACGTGCAAGTGCAACATACCGATTTCTTCATTGTCCAGAAATTCGCATCAGTTCATATGAATGTTCGTATTTCTGAAACACTAAGAATTAGGTTTGAAAATAATGAAGGTGTAATTGTGTTGTGTTTGCAACAAAATTCTATATGAAATGACTATTGAAGACATACAGTTAGGCACCCTGAAATTAGGAAATTTCTCAATTAAGGTTGCTTTAATTACATGGTCGCACTATTTTTTTTGCAGGAACCCCCACTGAGTAGCTAGCTAGCTATTCATTGTTTTCTATCACATCCAATATGCGTTCACAGCATTTACGTGTTTCTCAATGACCAAAGCCCATTCTCATGAGTGATGGATGTGCTCATCTCTTCCGAGTTCTCATTTTAATGTCATCTCTGTGAAATGTAAATGATTATTCATTTTCTCAATGTTGCAGGCCTGTAAGAAGGTGTTATTGTTCAGTCCGCAAGTGGGGACAGCGCTGTGAAGCAGACGTGTATTTGAGTGCACCATTTGATGTCCTGCACTCACTTATTTCATATTTCAGCATTTATTTATATGCATCTGAAGCATAACCCTAACTGCTGTAAGACAGAGGTTTGGAGTGATCGTCATTCTTGAAACAGGAGCCCTAAGCACCATGTTAGCCACCTGCAAACAGTAGCAGTATCTGGAAATGTCCATTCTCCTAGCTTGCCTACCACCACACAGGTTTCATACCAGTCTAGGAGCCATTTCCTTATAATACCACTGGACTTTGAACAATTAACCCACCCTTCTGCAGTCAGGCATCTCCGTCAACTTAGATAATATGCGAACGGGGGGGGGGGGGGGGGGGGAAGCTGCAGAAGTAAGCTATTGTTGATATACAGGCTCACTCTGTATGATAAATGAGATGGTGCAATTAAAAAGAATTAGCACCATGTAAGTGTGTATGTAAAATCTTGTTCCCCAAACCCCTTTACCCAACACAATGCCTCTACAGGGATAAGCTGTCACTTAGGGAGGGTTTATTCACAGTGCTCAGACTTGGGAATCTCCGGAGTCCTCTGCAGGTGAGAGGCGGCATCTCCACATTCTCCTGGCTCCCCTCACGTTTTGGTTTTCCTTGCCCTCCGTCCTTGTCCAGCAGCTCTGTCCCGAGGCCCTGCCTACTCTCCTCACCTCCAAGTGTTCACACAGTGCCCGGATCCTGCCAGATGGTGCCCAAAGGCCCCCGTTACTGAGCTCGTGTTCCTGTTTGCAGAGCAGCCCCGCTCCCATTCAGTAAGCGTGCCTGGGCTTCCCTTCTAGAGAAAACAAGCAGAGGGCCTGTGTACATCCAGGTTTTGGTGCTGGAAGGAGCAGAGATGCCATGAGGGACCCCCAGTCCTGTCCTTCCAGGCGCTCGGATGCCTCACACCTCCAGTGCAGAAGTGTCCGGTGCCTGTTTCCCCAGCCTCACATCATGGTTTCAGTTCCTCGGATGTGACAGCCTAAACCCCACCTCCTCTCAAGTCCATTCCCTTCCCCGTCCCATTCTTGCTTCTGTCCTCACACAGCTGGTCTGGAATGCCATAGGTGGCTCCTTGTCAGCTCCGTCGCTCTCGCTCTGTGCCCAGTCCCAGTCTGCTCCCCGGTCCCACCACCCCCAGCTCCTCCGTGAGCTGCGTCCTCCCCTCATCCGCCGCCTGCCCGACCACCTGCCATAGCCCAGCTCCCACCTTTCCCAGGCACAGCAAGAAGTCCTCCTGTCCATTGTCCCAGTCTCTTGGACTGAAAAGTGCCAGGACGAATATCTGAAAGCAGATAAGGCTTAAAATAACAGAAATATGTTCCAGTAAGAGAACTGCCGGGTAATCTCTGTACTAGGTGGCATCATCAACCGTGCTTGAAAATGTTGTTTAAATTATGTGATATTTTTTACTTTACATATATTAATTTTTACAGGTTTTCTAGTTGCAAAACATAAATTGATAGGTAATAGATGTTGGATAGGTACCAACAATACCATAAAAATTCATTATGGGTCTCAGAAAGGAAGTGTAGCTTCTGTAACTCTCCTCTTGGTGACCCTTACATTTTCTTCATGTCCTCTGCAAACAGCTCAGACTGCAGCCAAACAAAGGGGAGCAGAGCAAAGTGATGTGCAGTGGGTATCCCCAAATGCTCCGGAGTCGCTGGGCTTCTCATCTACTCGGACCCACCTGGAAAGCCAACAAGAGGTCAAATGGGAAAGTGAAGCCCACGAGTCCCTTTTGTAGCAAACCAATAAAAGCTGATATTGAGTCCCAAACTTACACTATTTTTCACTGTCCCACAAAGGTCCATGATTCACCCAGTTCCTCCTGCACATTGTACGTTTTGAAGCCTGTGCTCGCTCTGCTAGCTGCAGAAGCTGGCCTTCCACCTCTGGTTCTTCTGTGAGAGCATTCATATCGTGTACACCATACTGCACCCATCTGCCTCCATCAGACCTTAAACAGCTGATTTCAACCCCAAATCCACTATAGGGCAGAAAGGCAGCAGCCTCTCCTTTCCCAGGAGCCAGCCCCAAACTCTACAGTAAGCTCTTCTGAAAGAGCAAGGAAAGCCCAGTCCGTGTCACCAGCTGGGTGACACCAACACATGAGCTGTGTTTCCAAACCGAGCCATTCATTTAACATAAAACAAATGTTATTCCTTGCTGCCACAGATTTCCAGCCATTATGGCAGGTCAAACACAGCACTTCCCTATTCCTGCACTTAACAGAGCTGGTTTCCATCTTGCGGTTAAATTTCTCAACCCATTTAAACAATCCCTATCTTGGATCAACATGCTGCTTATCTCCGGGTCCCAGTGGAGAAGTCTTATGACGGTTATTATGTCTGAGTGTGGCTAACTGCTAGCATATCCATTCATCCTCCCCTGCAAATTTCAGCTTGGCAGGCAGCAGCGGTCTTCTTCTCTTCTGCATTTTCCAGCAGCGGCTTGACCAGAGCTAAACCTCTGGAGTATTTTCTTTCTCACTTGTGTATGGCTAAGTGTGGGAAAGAATCACTTCCCCTCTTTGTCATCCAGAAAGTCTGAAGTAGGATTAAAAACCCTTCTGAAAACTGTCCCTTTTAGCAAAAGGCATCAACTGTATCTTTGAGTAAGTATTTTGCCTTCCGATTTTTATAAATACAGAGGAAAACCAAATACGTGGAATCTGAAATGCTTTTATGGGTGATTTTGTTTCCATCGGTTCTGCTGTTCCCTGACTAAGCAGCGTTGCTGTGTGCCACCAGACCTTTCCCTTGCCGGTGACACGGGCGCTGTCCCTCCCCGTCCGTGGGCCGTGAGTTATTGCCCACAGTCAAACAGCATGCCGATAAGGCTAGAGGCGTCCTTCTGCAAGATCTTTCCTGGTTTCGTTTCTTTTTCTCTTCAGGCTAATACGCCGTGGCTTTCACTTCTCCCCTCCACCACAGACATCCTAAAACTTTCAGTTTTCATACTCATATGAGGTTTTGCAGACTTCTCGGGACTTTTTTCCAAGAAGAAAAGCCTTTACTTTCCATTTGTTATGTAGTTTCCCGTGCAAAGATCCCAGAGGCTGCAAAGAATTCATTTCCAAGAGGAAGTAAATATGCCCTTTTCACCCAGCCTAGCAAACATTGCCAGATAGCTTTACAATGGGATTTTATAAAACTACACAAAAGGGGGAATTTTTGCATGACTCAGTGATAAAGAAAATGATAAATATTGCAGTGTCATGTCAGCCAGCGTGACAACCAACAAGAGAGGTGCCCGAGAGAAAAACGGGGATGTTTGCTATCGAAAGGGGAGCAGCCAGGCAGTGGGACAGGGTGGTCCCAGCCTCAGGACCCCCACACCAGAGCTGTGCCCCCCAGGTGGGAGCAGCCTCCACCAGCGGCCATATCCCAAGGTGATCCCACCGAGATTTGTTGGCCTCTCTGTCTTCTCTTGGAGGGAGCAGGGGCAATGTGGAAGTAGTCCTGGAGGAGGTACGTATAACAGAATGTGGGAAGCACTCAACACCAGCCAGCCCAGCCCGCAAAGTGGCTTAATTAATAAATTTTCACAATCATTTAAAATTATTTTGAAATCATGTGAAAAAAGGGCAGGAGAAAATTGCACATGCTGACAGCCTCCAAGAGATGCCTGAGTCATTACTTAACTCCCGATCCTTAGTGCCCACAGGACTATCTTCTATCCCACCGTCACATTAACATAAGCAATAAAATAAATCACCATAAGCCAGAGCCCTTTCCTGCTGACGGAGCAATTACTGGCATCTAAGTGTTCAGTGAAATGAAGGAGACAGCTTGTCTGAAGAGCATGGAGGGCCAGATCTCACCTGCGCATGGTTCCTCCTCCTTCTTCCAGCCATGCATCAAACACGCAGCCAGGTGCTTGTCGCTCTCCAGAAAAACCTTCTCAGCCACCCTGGAAAATTTTTGCAGTGATGAGCTTCGATGCTACAAATGTAAGAGGTAAAACTGACTCACTCTGCAGGAAAATGCTCAGCCTAGCCCCCGGCCCTGAGGGACCTACTCAACACCAAACCACGCCAAGACTGCTCTGCGCTCTTCCACGCAGTCAATTGAAATACCCTGAATCACTGGGACCATGTAAAAACTGCAACGTCACAAACAAGACTCCGACCTTAAGTCAGTAACTTCTCCTTCTGAAAACAAACCAGTGGGAAATGGTAGGTTTGATGCGATTTTCCGGGATGCAGACAGGAAAGGACACGGGGGAATACTCCCTTCCAGCCAAGAGATTGATGAGGTATTCACATCTGAAAGGAGGAATTTGCTTGACTCATAGGAAATATCTTTGTTCTTGGGGACTGAAAAACAGCCTTTGTGGAACAAAATGGATGGTCTGAGCCACGACTGCGTCTCGAGGAAGAATAGCTTTGTCTACTGAAGAAACTAACAAGGTGAAGAAGTATTTTAATGGCATGAGAGGGTGGTTTGGGGGGTTTGTGTTGTTTTTCTTTTCTTTTTTCTTATAGCTGGCTTTACAAAGGCAGAGGGCTGGTGAATTGTTTTTTTAAGAGTACAGCAACGCAGAAATTGAATGATGTTTAGATTTTGAATGATTAATTTGGGTTATGATACTTTTGTCAAGCTGTTCACTTATGTAGCAGAGACAGAAACGGGTAAATCTTTTGCTCTGGAGACATTTCCGTCTCATCATTAGCAATCTCATGTAATGTCGGTACTAGCAGTCACACCTCGACCCCAGCTCACCCTTTTTAAACCTAACATAAAGTTAACAAGGGTTAGCTGAGGCAACAACAGAGGCAGAGCCGCAAATCCCCTCCAGCAGCCCATGAAGGCATTCACTCCTCTTCTAATTGACCTTTCTAGGCAGAAGGGTGGCTGGAGCATTAATTAAAACAATCTCCAAGTCTGAATGTAGAGCCGCGACAGTCCGAGGGTTGCCCTTTTGCAGGAACATGAATATCTGCACACCACGCGCGATGACAGAGCCTCTGAGAATGGTTTGGGGAGCAGAGCCCCGGCCTGGGTGGCTGCCAGGACCTGAGCCTAAAATAAGTTATTTCTGTACTCAAGTACATGGAATTAATTCAAAAGCCCAAAGCAAGAAAACAGAGCTCAAATTCTGCACCGCAATGAGCCAGCGACCCGGGTGCTTGCAGGGGGAGAAGCCCTGCGGCACAGGAAGAGTTACCCCACTCCCGGGCCTAGTGCTTATTCCTAATCCTATTAGAAATTGTGTCTGGATCGTTACCAAAACTATTCTTGTGATATTTTCCACTTCAAGGCCAGAACGCCTGCGTGTACCTTACAGCGTTGTGCCTGGCACACGGGGCACAGCTTCCACAGGGCCAACGGGGCACAGCTGCTGAAAAACTTGCGGTGTTTCTGGGACACATTTACCAGGTATTTGGTCTTGGAACTCACCTTTTTTTTTTTAGTTTTGTGGACTCTTAGAAACTTTCAGACACGTTACCCAACCAAGGAACTTCTCAGAGATGCCCTGTGGCAGTAGATGGTTTGATGCACGCCTCAGATAACAGACCTGAAGGCACCTGAAGAAAGGTACGGGCGGTCACTCATGGACGGAGGCTCCTCAGCGCGGACATTGGGACCCCGGCAACGTGCTTGTGCTGAAGCCGTGGGCTGCCTGTGGGGGTCCCAGACAGATTTTGGGGTTTCCACGCTGCCTGGGGAAGCGGTCAGGGCAGCAGTTCCCCCAGCTCAGCACGCGGGGTGACGAAACCAAGAGCATCCGCTGGAGGTGATGCGGCACAGAGCTGCATTTGTGTCTCCCTCCCATGGGCTGATCGCAGGCCAGTCTCGCAGAAAATTGGGACAACTCTTGTCTGATGTTATTAAGCAGCATGATTATGGAAAAAGCAACCACTCACTCTGAATCCACTTTCTTTCTCCCTCCAGTTGCCAGCATTATTCGTTCTGCTGTGATATAAGGCCTTTTAATGTTATTTTGTGTCTGCTAAGTTTCCTGTGTGGGAGGCACCGTCCTGATGCAATGTATTAATCCTTAGAAAAAAAAAAAAAAAGATAAAAAATCCAAATTTCAGAGTTAGTCGAATCCTCTTGAGGATGATTTTCTTGTTTTCCATTTCCATTTGATTTTGCAAATGAAGCTGACATATGCGAACCCTGCTCTTCACTTTATACTTAGATTTATGAGCATGATTTAGATTTAGTTTGGGATTATCAGGACCTCAACTGCTCTTTTTGTTAACTCTGGGTTCTGAAAAAAAGTCTCTGTAGGGAAAACACAGTTGTGGCCAACACCACCCTAGATCAACACCCGTATTATTTGTCACAACACATATCTCTGAAGATAAAGCACTTCCTGCTTTCCGAAAGGTGCGCACCTACCTCCCGGAATAGTGAAAGGGAAAAGAGACAAACCCGTGTATGCCAAACAAAATGCATACCAAAACTGGTGTGGACAACAAAACTCAACTAAGGATTTTTCAGTGTTGGTGTCAAAGAACTAACACTGAAATCTTTCTGCACACCGTAAGCTGGACTGTGGAAAACCAGCAGAGCAGCAGGGGGACACACGTTCCCAGAACCTGGAGTGCCCCGCAAGAATCGTGATTTAATTTTGCTCCTTTCCTCAAATAACTTTGCCACAAGAGTATATTGTCTCCTTCACATGCTGTAACGTGAAAAAATAGATTATGTTATCGCATAGCAAAGTAAGTTGTATTTGATGTGCATTTAAAGTGTGTCAAAAGAGGTTGCACTATCATAGCCAAAAAAAAGCATAAGGACACGAGGCAAGATTTATAGGTAGAGATGATATCCTTTATTAGATTAAAAGGTCTAATTAGAAAAGAAAAAAAAAAAAGTTTGCAGAAGCCCTTGGGAGTTCAAAAGTTTGTCCTGGTTGGTGATATTCATCAAACTTGTAAAGGACACTTAGCTCAGCCTGCACACCTCGGTTTGCACACTATGTGCACGCGCTGTCCCCTGTGTTATTGCCACGCGGTGTAATGTGTTAGCACAAAATATGCCACAGGACGAGAAACCAGAGGGCAAGGTTTACGGCAGCAGCATGACAAGCATGTAAATAATTCAGGCATTAGCATAATGACATCTGCAACAGGCAAGGTATTAAATACATTTGTGTCACTGGCGTAGGAGAAAGCAAACATTTTTGCCGTAAGAATGACGGCACTTCACCCTTCCCATGATATGATGTTATCCACGACAGACCCCAGCCCTTAATAAAAAAGGGGAAAAAGGGAAGGAAAAAGGTGTGTGAGAGGAAACTATGAGTGTTAGTAGGGGGGCAACACCATGAATTTTAATGCAGAAATTCAGAAATTTCCAAACATGAGATTAAAATGAGGAGGAAATAAATAAATAAATAAATAAATCTACTTCTATGATGCAGCATTGCTGCTTCCAGAAGGCCCAAAGACAGAGGCATTTGGTTGTGCTGCCTCTCCACATTGCACAGCTCACCAGCCCCGGTGTGGCAGCACGCTCAGGCAATCGATTTCCTGGTTCGGAAACATGGCTTAATGAGCCATAAGCAGCGGCGTTCGCCGTGAGTGACACGTGTTTGTTTAACTTACGTGAGAAATTAAATGTAAAGCATCAGCTGCCATTTAAAATTACCTGGAGCTCAGAGAAAAGCAAACAGCTTTGTGCATGTAACATTAGATGCGGGCACTGAACCCTCCTCCTGCGTGAAAACTGAAGAGCAAACAAGGAGCAAGGGGGATCCTTGGGTCTGCATCGCCAGCAACGGCCAGCCGTGAAATAAATGGAAAGCAAATGTTTGCTCTGCTTAAAAAATACTCAGATTGTAATAATTGCATAATGGTGTAAGCTTTGAGAGTTTTTTTTTGATAGTTTATGGACACTGCCTCTCTGCTCGCTGAATATTTACTAGGAGAAGGGTGAGGTTCCCATCAGTTTGCTATGGCTCACCCTGTGGTTAAACCCAGCACATTTCAAACAAAGCTCTGCACGTGAAGTGAGCTCCGGTGTGCCATATTTTTAGTTCCTCAGTTCCCCGTAGCACATGCTGCCGTGTTTGTTTAGCTTTTTCTCACTGCAGGCAGTGGGCATGCCCCAAAGCCTGGTCACTCTTTTATTTAAGGTTCTGATTTTGATTTCTTAAAACCTCAAGATCTTGTTGAAAATTCACGTGAAAAGCTTGTCGCTCCCCTTTGCTGTTGGCAGCTGGATTTTTTTGTAGTTGTTCAGTTTTCTGGCTCCCTGGTGCCTGATCAGCAGTTGCATGGAGCGGGGGGAAATGCATGACCCCCTCCAGCTTCCCCAAATGTGTTATGTTTTGTTCAGAGTAATGTAATTTAAAACACATTTACAAAATACATTTACTCCTTCCTTTTACTACTGCATTAGGAACTATGTTAATAGTGAAAACATATTGGATCAAGCAGCTTAGTGTACTCCAGTCCATAACAATATTTACAATGCGGCTTCAGTCCTCGAGCGCACAAAATTTGCAGGACCAGGCTATGATTTGCAGCCACGGCAAGGCTTTGGAAGCACAGCCTTTCCTAGTGGCCATCTGAGACTAAGAAACCCCTAATAAAAACACGGTCAAGTTCATAAACTGAGTACATGTTCTAAACCCATTTGTGCTTTTTTTTGTATTTATTTAAGAGGTACAATAGATATCTGCCAGCATAATATATATTATGTATAATCTATCTGTAAATTTCCAGTATAAAATAGTAATATATATGAACTTATGTATATTACATATTGTACTATATCTTCTGCCTTCTGGTTACCATGAGCTCTATGCACCGGACCTGCTGGTAAAGCACGTGTTACACTCATGCTGTAAGAATATTTTCTGCTATCCCATACATCCAGATATTCTTTTAAGCCAACTTTTAGTCTTCTACATGGGTCTTAGAAATTTTACTACACTTTTCTTCTGACCCAGCTCTGTTAAAATGTTACTTGCTTTCTTCACCTCCTGACTAAGTAATGTGAAACAGATGGAAAAATAGGAGGGATGTGCAGATGAGATAAAGCAGTGGGAACCAAAACTACCGAATCCCTTTTCTGATGTGAACGGTCTCTACCGATGTCTGTGTATGTTCCACTGATAATTATTATCTCGTCTGCTGTAAGCATGTATACAGTTAGCTGTATGCATTGCTAAGTGAGCAGCACCTTCTGCTAAGCCCCATTTACCAGAAGAGGAGGAAGGACCAGGTTGTTTACTTGGTTATGTGTCCAACTTCTGGTCACACCAAGCATCCCAGCCCAGGCCTGGCATAGGAGAGGGATGCAAGCCCACAGCTCTGCAACACAGCTTTAGGTGGGTAGATATATGGCCACTGGGAGGCAATAAAGCAAGCACTGGTGGGAGTAGGTTCAGCTTTCCGTCTCCAAAAATGCCAGAAGCCGGCACGAAGGCAGACGTACCACTGCAGAGGGACATACTGGTGACTGAGAAAGACGTATGGAGTCTCTTTAAATGTCTTCTCTCTCTTAGTACTGTGCTCCTATCATTAATATTACCATGTAGGTCTTCCTGGTTAATGTACAAGAGAGGGCAGCAGCTCTCAGACAGAAAATTCGCAAGTGTTGTATCCAACAGGAGGCTGTGAGCAGTCGTATTTTGTACCCAAAATCTGTAGGACTGGGTCCGGCATGGAAGACTCCTGGTTTCCATCCAAAAGAAACCCAACAAAAGCCCTTTTGCTGGTACATTAAAGGGAAGTATATCAAGTACATTAAAGGGAAGGACAGCTTCCCATGAGCTAGGGGGTCTTGCTCCACAATTTGATAGGGAATCCTGAGTAAACCATGTATTTTCTCAGTTTTCCTCCAATTGTTCAATCTGCAGTGGGACTACTAATACTTGCCACTTGTAGCAAAATATTAGGAGATTCTGAGATGAAAAACAGTGTGTAAGTTCAAAGTGCTTATCATAATCAATAATTCTACAATATGATAGACTCCTCACTTTAATCAAGTGCACTTTAAAAAAAAAAATGATTTGCTTTAAAGATAATTTCCCAAAGACTATCCTTGAAATCAGAGGATTCAGATAGGGAGTACTTAACGAGATTGCAGGAATGCATGCCATTTCTAGTCCTGTAATTAGGCAACAGAGCAGATCTAATCACTTCATTGCTGTAATGACAGCTGCTACACGAAGCCTAAAAACAGAGAGCAAGGGAGGTTACCCCACAGGTACTTCTGAATGTTTTTAGCTGTGCCTCCAAGCAGGGGCCTGCATTCTTCAGCGTTTTTGCACGACGTTTTCCCTTTCCCTTGCTGCAGCTTGAGCTCGGTGGCACGCCGGGGGTGCAGCAGGGGTGGGCAGCTGCGTGCAGCAGGGGAGGCTCAGGGGAAGCACACAGCGATGCTGCACACTTCTCCATCTGAGGCAGATCAGGAAGTTTTGGTGTATTCGTAACAAGAAGTTCCACCTAGCTTCATTTGATCTGTTTAATGCATTTCCCGCAGAACTTGACTCCTCCACAAACACATTATTAAAAGATTGCACATTTAATAATCACCAAGTGCATGCACACTGCTGTGGCCTCAAGTGCTGTCACCGTCTCTAGGGAAGGAATCTCCGGCATACATGATATCCAGAGCCTCGTGAATTGCAGATTAAATGTTGCTTTCATTTCATTTAGGTTTAGCACACACACACACACAAAAATTGTTTGCATTTTAAAGAATTGCAGAAGAAAATGTAATTGTCAGAGGAGCAATGGCATAGGTACCAGATACCACGAGTCACCTGTCCAGTCCTAGAGACATGTTAACAGCCTCAGCTTCCAAATAACCTCAGCATTTCTGCTGTATTTCTGCCATATTTCTTGACATGCGCTTGGGCATGTCAATAGATGTCTTTGTTTTGTCATTTTAAAAATATTAGTGATCAAGATGTTTTTAAAGGACTTCATTTTAATCTAGCTCTCTACTCTTAAATATGAGTATGATTTTCTTGTATCTAAAGCTAATCTATATTAGTTTGTTGGTTACTGTGGTGATTTAAAAATTAGTTCCTCATTTTGCCACCATCCTGAAAGGCTGATTTCACCTTATCAGATCAGAATTGTCAAAATTAAGAATTCTCCCCTTTTTTTTTTTCAACTTTGTGATGTTTCATGGTCCCGTAACATCTCCAGGATACATTACTGTTGGATTACAGTATGGTCAGTATGTGCAACCTGGACACTTACAGGTTAGCTTCTAATTTCACATATTGTCAGGTAAATAAGCACTGCAATTGCTAGAGACACTGAGATCCCTCAGCTCCCGTAGATGTAAGAAGGACTGACAGATGCTCAGCAACTTTGAGTGCTTCTTATTAATGATATGAATTTAGATACATATTTGGCACCCAAATTCCAAATTAAACTTTCACATTCTTTTATATATGTATCTTCTCATAAATCTTTTTTAACAGAGGAGAATTCAATTACTGAGCTGTGCACTAGGAGGCCAGTCCCTGATTAAAGAAATTATCTTCAGTATGATTTAATGGACAACAGTTATCAATCATTTCATGTTTCTAGGGACATCCCATCTTCCACAGCTATGCCTTATGCTGGGACTGGGAGTTGCAGGTTGCCAGGATTATTTCTGGCCCCCCGACCTAACAGATACTTCCTTTCCACATGCTGAGAAAACCTTTAAAATTACTCTGTACAAATGGCATGGCAAAATTATCCTTTTCTGGGGGAAAGGAGAGACAATCTCTTCTTTGCATTGTATCACAACACAGCACCATGGATACGACTAAGTCTGAATCTACTCATTTAGAAAGATCAAAGTTTTATGGTCTTGTCAGACCATATAAATTGGTCTATAGCACTATAAATTCATGGTAAGAAGCAACGCCTTAAAAGAACATAAACAAAAGAGCATTTCATTACACATACTTTTAAAGTGTGTTTTAGTGAAGTTTTCACTATCACTATAGGCATCTATCATACTTGCAAATCTTTTTGCTTTAGTCACCGGTATTTGCTTAGGCTCATGCAAGAAGTTTGAAGCCTTTGTATTCTAGTAAAACATTTGCTCAGACTGGAGAAAAGAGCTAGAGCAGATGATCAGAAGTTAAGGACAGAAAGCACAACTACCTGGTTGGTTGCATGAATTCCTGAGTCTAAAGAGGAGTAAGAGAGGAGAGCTCCTCCCACTAAGCCAAGGTTAGTCACTGCAGTTGTACACCACTCTTTGGCCAGGAAGCCAACAGATGGTACTATCGCATGATCACGGAGTCACAGAAATACATGCAACATTTCACAGCCCTCAGAAAACCGACTGCCTCAACTTGCAGAGTTGGAGGCGGCTGAACATGTTTAAGCACAGCTGATGCTATCATTGTTCACGAATTCTGCGACAAGTGTGGGCAATTCTTTACAGAGTGTCATGCAAGACCAGTCATGTACAAATCTCCCCATTACACGTCGTCGTCAGTGATGCTCTCCCTTGCTCAGCTGTTAGACAAAATATTCTTGTCAAGGACCGTCACAGAACCGACACTGGGACCCTATGAGCACCAGCAGGCTTTCAACATGATGGTAGATTTCCAAGAAACCTTTATTTTTGTCTGATAGCAAATCCTGGCATCTCAGACTGGAGACACCATCGGTAATTGCTGACAAGTTTACTTCCAAGAAGAACGTGGCACGGGGCAGTGTAATAATTTGCTGTAGCACCTTGGAAGAGTTCAGCCTCCTCAGTGGACTCCAAGCATGCCCATGGTGTGTTAGTACTTGAAGCACCCTCAACCCAAGTAGGTATGGCACTTTGTTCCTCCTTGGAGCACACCTGCAACACTTTTTGAGCACATGGTCTCTGTGAAGCCTTGGTGTGAAGGGGACCTTGCCATTAAACTACTTCCTAAAAGAGGCTCAGCCCTCCTGTGAACAGCCCCGTAGAGCTTAGATGCTGCTTTCGCAGGTCTAAACTCATGGGCACTCTGCAGCAAATGGACACAGAGTTCTTAATAAAAAAAAAAAAAAAAAAAAAAAAGCCCCAGAAGTCCATGTGCCTTTTATTTCAACTAGCACAAGACATAAATGTAGCACAGAGGCGCAGAAATAGCCATTGCTTACACGCTGTGCTTCTTCATCAGCCTTGGCCATTCTTGAAAGCCTGTCAGGACTTCAGAGATGTTCAAGGTTACTTCCTGGCAAGCAGCTTTTTCTGCAAAACACGGGATCTTTCATTTCTCTCCTTCACCTCCTTTCCTGTTTCTGATCTTCTCTCTTTTATTCCCCCCTCTCTCACACATGCCCTAACACGTAAGTCCAAGCGTGCCAATGACGGATGCACTAAAGAGAACTCTGTGAGCACTCCCCATGACTCCCCCTACCCACGCACAGCCACCTCCAGCACAGGCAACTGCTTTCCCCTGGGCTTTAGCCATGCATTTGCCTGGGGGTACAATACCAGAATGGGTAATCATCCAAAATCAACGACCCACTGTCACCAGCTTCGTGCCAGGTGCAAGAGTCGTGCCCAGAATCTCTTGCAGGCATCACTGCAATTTTTAAGCAAAAGACAGCAAAGAAGCCAGCCAAGTCCCAGTTTAAAATGCACCCCAAATCAAGCAGCATTCACAAACTGTGCGTGGAGAAGCTTGTCCAATGCTTACATGTGTGATGATTTAGTCAATCAAAGGATAGCTTGCTTTTTTTTTTTTGACTTAAGTTCACTTGTGTTCCATAGGTAGAGTGTTTCGTTGCATACCTGCAGTTTCTATTAGGCAGTTTAAGTTAGTCAATAAGCAGAAATTTCTGAAGGACGGCTCAGAAAGGAGATTTCCAAACTCTGGAAGAACATTGTACTTCAGAGAGCAGTTCTGGAAATGAGCACGGCTGCCGATGCATTTTAGGCAGCAGAAATGTAATCTACAGAACATTTGGAGGCTGCAGGTCTGAACAAAAGAAGGATGGAAATGGCGTTTTCACAGAAAGAGAAAGGCTCGGGACTGTTTCAGAGGAAAGGGAAGAGGATCCATTTTGATGAGATAAAGGTGCATTGAAAGGCATCCAAGGAGAGAACTGCCAGCTCTAGGCAGACAACAGGAAGAAAAACGATGGGCCTGAAATATAACAGCAAATTCCTGAACCTTTCGTACATCCGAAGCCAGGGAGATTTAATACACGAAAAGATAAAGGCCCATGAGGAGTGAATAAGGTCAATAAAGAGGCATGAAAACCTACTGAAAAAATCTTACAAGAAATTGTAAAAGCTAGAACTAGAAGGTGCTGGTCACAAACATCAAAGTTTCACAAAACATCTTGGCAAACAGAGCCAAAAGTGTCAAAATCAGGAAGAGACTGAGAGTGGAGAAGTATGAAATATTAAAAGTGTAAAGTAAAGTGTACTGTAAAATACTTTTAATTTCTGAGAAGTGTTGTTGTTCTTGATGAGCTGTGTTAAGATATGCTAAAAAGTTTTTTTTCCAAATTCCACAAAAATAATTTACCTTGGTTCTAAAAATATGCATGACAAGGTAAGACCCAAATTATCTGTAAGGCAGAAAACGCCTGTCTGTATAGGTATAAAATGAAAGGGGGGAACTGTGCATGGAGCCAACCACCATTCATCTGATACTCCACCTGATGCACATTTTGTTTCAGAGAAACGAAGATTTGTCGTCCTATTGCCTACGTGGGTACCACCTGAACACACACAATACATAATATATCCTTTTCTTTAGTAATTGCAGAGGTTTAAAGGTAACTAAGTCTGAGTGGCACGTACTTTCTTACCTGTTTTTGGCACGGCCTGGTGCTGTGCCCACAGGGCTGGATCTGGAGGCAAGTACCTGACCCATGTCCTTTGTCGATCTGAAATTTCTATGGGGCTGCCTGGGAGTGATTCATTCAGGGGAGGAAGAGTCAAAATAGCAGCCCTGGGCTCACCAACCCTGGGCAGCTCACTCCTCCTCTCGCCTGTTTCACTGCCAGGAGGGTGCATGGCTCTCGTCCTCGTGGGGCGCAGTGGGGTTGCTTCGTGGTTTGCTTTACACCCAAAGAACGACCCTAGTGAGGAACACTAAAATGCTCTACAAGCACCATAAAGAGAATCCAACTCCAACATGCAAAACTGATGATTTGAAAGCCACAGACCTTCACGTATGACATCTGCCTTTCTGGCCTGACATTTAGGGGCCCTGGGAGGGGATGTCCCAGAGCGTGCAGCCCGCGATGCTGCGGGTGGAGCAGCCATGGGAGCAGCTCCCCAGCGGGCTGCCGGGTTAACAGCCCCAAAGCCACGCACACCAGCATCTGCCCCTCGCGTTGAGATGCCCTGTGTGAGCCGGTGCTGCATGGGGTGAGGGCAGGGACTGCGGTGTCACCCCGCCAGCCCTAACGCCGTCTTGCTTCAGGTTCGTTCCTAAGTTCTCCTTCCTCGCTGGAAGGCTCCTATGGTACTTTATGGATGTAACTCCAGAAATAAGCTACAGCAAATCGTGCGCACATCAAATCCCCCTGTACCTCTGTAAAATGTGTCTCGCCCCAGCTGAAGACGCTGCGACCCCGCACGCGAATCGCAGCGCCTGCAGCCCATGCATCTCGCATGACGAAACAGGAAACGGGCAACGTGCTGGTGCCAGACCTTCCGTGGCCATTTTGGGGAAGACTCCACCAAAATAAATATATAAAAATAAATAAATAAATAAATAAATAAATAAATAAATAAATAAATAAAATAATTTTTTTTAAAAAAAAATGCGACCTCCTTGCCAGAAGGGGCTCTCTTTTGGGCCAGCCGCGGAGCTGCAAAAAGCGAGCAAACCCCGGGTTTTCGTGTAAAAAAAAAAAAAAAAAAAAAAAAATTTTAAAAAAGAAGATTTCGCACCGCGGGACGGCGGCGGGAGGGGTCCCCGCGCGGGGGGTCCCGGGGGGGCTCCGCGGCACCTGGCGGCGCGGCCCCGTCCCCTGCGCGGCCCCGATGCCGTGTCGGCGGCGCGCCTTGCGCGCTCCCGGCCGCCCGCCCACCTCCGCACGCACACACCCGCGGCGGGAGGAGGAGGAGGAGGAGCGGCATCCTCTGCGTCCTCTGCCCTGCGATTTAATTCCAACCCCCCCCCGCGCCCCCCCCTTCCCCTGGTCCTCCCGCTTGCGCCGCCGAGGTTATTTTATTGAATTTCTTTAGCGCATCCTCGCTCCGGGGGTGCCGCCGCCGGCAGAGGGGGGGATCCGTCGCACGTCGGGGGGGTCCCCGCGGCTCCGGGGAAGGTAAGGCGGCGTCTGATGCAATCGGGGGCCGGGGCCGCGCTCCCCGCGCCGCCTTTGTCTCCGCGCCGCGCACGGTGCTGCGGAGCCGGGCCCCGGCCCCCCGCCGGCAGCGCTTTGTCTGCGCCGCGAGCGGCCCCCACCCCAAAAAAAAAAAAAAAAAAAAAAATCGTAGCCGGCTCCGACCCCCGAAAAATGCGCGGAGAGAGCGGGGCCGGCTCGGGGGAAATGGGGAGGGGAGGTTCGCGTTTGGGGAGGTTCGCGTTTGGGGAGGTTCGCGTTTGGGGGGTTGCCTTTGGGGAGGTTTGCATTTGGGGGTTTACCTTTGGGGAGGTTTGCCTTTGGGGAGGTTTGCATTTGGGGGTTTACCTTTGGGGAGGTTTGCCTTTGGGGAGGTTTGCATTTGGAGGTTTGCCTTTTTGGAGGTTGGGATTTGGGGAGGGGGAGGCATGCGGCATCACCCCCCCCCCCCCCCACATAGACACACACACGGAGGGGGGAGGTTGGAGAGGGGGGAGGAAAACGAGGGGGGGGGAGTGCCGGGATGCTGCCTCAACCCAAAAATGTTAAAGGAAAAAAAATGTAAAATGGCAGTTAGCAGCCGGGAGCTTTCGCTGGCAGCGCCAAAATAATTTTAAAAAATAATAGAAAATTGAAATAATGAGGGTTTCCACCCGCCCTGGTGGCCCCACGTGTGCCGCAGTCGCCGCCCGCTGCGGGCTGAGCCCTGCTGGGCCCCCCCAGTGCCCTGCCCGGCCCCAGGGGCCCGTGGGGTTCGGGTGGCTCTGGGGAAATGCGGCAGGGCCCAGGGCACGCGTGTGTGTGGGGCGCAGCCACGCTGCGTGCTCCTGGCGAGCCCAAGGCGCGGACAAAAAAGGGTCAGGTTTGGATGCACGCTTGTACATGCGCTCACGTGTGTGCGTGGACGTTCGGCTCGCAGTACACACACACGTGTGTGCGTGGACGTACGGCTCGTTGTACATACACACGTGTGTGCGTGGACGTACGGCTCGCAGTACATACGCACGTGTGTGCATGGACCTGCAGCTCGCTGGTAGGGCAGTGGTATCGATCCATTGTTTCCCCGAGTTTGCAACGCAACCTGTAGCTGTAATTCCCCCCCTCTCCCCCAGCCCCCCCTCGTGCAAGAGGCGATGGGGAAGTGTGTAAAACTGCGCTTTGTTTACGTGACACTGGAGGAAGTGAAATGAAAGCCCTTTGCGGCAGCTGGCTTCGTGGAAGGCGCAGCAGGGATCCTGCCGCGTGCTGACAGCCCTGCTGCTGCTGGGCACCTCCGCCAGCGGGTGCGGGCATCCCGGGCTGTGTCCGTCCCCTCTCGGTGGCGGCCTTGGGTTTTTCTGCTGCTTGAAAGGCAAAATAAGGGGGGGGCAGATGTTGTCGTAGAAGTGAAGTATTAGAAAAAGCTCATTTCTGATCGATCGAACATGCTCTGGAAGGAAACAGAGATATATTCTGAGCCTGACCACCTCAGAAGTAAGGGTGCTACAAAGGGAGAAAGCGAGAGCACCGTTCCATCTAACTTTTTCTTCCTTTGCCACCGAAGCATGAACTTCGTTTAAAAAGCCTCTAAAAGGAAAATCCATCTGTTGCTGACGGATACATAGCACCAACAATTGCCATTTCCAGGCTGGGAGCCCATTCCCAAATTGCTCTGAGGCCAAGGGGCAGAAACCTGTCAGAGATCTAGGAACCACCACGCTCCTGGTGAGCAGAGGCCTTCTGCGGCAGCCTGGTGGCACGTCGCCGACTACAGCGGGGTCGCACCGAATGACTGCCGTTTGACTTTGCCTTTTTGGAGGTTTTTAGTCCAAAGAGGCAGCACAGAGAGCGTGGTTCAGTGGAGCACGCCGCAGCCGCAGCAGCACCCCCTGCCTCGCCGCTGGTGGCAGGGAGCCGGGGGGCCGGCCTGCTGGGCCATGCGAGCCCCGGGCACCCGGCCTCTGCCTCGCCTCTCCGCAGCCTGCAGGAGAACATGGAGGATCGATCCTCCTTCCTGGCCAAACCCTGCTTTTTACAAGGGTTTTAGTGCCTGGAGGGGGAGGAAGGGCGCTCTGTGCTTGCAGGCTCCTCCTCCTCCTCTGTCTGATCCAGATTTTCTAATCTGGGGGGTTGTTTTTTACAGGGGGCAGAGGGGTGACTGAGCAGAAATGGGACTTTCCTTCCTCCCTTGCCCTCTGCTTTCCCTCTGTGTTATTTCTCATTTTTTTCTGAGCACCCAGCGTGACGATTACTGTTGCCTTAGAAGTTTGTGTTAAAACGGCAAATAAGATGTTGTGGGAATATGTAAATATTTCAAGCCTGAATGAAGTTTTCTTTCTGATATGTATTTATTGCTGTAACCTTAATCTAATCCAAGAAGCCTGAGCAGCCACTCTTGGGAAAAATAGCAGCTTTTCCATGTTGAAAGTGCTTTACAGCCCTTTTCCAGTTAACTCATAATATTTGTGTAAGGTTATCAGGTAAATACTGCTCTGAGTCTTGTACAGTCAAGGAAAGTGAAGTAAAGAAATTACACGTAAACAGGAAAAAAGGAAAAGTGAGTTACATGTGGACCTACGCAAAGAGTTCTTCTTTCTGTGGTACAAAATTTATTTTAAATAAGAGTTTCAAAGCTGCTATTTAGCCCTTGTGGATTCATTCTGATCGTCTGCTGCCCTGCTGTAGCCCATCCTGCAGCACTCCCACCGCACAGCCCCTGTGCAACACAAGAGTTCGTTTATTTGTGGTGGTGCGTCCTGGGATCTCTTCAGCAAAACCGAGACTGTTGAGAGGATTTCACAGAGAAATATAATTAGGAAAAAATGTGACTATATTACTCTGCCAAATGCCTTTGCTAAATTGACTGGGAAGGGCTCAGAACAGAAATGTACTTAAAACCATTTTCCTTTATGGCTCATCTTTAAGTGTTTTGCCTGAAGTAATGAATCACTGGGTGAATCAGACTAGGATTTTATGATTTCTGATTTGCCTGCCTTTGATCAGCTGAGTAGCCTGTCGAGACTTAATTCGGGGACTCTTGCCTTCCTTCCTGCAGCCTGGAAGGGCAGCACAGAGCGCGATGGGGCAGAGCAGGAGCGTTTTCCCGTTGCGAAGCAAGGTCACAGCGCCGAGGAGGGCTGAGCATCTGCGTCTGTGCACATCGCTCCTTTCTCATCGCATCCTTCTCCGAGCTTCCTTGTCGAGTCTCCTCTCACTGGCTTGTTTCTCCCCACTACCTTCTTTTTTAACTGTTCCCTCTCCATGTGCTGGGGGGCTCTGTGCGAGAGGAGCCTGGATGTGGAAGGTGACAGCTTGCAGTTGCCGAGCCAACAGCTGCTGCACCTGGGAGGGCTTTTGGCAACCTCATTCCCCACGGCCTGACGGTGTTGCCGCCGGTGGCAGGGGCACGCCGGCACCTTGGTTGCTCTCCTTGGCCCCCACGAGCCAGGGTGGCTGGGGTGAACCCGCTTCCTTCCTCCCATTCCCAGGGCTGCAGAGGGGCAGTACCGAATAGCTGGAGACAGTGACATTTTCAGCACCTCAGATGTTTGCTCAGTGGATGTGAGTCAGTCTTTAATTTCCAAGCTCTTTTGTTATCTCAGTGGCGCTTCTCTCATCTCTCCATTTTGTCCTTCCTGTAGATTAGGAGTAAAACAGGAACTTGATGTTCCAGATGTCAGGTGTCACTAATGCTGCACAGAAAGGAGGTGGTTGCTTCCCAGCCTTTCAATGTGATACTGTTACGTCTAAAACCTATTATTGCTTTTTGTCATCTAAGCGAATAGTCCGTACGCAGAGTTTCAGGCTCGGCGTTTCATTATTTATATCCAAGAAGTCTTACCGGTCACGTTGCTTTTCTTTGAAAGAACTTTCAACGGTATGAGCAAAGAAAGATGTATCATATCTCAGGCTTTGCGGGAGTGAAACAGCGTGTGAGAAACTCAGGTGCTGGATTTTGATACCTCCTAACCAAACAAGAGGGAGTTTTATTGGCAAAACTCCTCCTGGCCAGGAAGTTGAGTCATATTTCAGCTTTTAAGTAAATTGTCTCGAATTCCATACTTAAAATTGCTTAGTGTGCCTTGGATATTTGCCATCCCAAAGACTGCGGGAAATGTGCAATGAATGAAGTGTGTGGTGAGGGTACAAGTCGACGTGACGAAAACCATACCCAGAGACGGGCAAGATGGTGTCCGGCCCTTCCCATACCCTGCCACATAGCTGGGCAGCTGCTGGGCAGCCACGCGTCCTAAGGTGGTACTTTTTGAATGATGTCATTTGCAGGGTATGACAACAAATCCCTGTAAGTTACACCACCACCATTACCACCAGTAGTGACGTTAGTGTTAGATATGCTGCTTCTAGCAAAGGGTTTTCTGATACTACAGCTCCTCCAGGTACTGCCTAGAATGGGTTCATGCTTGAGCCAGGAGAAGAAATAAAGTTAGATTGTCTGCATTACCGTATTTTTTCAAATACAAACTTTCTGAGCCTGTTTCTGCTGTTGTGGAACTTTGACAATCCAGAAGAGTGGAGTAGCAGGATTTGTTTTTTTCCTTTGATATTTCGGAAGGCAACAGAGAAAGGAGCCCAGCTCTTGGAATGTGTTTTAATGGCTTGTGAAGGTCTCCGTGTCCTTGAGGAAAATAAACTTGTTTTATCTTCCTGTGTCATCTCACTGTCCTCCTCCTGAAGTCTGTGACCGGTTGTAATCTTTCCCATTTTCTGCAAGGAGTACACGATGAGTAAATTATCCATAATGGTTTTTACAGGACATGTCATGGGATGTCTAAAGAGAAAGCCAAGCTCGTAGGCCACAGCAGAGCTTTTTCTACTGAACTGAGGGCCTAGAGCTTCCTTTAGAAGTGACTTTAGCCTTTTCTGGTTTTCCCTCAGGGCAATTCATACTTCAATGAACTATTTGCCCATGTGAGTGGGGAAGTCTGAAGTAAGGGCAGAATTCTTACTTTCCCTTGCTGATTTACTCTGTGTGTCTGGAGACTGTGTCTGGTTTGACTGCATGTATCTGAAACTTCTCTGTTTGGGAAGTTTAAGGGTGGGCAGAGTAGCAAGCACGGTGGGATTGCTGAAACTACTCTTCAGATTATTTTTAATTCACATTAAATAATCAAGCTCAGTCAAGGATTTTTTGCCAAGGTAGCATTTTTATTTTCTTTTATCTTATGACATTGCTTGAATGAAAACGCCTTCGGGTAAAAATACATCCTTCTTCGAGTACAGCTCAGAATCAACATATAGTGACTCTTACTAGTTGAAGCTTTTATTTTTTCCTTCCCACAGCATCAGTGGCACCTACACCAGAGGCACGGCTTGCTTCCTTCCCTCTGCCTTTCCAGCTCAGCGTGGCTGGGCAAGTTGTCCTCTGGCAGTGCCCAAAGCTGACGGGGGCAGCACGTGGGGAGAAAACCCGGCTGATGTGAACGCTGCCCCTGGGGACTGTCGGTGTTGTTTGGGTCCTGTGTGCTGATCGTCACAATGAGCAAAATAAAGCCTGCAATGTGAAATGGGAGTTTTGGGGGTGAAATTCCTGCAGCCACCTGTAGTACTCTGCTGACTGCGGAGGGAGCCTAGGGTGGTTAGCTCTGACAAAAGGCTTGCACTGTATATATCTAAGGAAAGTTATCTTTGCAAAATTTTGGAGGTTTGCTTAGAGTTTTTTTCCGGATATCACACATACCACCTTTCTCTCTGAACCTGCGAGGACCTCACAGACTGAGCAGTATTGTCGCTATTGTCATCCCAGCTTTACAGGCGGAGGTGCTAAGGATGGTGTGGTTATCCTTCGCCAAAGGCTTGCAGTGAGTTCACGCTGTGACAGTTTCAGTCCCCAGCCCCGTGGTTCCCTCTTCGCTGCCCTCATGTTTTGGCACTGAGATCAAGTTTTCTCATACTTGAAAGTGCAATGAATTATTTTGCTCAACAATGTTTTTGGTTTCAGGGTTTTGTTTTAAGTAATTCCCTCAAGTTAGCGAGGACCTAGTGCAGGCTCCAAAATACTGTCACGCTGTTGCAGCAGCCACTCATCTGTCTGAAATCTGGAATCTGCTGAAGTTGTTGCTCGTGTTTCAGCTGGCTTAAGTTGCACTAGCATTTTGCTGCATCTTCATTCAATCCTTTTTTTCGGTCGAATCTGAGCTTTAGTTAAAGCAAGCAAACAAACAAACAAAGAAAAAAGTCATCACTTTTGCATTGCAAAGATTCCATGCAAATGAACCAACGAGCCGCTTTCCTGTCGGTCCGACCCCAGCGTTTGAGCTGCACCACGGCAGAAAGGAGAAGCAGGAGCTGCACGTCAGTGAGCTGTGAAGACTGCTTTCCAGCACGCTGTTTACCTCACAGAAGGGCGAATTTCAGCACCTGTTTTTGAACACACTCAGTGTGGAATTTCTTAAGCACAGGCAGCGTCAGGGCGATTGGGAAAATCCTCCTGGGGGACTGAGATGCAAAACAGCCCCCAAAGGGAAAGTTGCACTGCTTGAATTTCAGAGGAGCCTCTGCGTAGCTTTAAAAATGTCAGCAGATACAGATCTCGGCACAGACATTGCCACTTCTATTAAGGCATTGTTTATTTTAGGAACTCACGGTCACAAGAAGCTTCAGGATGCAGCGTGCTCAGCCCTTGCCACCTCAGCAGCCGCTGCCTCCTATGGCTTTATCCTTTCACAAAAAGATCACGCTTCCCTTCCAAAATAGGTAGACTATTTTATGCCTCTGGGAAGACTGTTCCAGAATGTCACCGCCAGAGCCACCCCCCGTTTGCCGGCCTGCAGCCATTTGTCAGCAGTGGGCCACCATCGTAGCACCCAGGACAGGCCCTGATCCCACGGAGCTGCTCTGTCTGTACACCAGGTGCCCTGGGGCAGCCTGGGCTTTTCTAAGAGCACGTCTAAATTTCACAATGAAATTATTTCTGAGAAACCACTTCTGGGGAAATGGGCCCCTTTGCGAAGGCCTCCTCCGTGCGCTGGGGAGGTGGCGTAAGCAAGCCCAAAGCATCGGGTCCTGTAAAGTTAATTGGGGATGCTCTTGCTTCCGTGGTTGCCTGTGAGTAGTTTGACGGTTTTGAGGTAGCTCTGGGGGTTTGAGAAAATATCCCCAAATGGATCTGGTATGTGAACATTCACCAAGTACCCCAGGGTGAATTGCAAATCGTTTGGCAGTAGGGCAGACCGTTCATTCACAAAATGGGAATTAAGAGAGCTGTGGTGCGGGAGCTTGTTTCTGAATAACAATCCAGTGCCTCAGCATCACGCAGGAGTTGTCGTTCAGCTGACAGTGGTCAGGCTCCGGAAAACGTTGGTCTTTCGGTTGATTTGCATTTCTGACAAGGAAATTTGTCTGTAGCAGCCTTGCTTGATCTGCCTTTGGTGTTTTTGCTTTTATGCAACGCATCTGTCAGTGGAGAGACCTCCTGATCTCTAAATAATAATTGCTTGGCACAAGCTGTACGTTATTCTTTCTACGTAAGAGATGTAAGCTTAAGGACCTGTTTCTGTCCCTGTTCAGAATAAGTTCAGCCATACGCAGAGTATCCTCTGTAAATCTTCTTTACCAAAAAAACTTAACACATTCAACTACCTGGAGTATAGACAGCAGCAGAGGAGAGCGCTGTGATAACTCTGTCCCTCTGTTCCTCCACTTAGCAGCAGCACAGAAGTGAGGTATTTTATATTTTTACGTAAAAGGCCATCAGCGAGAACATACAGAAGATGAACACAGAATAACTAAATGGGCCTTGGGCAAGCAAATCATTTTTATTTCTTAATTTGTAGGTCGTGAGTCTCTTTTTCTAAAACAAACACAATTGGTTTGCTCAGCAGCTATAACTACCAGCACCATCCTCAGCAGTCGGTTGTGGGACTGGGTAAATTTTAAGGTCAGGACTGGGTCATTTTGTAAGGATCTCATTGAGGAGTTTAACATCACTACTCTTCTGCAATGCATGTATGTTGCAGCCTGAAGTGCTTCTAATAATATCAAATTGGTTGGTAGCATGGTCCCTGTTTTCCAGGTTTCACTGTATTCTCCTGGTCATATTGCTTGCTGTTGGTGTGTACATACATCTTGGGCTTTTTCTGTGTTTCACCTAGGTCGCTGACACTGTGGCTGCAGTTTACCCACCAGACCTCAACCAAACACTAACATTTTGAGAAACAGTTGGATACGTACAGTTCCTCGCCCAGGATGCCGTTCAAAGCTGGATTAGAACTGACTGAATTGCAGAATATGACTGTCCCTGAAGATGATAACATCAGCAATGATTCAAATGATTTCACAGAGGTGGAAAATGGCCAGATAAATAGGTGAGTATTTTTCCACTGACGCTGCCTGTGCTAAGAAACACACTGTTTAAAAACAGCATTCTAATTTTCAGTATATGTTTTGAATTATTCATCGCCAAGTCATGCTCCATTTGAAGATGTAATTTGAATTTCATATGTGACATCTGTTGGGCATAGGCTGCAACAGCAGATAAAGCAAACAGAGTGGCAATTTATTCATCGTTTCGAATCTTTCAAATTAGTCTAATAAAATGCACAAACATATAACGTAGCAAAAAGCCAACATTCTGAGACGTCGACTCGCACACAGCGGAGAAGTAATAATAATAAATGCAGTTCGACCAAGGGAATAGCACGGGACAGATCTCTTCGTTGACCTTCGGTCTCTGCTGTGACAGTTGTAACCTGCCTGGCCACATCCCTGTCCCCAGGCTTGTGGCACGTGCGGCTGGCACTTGCTGTTCACTCCAGGGTGGGACGGACCTGGCAGCAGTGGCTGTCCCCAAGGCAGGGAGAGCGAGGGGCTGGTCAAACAGAGACCTGCACCTAACTCACGTCCAGCTAAGGAGCGCAACTCTTCATCGATTTTGGTGAAAACTGGCCAATGACTTTCCTACAGGATAGTCATTTACAGAAGGGATGTGATGGCACATCTGCCAGGTGTCTCCGCCGGGCACCAGCATCCAACAGGTGCTGAGATCTGCTGCTGTGCCCCGGCTGGGTTTCGCAAGCTGTAGAGCACGAAGCCGTTTTTCGACCAAGGTTCCTGCTGAAGTGCTGAGCCCCAGGGGGCAGGGCTGGAGCCAGCCTGGCCGGGGAAGTCCTGGGGCAGCCGCCAGCTGCACCCTGCAGCGCTGCGACCACAGCGCAGCTGCGCTGGTGGAGGTGAGGGCTGGTCAGGAATTTTCTGATGCAACTGCTTTGATGGAAAGTGCCAGGGTGAAACGCAAACCACTTCTGTTAAAAAAAAAAAAAAAAAAAAAAAAAGTGAGAGCAAGAGAAAAAAACCCCTCTGACTTTGCCAAAACAAAACAATTCCTGTATGAACCTGCTGACTTTCCTGCTGGCTCCCCCGGAGCTCAGGAGCTGACAGCGGTGGAGGCGCTCCCCGGAGCCTGCTGAGGATTGATGTCCTTGACAGGAGGAGGGGTGGCTGAGCTCTTTGGCTGGTGCCACAGGTAACTGGCAGGGGGAGAAACCCCACTAGTCCATCCTCTTTCAGTGAGCGCATGTGGAGCTGTGTTGTGAGCATGGCCAAGTCTGAGCAGGGCCAAGCAAAGGAGGGAAGAAAAACGTGGTGTGGAAAGCATCAGAAAGACAGAATTTCAAAGTCCTGCTCTGGCTTTTCAAGCAGATGAGCATATTCCACAGTTCTCTTTTCCCTTGTGGGTGACTTTCTTCCTCCATGGAGCACCACTTGGTCGTACCAAATATCCCATCGCTATTTCGCCTCTGCCTGGGTGTTTGCCGGGCACCTCCTCACTCATGCAGCCTGTCCGCTGCTGTTGTGCCCTGTGCGTAGCGTCGTGCTCGTGCTGCTCTCCACCTCGCCACTCCTTGCTCCTGCAAGCGCCCCTCATGGTACCTGGACCCCGTTCTGCTCCCCTCGGCAAGCACATCCCCCGAGGACGTGGTTATTCCCTTCCTACAGCTGTGCTGGCAAATGTCCGGTCCCTGTGGGATAAGAGGTTAACGGGCATACAGAAGATCGTCTTCTGTGCTGTCAGACACACAGCGTGTAAGGCCTTGTGAAACTCCAAAGTCCACCGAAATCAGTGGGACTTTTTTATGTTGATTTCACTTGAGCTTTAGATTAGATCTGTAATTTTCAACTGACTTTTTTTTTTTTTAAGTTGTTTCAGCTTGCTTGATTTCACACTCTATTTCATTTTGAACCGTTTTTTTTTTCTCAGTGCATAATTTTTCAAGCTGAATGTAGAGCAACGGTTTTAAGGGTCTTTTGGGGATGATACAGCAGTGAAAAGCTGATTCCAGGTCTGATTTAAACCCCAAATATTTTCTGGTCTTGGAAAAGGATTCTCTAGTTCCCTTTGGATTTCCAGCATTTTCTGGGCCTGAATATGCGTTTATATATGCAGTTGTATGTAGGGAGGGGATGTCGTTTGGGAGGAGCTGTGTTGGGAGGGCTTTTTCTTTGCATGCAAGTGTTAAATATTTTCTGGGAATGCCTATAAAGGAACTTGCAGCAAATCCAGGCATGGATTTGCCATCTTTTAACCATTTATCCTGGCTACACAACTGTGCCATCGCTGAACATGACATGCATCAGTGCTTAGGTGACCTGCTGCTTCGTGTGACAGCAGGACAAATCCACTAAGCCGTTCAGCAAACTTGTAACTACGATGATGCTCTCAGGAAGCTGCTGGCTGAATGCTTGTCCTGGTCTGCAGCTGCTCGTAAGTGAGGAGCCCTCCTTGTTCAGTTAACAAGGTTGCTGGTAGCTGTACCCAGATCTGGTCGAAGTTCCATAGTGTGAGCCAGAGCAAGTTTTCTTCTGCATTTCTTGTTCCTGCTTGCCCTGGAAATCTTTGCCATCGCTCACACTGCAGCTCCGTTTAAGAAACTGCCTGAGGATAGAGTTCTGTCAGCTTGGCAAAACCAGCTCTCCCTAACAAATGTTTAAGGCATTGTCAAATATCACTTTAAGTTAATTATGTTTAAACGTATCTGAGATGGCTAAATGGTTTTAACTCTGCTTAGCCAAAATGGTTAGCTCCAGGATATCACCTTTATCAAACATTTCTCATTTAAGTCCTTTAATAAATTAAATTTTGAGACCATGGTGAAGCATGGTCCTTTTAAAATCACTTTATCAATAAGACTGAGTTTCTACGTTTTACTAAATCAAGCCAGAAAAAGAATTGGATTAAGAAATTCTTTCCAAGCCAACCATGAGGCTTCATTCGTCACAAGGATGAACTGATTATCTTTTGCCCAGGATGTTTTATAAATGTACCAAAGAAGTTTTGCATAAACATGCTTGGCTGTGATGTAGGAAGGACACGAGGAAAGCAGAAACATACAAGAACAGGTTATGCCTTTTAAGGCTAAGCATTCAAAATGAAGACAAGAAACAGCACAAATGGGTTTGGTGCTTGTCAAGGAACCGCAAGGCGCTGAAGGCACAGACTGCCTTACTGTGCCTTTCTGTGGCACCTGTACTTGCGCAGGTTGGGAGAATCTGCAGCAGTCAACTCACTTCATTCCAGTCAGATTTATAAAGGTCAAATATACAACATTGTGACAATGAATAGCTCCTTTTCTAATCTGTTAAGCAGAGCAGACGCATGGCGTGATTTAACAAGAAATGTTAGTCTTCTAGTGTGTGTTCCTCTCATATACCATCAGAAAAACGACACTGAAATTTTAAAAGCATGGAATTTTTATAAAAAATGCAAATCTTGGGAAAATTCGTGTTGAATCTATTGGACTACCTTTGCCCTACTTTCTCCTTATTCTTTTTTTTTTTTTTTTTAAGTTCAGCAACACATTCCATTCCCGGGAAGCGTAGGGTGTCCCACGGTGCGTCCGTACCACCTACGGAGCGTGGTCCCGAGGCAGCCTTCTCGTCCGGGCTTGCCGGCTGAGCTGTCTGCACCAGCACAGGCAGCCGCAGCCAGGGCGCAGCCGGCAGGACAGACAGACACCCCTGCAGCCCCACGGCCCCCCGCTGCAGCGCACGGCCCCCTGGCTGGCAGGCAGGGCTGGGAAGCCCCCTGCAAAAAGCTGGGCACCGTGCTTTGTGTCTCGCAAGAAGGTGTGCCCACATTGTCAGAGGAGACGACAGGCTGGACAGCAAATCCGGTCCATTTTAATGTACGACTAACTCAAAAGAATGTGCTTTGGATCAGTTTACCTCATCAGACTAGTTTTCTCCAAGGAAACTAGTTTTCATTGAACTTTAATACCAGGGGGCAATAATATTATAGGATCTACAGATTTGTTACTTTTGTGATTATTAAACAGAGACTGAATGCCTACAGATGAGCAGAAGCAGGGGGATCAGACTAGTTAACTCCTCTCCTAACTCTAACGAAATCTGAAATGACACATGACCTCTGTGGCTGAAAGAAGGAGGCAAAGCCCACAGATGTTCCAAGCAGCGCTCAGAAATCCAAAAAAGACAAAACGTTTCTCTGTGCTCCTGCCTGTACAAATTGCCTGCAGGGTGTTTCAAGAGAGAGCTGGAATGTCTTTGTCAGACCGCTCACGCTCAGCTGCCTGTGCTCAGGAGATGGGCTTTAAACAGACATGGAAAAAAACCCACATGCTCTGAACCTATAGAAGACCGGGTTGAAACTTTATTCTGTGAGGGTGAAATACCTTCCCGGTGAGCTTCAGAAAGTTAATTTTGGATCGTTCCAGCTTAGAAGTGGTTACTTTTCACTCCTTAAAACGGTAGGGGAGGATCAACCATCTATTCCAGCTGCTTTAGGGCTGGTGAGCCTGGCCCATATCTCTGTTTTACAGCAAATTAGTTTCTGAAGGTAATAGTTTAAAAAATACAGGAGAAGCCTATAGTTGTTTTATATTTATATAGAGCAAATTGAAACAGACTGATAGGTAGGATTCAAAGTTGCAAAAAAAAGCCAGCAATAACACTAAATACATCTTGCCAGCTTTGCCCGAATTTAAGGATAAACTGAAAATGTGTGTGTAGTAGAGAAAGGTCAAACTTTCAAAGATATTTGCTTCTAAGGATTTTAGCCTTAATGTCTAACGAATGAGCACAAGGTATGTTTGATGAACAAAATACTAGACGTGGAGTTCAGTGCGTCAGCTGCAGCATCCAAGTCAGCAGCATGATCTTAGTATATCCTTAGAAGCTGTGCTCTCATGTATTGCTAGCAATTAGGTCACAACCAGGGCAGTGGGGAAGTTTGATAGAGCTCTATATTTATAAATTCAGCATTACATTACCAGACTGAGTGCCTTCAGATGTATGGAAATAATGCACAGCCGGAGTTTGAGCTGTGTGTCCCTGGTCAGAAGTTCCCAGTTGTGGGAACTTTGTGTTCAGCTTACTGTTTGCTTGTTTTCATTTAAGAAGAGCCACCTTAAATCTGCCTACAGCAAAAAGTGCCTCTGAAGCTTGGTGACAGCCTCTGGCTAGGTATGTAGTGTGTACGATGGCTGATGCAGTAGCCAGTGCCTGAGAACCATCTGCAAATTAGCAGAGATGCCAGGGACTTAATTGTGCATAAACCTTCAAAAGATGAAAAGCTGAAAGAATGTATTATACAAACTAAAATTGTTTGTTGAAGAGAGGGTCTGGGAGAAAATAGCAGCTCACCCTAATCAGAAGTGTCACAAATCCCCGAGATACCAACAGGCAAAGGCAGGAAGCAAATCTTGCTCTGGTGTCAGTGAGATCCTCAGTGTGTATGTACTGGGGACGCAGAACAAGCAGAGGTGCAGAGAAGGAAAAATCATTTACCACATTTTCTCCTGCACAGAGGTGTTTAATTTTGCAGTATAGTGAATTCAGTACTGAGTTTTGAAAGGCTTTTTGATGACAATATGGTAGCCCAAACCTGAGGTCCGCCTGCAGAGCATGTCTCCCAGTTCAGGATGGTCCCACCCAGCGCTGGCTGCATGCAGCATCTCTTCCTCCTCTTAACTCCAGCCACATCAGCAGTATGGCAGCAACTGAGGGCTTGTATGTGGCGTTCCCTCTGGCTTATCCCACTTGCAGGGTGCTGCATGGATCAGTGGTGGCATTGCCAAAGCCCAGGGAGTGCAGCCAGGCTGGGCATGAGCATCACGCTAGGACAGTGGTGGCCTCACCTCTGCAGGACACCTGGAGAAGCATGTCTTGCTAGCGTCTGTAAAAATTCATTGCTTTCCTGCCCACAAAAATGATGCTTTTTCATTACTAAATCTCCTAAAATACCATTCCCTAAAATTCCCTAAAATCTCCTAAAATACCATTCCCTAAAATACCATTCTGATCTTGTACAAGTGGTACCTTTACTGAGGCACAGTGTGTGCTGGTGTCAGGGAGCCGTAATCGGGATCCTTAAATAGTTACGAGTTTGACCTCTTTTCGCATACAGCTTTTATACAATGTGTATTTTATAATCACATGCTGTTCGCAGAATTAACTTGTTCGCGTTTCCTAACCACTCCTGCTGGAAATAAATCCTCTGACTTCTTTCAGCAAGTTTATTTCGGACCGAGAAAGCAGAAGAAGTCTCACAAACAGCCACCTGGAGAAGAAGAAGTGTGATGAATATGTAAGTCCTTCTTGCTGGTCTTCCCTGTCAAAATGACCTGTACATTGTGCGTTGGGAGGGCCTTTAGACGTGGTCTTGAAAAAGTGCTGGTTCAGGAAAGAGAAGTCCCTAGGCCTGTGCTGGGCAGGAGGCCATGGTGGTTCCTCATGGCCTCGCAATATATCACTCATGTACCTAAGATGTCCCACAGGCGTGGTGAGAGATGGATTTTAAAACTGAAAGTGTATGAGTTGTATGTTGCCCACGTATTTACTGGAATTTAGGAAATCTGTAGGACAGCAATCAGAATATAGCCGTGAAAAAGTTTGGTGGCTTTTTTTTTTCTTTCAAACCTCGCAGTTTTTACTAATTTGCTCCCACAGCAGTAGATACTTCTATCTGATATATCATATACCCTGCAAGTTGAAGTGTAACGGCATTTCTGTGCTCTGTTCCAAGCTGTTGCTGACCTGTGAACCTCTATTTCTCCAGATTCCAGGAACGACTTCTCTGGGAATGTCCGTCTTCAACCTCAGCAATGCCATCATGGGCAGTGGCATTCTAGGCCTCGCTTTTGCATTGGCCAACACAGGAATTCTCCTTTTTTTGTAAGTGTGAGCGGGTTGAGGATCTGATCTCTCTGCAATGCGAGTGCAGTGATTGATGGTCCGTTTGAAATGCACTGTGTTATTTCCCTACATGAAGTCGCCAACCTGTATAAGTAGCTTGGAGTTCAGAGTACTGGTGGATGGTCAGTTGTTTCGCTATCTATATTAGCTACGTGTTTCAAACATATTTTTTTTCAGTCAAAGTGGTGGGGGGAAATAGCCACTAGTTGTGCTTCTGGAGCAAATTATGTCCATGCCGTTGACTACTGACCTGAGCCTAGCCAGGGATTTTTCCTATGGTCTAGAATCTACACACACATTGAAAACAGCAAATTTATTCAGTAGTAATACTTGCAGTGTGATAGTACCTACTTCTTACTTGTGTCACAGGTTCTCTACAGCTTTCAGCAAAGCATGGTGCAATATCTACCTTTTTGACCAAGAAAAAAGAATATTTGTATTCTTTTAAATGTTGTGTATAGTGTTTTCATCTCACTCCCACAGTTTCTTCTGTTTCTTATATGAGAGTCCTTATTAGCCAACATAAATACAGCCAAGATTTGAGTATAAAAAAGAGTTGAGGTAGAGTACTTAACTCCACCAAAAAAGAGGCATTTCATAAAACAGAATTTTATAGTTTAAAAATGAAACAGTGCCAATGAATGAGTAAGACACAGAATACTGTGTTATTCTGGTTTGCAGTATGAGACATTTCATTGTGAAAAGTGATTGTTAAGAAATCAGTTGGGAATTGTGTGCAGAATCCAGTAATAAATGTTCATTGAGGGAAGAAATACAATAATTTACAATATTTGAGAGCTGTTCAACATGGTTATTAAGTTTACAGATCACTCTACAGAGGTGTCATTTCCTGAATGTCAGAACCTAAAAATCTAGAACTTATGTTATTTCTTAGGGTTTTTTTGAAAATATATAATATGAGCCCTGCGTATAACAGAATGGATGGTCAAGGTGGTATGTATAGCCATCTGCTCTGAGGTTTCATGCCAGCATAGCTACATCCATGCTGCTAGAGTACAGTTTGCTGTGGTTGGGAGTGGCTGGGAATAATCCAAGGAATTAATTGACTTACATTAAGAATGTACAAAGTCTCATAATTGTGTTGCAACTAAGCTAGGCTATAAAGTAGATGGACTCTAATTTAGATCTTTTTTTATTTTATGCAGAGGGACTGAGTTTATTTAATATTTAATATTAATATTAATTTATTTATTTATTTTTTGTTTTTCTTTTTTTAACCAGCATACGGTAGTAACCTGTTTATGATTCTCCACCCATGCTCTCTGATAAGCAAACCTCAGAGGGCACAGACTGGGGTTTGTAAAAACTGCTGTAACCAAAAAAGTCACCTCTGCTCAGCCTTGTTACCTCTTCTAGGAGACCAGTGTCTCAGCTAAAGAACAGTAACTTTTTACATCTACTCTACAAGAGGAGATTATAGAGCACCTTCAACTTCACCCTCAATTGCTTTAGTTTTCCATAAGTAATCTCATCCTCTTCTCTCTCTCTCTCTCAGCGAACAGTTTTTCATGAGAGTTTAAGTGAAATGCATTTGCTCTAAAGGATATAAAAAGGCAGTTTCTTATAAGTGAAGTAGATCAGATAAGTGGTGTGAACACTAGCAAAACTTCAAACAACTTGTGGTGGAAACTAGGCTAGTCTTGGTCCGAGTAGTGAGTGTATAGCTGTGTACCACCTAGCTGTACAAAAAACCACCAAAGCTGATAGCTGGGTAGAGGTTTTATATAGTAAATAACAGCATTATTCTCTACAGAATTAGACTGTGTGGGTTTAAGTGAGGGTAATTGTTTTTGTTAGTTTTATAATGCCTTTAGATCTGTTGGCTTGGAGATAGATCAGCCTGCTGAGATGAAAGGTAAGGAAGCTAGCAGGACCTTTCTGACAGGGCAAGCAGAGATTTTGCCTTTGAAGCCTGGAGATACAGCATCTTAATGTGCTGTCTGTAGTTATGCCTGAAAATTGAACTGCTTTAAATTGTCCTTTCACCATGCAATAGACTCGTAGTTAAAGCTAGACCATTATTTTTATATTTTTGTTCACACTCTCGGTCAGTGCATTTTTCCCACAAATGTATGGTTCTTCTGTCTCTGTCCCAGGCAGATCTTAGAACCATTTCTGCTTTACAAGTGATAAAAGATTAAGTCCTAGCATGAATTTGATTTCTTTTTGCCCATGAGAAAGCACTTACATTCATTGCTCTAGAACAGCAGAAATCTGGAAAGTGTCTAGTTTGCTTTGTCCAGGTCATCTGTCTGCCAGTACTGGCTCGCACCATCTCTGAAAAATAGAAAGCAGAGGAGGAAGAACTGAAGGAGCATTTTCAGCTCAAAGCAGACCCAAGCTGATTTCCACTCTCACAATTTTTATGCTACTTGAGTGTGAAATGTGCACCCACTGCACCAGGATCAGTTCAGGTCCTATATTCTTGGCGTAAGACGTACAAAATAAATATGATGATGGGTATGTACTGTCACATAATATTTGCATAGCTGATTGCCATAGTAAAGCGTCACGCTTTTTACGCAAAACAGCTGAGGAACTCAGAGGAACTTAATCCTAATATTTTTAGTAACCACAACCTAGACCAAAGAAGAACGTCCTTTCTTGTGTGAAAAAAAAGGGCAGAAAGCCTTCTTGCTGCATAAGGATGTCACAAAAGGCTCGGGGAGATACAGAAGGGCCAGGCCAGCTAGGAATGGCAGGAGCACTCGTAGGTAGCTCACCCTGCCGGTGGTTTCACCCACCGCAGAGCGATGGATTGCGCTGCAGAGACATGTGGGCTGCCCAAGTGTGAGGTGCCTTCAGCCCATACTTAGCCCCACAGTGCATGGGGTCTGAAAAACCCTTCTGAGACACAGAGCTTGTTGGATGAGGTGTGGTGTGAGGCGACAGATGAAGTTTCACTCTGCTTTCTGCGGCCGCCTCTGGTGAGGCCGGCTGGAAGCTGTCACCAGGCTGGGTGACCTGTGGTGGCATGGCCCTGCTCCGCCTCGCTCCTCCGCGCCCCATGCCCTGTGGGGTTCGGAGCTACTCCGTGCAGAAGGCAGGGGGCTGCACAAGCCCCCCGGGCCTGCAGCCTGAACTCCACGGAGGGATGGGGACAGTAGGTGTTTGAGCCAGCTTGGTAATGTGGCAGCTGTGAGCAAACAGCAGCGGTGTCGCAGGAACAGTTTGTTCTTCCTAGCACTGTATCGGTCCCCTGCCCTAAACTGTTTATTCTGGATTTGTTGGGGGAGGTGAGCTCTGCATGTGCTGATTGCTTGCAGAGCTGCCAGCACTGCTTTAAAAGTAGGCAAAATAATAAGTATTGAGACGACAGCGCGAGCTACCCCGCTTCTGTTTTGAATTTGCGCGAGGCGAGTGGCAGGGACATTTCCTTTCCTTTCCAAGGGGCGGTTCTGGCGCGAGTATCCCTGTCCGCACCGCAGTCCTAACACAAACAAGTTCCTCATGCAGTGCTAAGGAGAACGCCAAGCATCTCCGTGCGGGTCCTACGGGGAGCTAAGGACAACAGATCAGACAAATACCTGGCTGCTCGGGGGTGTTATTTTTGCCGCTGCGAAGACTCCATGAGCTCAGTGCCTGCAGAACGGGAGCTTTTAATATTAAAATAGACTTGGTGCTGGCTTGTGAAGCCAGGGCCACTTGGGGCTGGGAGTGACTCAGCCTGGCTGCCGTGGCTGCGAGCACCATGCCTCCACGCAGACAGGGGCGTAGCGGGTCTGGAGGGGACGTGGGCAGCAGCAGGGCTTAGCAAGTCTTTAAAAAATGGAGCAGAGTGACCTCAGCCAGTGCAAGCTCCTTTCCCCTCACCTCCCCAAGGAGAAAAACCCTTTGGGCTGTACGAGAAGCGTGGTGTTGCTGTCAACCATTTCTCCACAAAAGAGCAGTTCCTTCTACCACCTCCCAGCTCCTCCGGCCCTAAGAAACTAGTGGGTCGGTATTTGGCACTAAAGTGTTTCTAGTCCAAAACGGTAAAAAAGGGGAGGGAGGAGGCTTCTTATCCTGATCCTTCTACGTGTTCCTATGAAAAAGATGCGTTGCAGCCTATCTGTGGCAGCAGCATGTTTTCTGTTAAATTTTAGGCTTGTTTTCCTCGGTGTCCCAAGGGTAGTTGTCATAATAAAGAGAGGAATTGCCAACAGATTGTCTGAATGCTCTTCACACACATCATGAAAACATCATCAGGTCTTTGTGTGTCAGTGTCAGAGGGGAAGGCACACATAGTGCTTGGCTTAAAGACATAGAGCAATGAGCAAATGTGTTTTTATGCACTTAGCCCCCGGCACTGACTAATTATCATTTGTGCCAGCAAGTTCCCTACACAAACAGTTCAGTCATTGCTTCCTGCAATTCTTCTATGTGCGAAGTCAAACTATGGATCACGGCAGAACGGGGAGTGACATCAGTGAGGGAACACCTGTCCCTTCCTGGATGAAGCGTAAGCCTTTGCTTTCTGCCTTACTTGCAGGAGAAGACAGCCTGTGAGTGGTGAGGGGATAGGTGCAGGCTCAGCCGTCTCCATGCCTAACATCTAAAGCCCAGAGGCCCCAACCCTTGGGATCACTCATTGCGAGGACACGGACAGAACTGAAGCTAGAGACCACATTATTCATTGAGCTGAGTTCACATTCAGGTCCTTTTTGCCTGTGGAGGGCTGGATGGAGCAAGACATCTCTGGGTGGTATTAACCTCCCTCCCCTTCCCACTCCTTCGGCACTGGGAGGCACATAGAAAGCCATCGAGGCACCCCTCTGATGGCATGTGACACGTGTCTTGGGAAGAGATGCTTGCATCTGGCATGGAAAGCTTTAAATAGAGGACTTCCTTCTGAAATTTTTACTCAGGTTCCAGAAAAAATGCTTTAGACTGGGTAGTGAGGAATATACCTGGCTCATCCCTGCTCTGATTAAATCCTAATTCCTATATGATGAGACATCTTCATTCTTGCTTCCCTCAACAAGGAAGGGTATAACTCAGTAACAGGCTGCATTTTTTCTAAGCTTTACTTGGTTGAATTCCTCTGCATACAAGGCTTTATAGCTCCTCTCTAGTCTGGTGGAACTGCAAACAGCATGTTAATCACTCTTGTTTATAGGGCTTTTTGCATTCTCAGAAGATTATAAAAAATATCTTGGCATCAATGGGGATATGACCCAACGTGTAAAATATTGCAATGTTAGAGCTCTGCTTTTACAGTAAGCTTTATCTTTCATTCTTTTGTAGGCTGCTTTTGATTTCCGTGACATTGCTGTCTATTTATTCAATATATCTCCTGTTGGTGTGTTCAAAGGAAACAGGTAATCTAAGATGTTACTGTACCATTTCAGTGGACTTGTAAGGAATAAGAGGTAAAAAGTGCTCAGAATAAGGCCAGGTACTTTGTGAAAGACAGAGTTTCTATCACCTTGCTGACACAAAAGAAAGTCCTAAAAAATTGTGGGTCAGAAGCCCAGAATTAAAAATAATGTATGTCATGGCAAAGGAGAATGACAGCTGACCATCACTGTAAAGAGAAAAAAATCAAGCCAACAAGTGGATTCTGCTGCAAGGAAATGTTTTTAGTGAGCTAGAAGAAACAGCTCAAATAGTTTCTTTGCATTACAAAATCAATTTCAAATGAAATGTAGTGAATCTCTGCCTATCCAGGTAAGCCAGCTTACTTGGAAATACAGCTCGTTGTTAACAGCTAGTGTGAAATTCATGAGTTTTCCTAGAAGAAAATAAAAAAAAACAGTTCCTCCACAGAGAGTAGTATAACTCTAAGTAAAACACATTTCTAAACACAGAAATTAGAAGTTGTCTACAGTGTTAAAGAGGCTTTGTGCTCTAAGTCAAGAGTCTCTTTGAGTAACAACCGCTGAAGACATATTTTTAAAATTATCTGTGCATAAGAACACTGTCGTATTTTAATACGTAATTTGGATGCACATGAGTTATTATTATAGTGTGTGCAAAGGCAGCAACTACTTATTTAAACTAGGTGTGAAGGCCTAATTGTTGACACATTTGTGCCCTCTTAGTTCCCAAAATCTAAGCCCTGGTTTCTGTGCTGCTGGATCACTGATACATCATTACAACTAAGCTCAAAGTTATTGTTTATACAAGCTTTAAACAAGAAATGCCAGCTATAAGGAAATGTAGAGAAAAACAAACAATGAGATCCATTTTTAAAATAATCTGTTCACTGTAACATCTGCAGTATTTCTCTTTCTGTTCTTGTGATTCTCACCATCTTCACAATATCCAGTCTTTTTTTTCTCCGCCTGAATCACAGCCAAGGAAAAAAAAAGCATTTAACAGAAACACAATCCAATTAATAGAGGAGTTTCTCAAGCTTGACAGATACTTTTTAGTTATAATTTACACTGTTCCCTGCTTTTACCAAAAACATACCACATTTGAGAATTCACAAGTTAAGGCATCATCATTAAAAACTACAAATCATCCTGTGAACTAGTGGCTGCCTTCATTTGTATCATTTAGTCAAACCAAGCAGAATTACAGAGTTGCAGTCTGGTGTCTGTTGTGGCCAGGCTGCCAGTACTGGCTTGTGGTCCCTGCTGTACTGAATTTGGACTGGAGAGAAGGCCTTCAACCTTTCTCTCATTGAGACTGCAAAGCTAATATGCCAGAACTTAAAATGCCACTAGGTGTATAGATGGACTCATTAAGGGGGTGTAAAAGCCTCGTGAAAAGCCTCAGTCTCATAAATGATTGGTAGCCAAAGACAGCATTTATAGATACCAAAAAAACATTGCTCCATAAGTTTCAGCCCTAGCAATTACAAGAAAGCTTTCTATTTAGTAACAATGGAAAGATATAGTTGTACAGAGGAAAGGTTAGTGGGAAAGGAATCACAAGCGGTTTGACTCAACAGCTTTTGCTGGTGAATTCTTTACCTTTCTCCTCATTTCTTTTAACACAGGCTGCATGGTGTATGAAAAGCTTGGTGAGCAGGTCTTTGGCACCCCAGGGAAAATGATTGTCTTTGGATCTACATCTCTTCAGAACGTTGGAGGTAAAGGAGATGAGGGATATTAAATCAAAACAAAAACAAACAAACAATAGGGGAAGATCTTAAAAATGTTATGCCTTCTAACCAGACAGGTTCCCCATTCTCTTTGTAATGTCTTGGGATCCTCATGCTCCTCTGTATTGGTCTCAATAGCATTTTGCGTGCAGCCCTTTCACGATGCTGTATTACTGAATGATTGGTATTTTACAGTCAGTTACAGTTCTCAGACTTCTATCATTAGAATTTGATGTGGGAAAATGTTCATGATGCTTCTATGTACTTATTCTACAAAATATGTCATCTGTTTTCTAAAGTGATTCTCTTGTTCCACCAGCGATGTTGAGCTATCTCTTCATAGTCAAAAATGAGCTGCCTTCTGCCATAAAGTTTCTAATGGGAAAAGAAGAAACTTTTTCGTAAGTCGAATATATTTTGGGGATTAGATTACAGAATTTAACATTGTCTAGGTAGTCTTGAGCATATGTTTATAAAAACCCTTAAGTAGATCACAGGAATATCTCAGTGGATTCATAAAATACTAGAAAACTTTGCAAAAGACAAGGGGATGGATAGGAAATTAAAGGTGAAGTCATCAGTAGTTACTCTCTTTGCACACCAGATTTTTGTGCAGAATTACAAGTTTTGTCTTTTACAGTGTAGGGCAAAACTTAAATGTATTGGGAACAATGCAAGTTTAAGATATTATATTTTTACTTGCATTTTTAACATCTTACAGGACTTTTTTGCCCCTGAAGAAAATTGTTCTATACTAATATATGACAAAGGCAGAATATTATACTTAGATTTCTGCCAGTTGTCACTCCTTGACATTTACCAGCTTCTTTAGTAGAGGGATGGTATTTCTTTATAGTAATAAATATCCTTTACACAGGATTATATGATGTATTGTAGAGCACAAAGAGGAAGGTAGAGATCCCTTTCCTCAGGTTTTCATACTAAACAAAGCAGTGAAAGTACATCACACAGAACACCAATAGTGCTGCGTCTGAGGCAGAGCAGTGCCATGTTTTAAGAGCTGGATGCCGAACGACTCTGGTACTCTGCAAAGTTCAGATGTGGCCCCTATCTCTCCTTCCATAGTGTAAGGATACGGAAGATGCTTCTGTAATTGCAGCAAAGAGGATGACTGAGTGTGAGGAAAACCAGAGAGGGTTTAAAGTGTGTTCACGGTACTTTTTTAATGTTTTATACAGGGCATGGTACGTGGATGGGCGGATTCTTGTTGTTACAGTGACGTTTGGTATCATCCTCCCTTTATGTCTCCTTAAGAACTTAGGTAAGATGTAAATGCCATTGTGAGTATAAAATACAGGAGCCCAGACATTGTGCCTCTGACAGCCACACTGGCAACTCAAATATAATAAAAAAATTGTGCTCTCATTGTAATTTAAGCAGCCTCTCTGGTCCAGGAAGAAGCTGTGTTTTGAGCGTCTTGGAAAAAAGAAGGCCTAAATTTTTACAGCAGTTGAACTCAGTATAAACCAGCCTCATCCACATAATTAGGGAAATAGATTTTAAAAAATATGGTTAAGAGGGTGTTTATTTCATAAGGTGACTGACTCTACTGTATGTGTGGCCTGTAAAAATATATTCACAAACAAACTGTAAGATTATAAAAAATTGCTTATTTTTCTATCAGCATTGAAATTTTCAGTGGTTGGGTTAATTGGAGGTATTGGCTTTGTAAGTAAGGTGTGTATAGAGAACCACATTTCCAAATACGTTTGAGTCCACAGAGATGCCAGATGG
The DNA here is from genome assembly GCF_964211835.1 of Anser anser. Lineage (NCBI taxonomy): Eukaryota > Metazoa > Chordata > Aves > Anseriformes > Anatidae > Anser > Anser anser. The sequence continues at coordinate 33,666,635 of NC_139720.1, read as the reverse complement.
TGCACTATGTGTGTTTTAAAGCCATGTAACAAGTTTTGGCACTGAATTCCTCTTGGGATCTTCCTTTTGAGAAACTAACCCATAGTAAGCTCACATTTCTCTGCATAGTGGGGAATCTGGGTCATGTTCTGATTGCAATTTCACATTTTCAAGTATGTTTCAATTACCACAGCCCCTTTCAAAAGTAAAATTAGTTAAACTACTGTAACGATTACCTTTGGGAAGGAAGGTGTGTGTCACATTGGTTAGATCAAAGCCCTGGTCTGTCTGAAAGCCGGAGGCTTGCAACATGGAAGGCTCCCACACCAACCAGGAATGCTTTTGTCCTGCCCAGAAGCTTGTAATACATATTAAATGTATAATGCATTTTAATTCTTCATTAAGTAGAGAATTAAAAAGCAAGATACGGCTAATAAAATAACCTTGTGTAAGATTTCTTTTTAATTTATTTCAGGGTATCTTGGCTATACCAGTGGATTTTCATTAAGCTGCATGGTATTTTTCCTCATAGTGGTAAGTTAAGCTTGGTCTCTTCATTGGATTAGTCACTTGATAGCATATTCAGAATTTCTTAATTCAATTAGAATTTGCTTTTTAGTATTATTCTTAACGGCTGTTTTCTGCTTTTGCCCTAGGTTATTTACAAGAAGTTTCAAATTCCCTGTTACGAATTGGAGCTAAATGCAACATCACCTATCCTATCAAATAGCTCAGCACATGAGCATATGTGTAAGCCAAAGTATGTTATCTTTAATTCCAAGGTATGTTTCTTTTTATGATACTTACTTTTGATTCACATAATACATGCACCTACACTCCATGTCCTTAATCAGCTCAGCACCACGTAGGGCCTGCCCCTCCATGCTTCCACACGTGCTCCGATGGCGAATGCACAATGGGAGTCCTTGCCCGGTCTTATGGAGGAGCCATAAACACCTGTAGCTCCTTGCAGTCTTGCTCTGCTGCTCCGTTCCCCAGGAAGCTGAGATAGGCTGAGCTGCCTTGGTAGTACGTGTGCTAAGGCTGCGAGCCGGAGTTGCCACCGGACAACAAATGCTTTGTTTAGGAGAGTTTTCCTTTCTGCTGCTTCTTACTGTCTGTGCTGCGACTGAGTTCTTAGGCTGTGGTTCAGCAGACACTGTAAGCCTGCATCCAAAGGCCAGAAGTAATCTGTCTGTCCTTCTGTGCACAAACCACTTCTTTGTGACAGGGTATGTGTTTTTATAGCCATATGGTGAACTGGATCAGGAAAAGGATACAGTTGAAAGCTAATCCAGCAAAAATTTGATTGCCTTTCAGCTGGATGCTTTCCTTGATCGCCACACAGCTGCACAAAAAGTTGTGCCAAGAGAGTGCGAAAGAGCAACTGGCTGTAGCTGTGGGAGCAGGAGGATTGCTTCTTCCAGCTGTGCCGGTTTGCAGTGATCCTTGCACGGCACCTTATCCAGTAGGGCAGGGTCCTCGGATTGTCACCATTGCGTTCATAGAGAATGCGTATGTATAGTATATGCCTGAAAAAATTAAGCTTTTTTAAAAATTCATCCTACCTGCCTAAGTCCAAGAAATCAATGTGAACTAATTTGAGCACTTTTCTTCAGTTGTGGGCAGCGATCGGCCCAGAGCCAGTGTGACTGACCAAGAAGTAGTCAACTTGGTGTGCAGTAGCGACATGGGAGTAGGTACATTTTAGATAGATAGTGACAAAAGGCAATCTTACTCTCCTGAAGTAAGCGTCAGTGTTTACCTCAGAGTCAATAGATACCATCAGAAGGATCGGTCCATCTGAATGAGGCACGCTGGACCTGAGCTTTAGAGATTTGCTTTCAGGGCCAAGAGTTTGCCAATCAATTTAGCAATTTAGATGTGTGAGAGGAGATCCAGTTTCACGGGATCACAGAATGGCTGAGGCTGGAAGGGACCTCTGGAGGCCATCTGGTCCAACCCCCTGCTAACTCAGGGGCACCTAGAGCAGGTTGACCAGGACCACGTCCAGATGTCTTCTGGGTATCTCCAAGAGTGGAGACTCCACATCAGCAGTGTGCTGGAAGTGAGTGAGAGAAGGCAGCACAGGTCTGGCTATGGAAGGACCACCAGAGAGCAAGTATGCTTTCTCAGTCTCACGGGGTGGGGACATACCCCACTGGGCAGCTCCAGGACTGCTTCTGTGGCAATGGTTGTCCTGTGGCCAGCGTGAGGAAAACTCACAGCACCAGGGAGAGCTGCCCATAGGGATCAACTCATTTTATCCTCCCAGGAGGACCTGTTTTTCATGTGATCTCAGCTCGTACCGGTTTCCTGGGGAGAATGGAAGTGCTTGAGCTCTGAGATCGTTCATAAAGTTTGGCCAAATGGTGACCACTGAAACCCGCTCAGACTCTTGGTTGAGCAGGGGGTGAGGTTCCCCTCAGAGGCCCTCTGCGCTTCGTAGTGACGTAACGGTCTCTCTCTTTCCCCAAGGAAAAGCATGCTCCCTCCACACTCCTCCTAGCCCTTTTGTTGGCCTGGGAAATGAAGGGGCTCAGTCTGGTACCTTGAAATATCCATTTATTTGTAAGTTCTGCATTCCTCTTCTCTTTTCTTACAGTCTGGATATGGGCTTCATCTTCAGGACTTCAGCCTTAGCACCACGGGTGCGCACCCCTCTCCATACCGAGGCAGGGTAGCGTAGCGGTGACCCACCATACGTCTGTCCCCCTTACACGTGGCGGTGTGCTAGTGTCGGTGGCAGTAGCTGGGCAGGGAGACCCATCCCAGGGAGCAAAACCCACAGCCGCGTGGCATCCACCACTGCGTGCTGAGGACAAAGTCAGGGCTGTGCTTGCATGACCAGCGCCAAGATGTCCTCCCATTGAAAGAGCGCTGCTCTCCATGTTTTGTTAAATACGTGCCAGTCGACAGGTCTCCTGCCTTCTCTAAATAGGGCTTTCAACGTTCAGTTGAAGAGTCCAGAGAGCTGGGAGCTGAGGTAGCTGAACACAGACCATGTCTTTATGACTCTGGGTAAAATACTTATTCTTCTTAACTTTTTGTCTGAAACTCTCTCTGAACAGACTGTGTATGCTTTGCCCACCATCGCTTTCGCGTTCGTGTGCCACCCGTCAGTCCTTCCAATTTACAGCGAACTTAAAGAGTAAGCCTTTCTCTTTTCTTTTTTTTTTCAGTTAATTGTTTTGCACTGTTTTGCATGGAAAATGTTAGTGCAGAGGTGCTCTGAGTCATTCGTGCCATTCGGAGGAGATATGCTTTAATAAAACCAAACAAGCCAGCGAGTGTGGCTGTCAGCTAGGAAATCTGGCCTCCCAGATGTGCCATTGGGGTGGAGGGAAGCTGAGGATAATGCAATACTTTGGGAGTTTTCTCTGGAAGTACACAGCAGCCTGGGGAGAGCCAAGTTGTGCCGACCGTTATTTTGCACAGGAGGGAGACGTGTGTTCAGCCCACGGCATTTGTTCCAGCGCAACTAAAAATCTGGTGCAATACCAGAAACAAAAATCGCTTTCAGCCTCGCCCGTGCTGCGACGCCGTCGCCAGGCCGGCTGGCTTGGTGCAGCCTCGGGCAGGGCTGCGGGGAGCTGGGGCCCGGCCACGCTGCGGCCTTGCTGGGGCCTGGCCTGGGGCCTGGGCCTGGGCAGGCGGGGGCGGCACCGGAGCAGGGGGTCGGGAACAGCCAGACCCCTGGGGACCCCCAGGGTGCCCTCAAAGCTGCGTGCTTTGAGTTTCACGTGGCTTCAGCAGGTGCTCAGGGGCCTGTTGAAGGCATCCCTGTGTGGATTTAAAAGCATATCTATTTTTATATACTATACTTTGTATATTTCAGAGCAAATATCTAAAAATGAAATGTTTACACTTAATCTATTTTGCTACAGTGGTCTGTATACACCTATTATTTCCTACCCATGGAGGATACAAATGTGTTGTTTTTTTCTGCAAACATTCAGAATGTTGTTGTTTTTTTTTTCTTTGTACACTTCTACTGTCCTTATATTTTGGCTTTTTAATTTAATTACTGAAGTGTTTAAGGGCTCTCCCTGCCCACTCAGCTTCGCCCTTCCCTCCGGTTACAAGAGTATGGCTGGGGAGCAGAGCCACAGGGTGGTCACAGCATGTCTTTACTTAAACTCCAAGGTCCATTGTCCCGCCTTTCTCTTCCCTATGCAGCTGTCAATTAATTCCTGTTTTAAATGAAAATGCATTCATGAGTCTCTGCAGAATTGATATGTTTATGCAAAGGCTTGATACATTTTTAAGCAGGTATTCAGAAACACAGTCCAACCATTTTATTTGTTCTCTTCTTTTCTTCTTTCCCCAGCCGTTCACAGAAAAAAATGCAGTTGGTTTCAAATATCTCATTTTTTGCCATGTTTGTGATGTACTTTATGACTGCCATATTTGGCTATTTGACTTTCTATGGTAAGTATGCAGACTTTACTGATCAAAGCAGAAAGGGAATACATGTGAAATCAGTAACAAATCCCAGCTGGAAAGAAAAGTCCGTTCACTTATATTAAAATACTTTTTCAAATAATTTTCCTTAGTGTTTTCATACTGAAGGTACAAATCCTTTCCTGTCTTTCCCCTGTGGATGACAAGCACAAGTGAAAGCAGTATTTACAAAAGGCATATTCAAAACATGAGGAAGAGATTTGTTTAGCAGAACTGGGGATTAGCTGGGCCCTACCAAGATTTTCATTCCAGAGTCCCTACCTGAATTTTGTGTGCCTTGGTAATAAGTGATGTGTGACTGGTTGTGCACATCTGTATAAAATGTGACAGGTTTGAGAGCAGGTCCTAGGAAATGGGTATCAAATGATCCTTCACAGCTTTTTCGCTTTCCTGTTGGTACTTTCATCATTGAGAGACAAAGGACCACATGTTTTTCCTGTGTCCCTAGGGTTCACTCCTTCAGGTGTTGGTTAAATAAATTGGCAGCAGAGGTGGGGAAGCTCAGAGACATGTCCCAGCTCTGCAGCTGAAGGATGGTTATTTCAGTGTCTGGGACTAGCACTGTCTCTTTTCATGAATATTGATTCACTTAAAGAAACAAACAAATTATGTTGTATTGCTGTCCTAAGGGAGTATGTACAATTTTTAAGTAAATAGGATAAAATATGAATGCGGCCCAGGAAGCTACTCCCATTTCCCTCTATAATGGAAATGTTGATATGTAGTGTGTTTTCTCATAGACCACTAAAGGGTTATGAGACAGATGCCAAAATTGACATTCACCTTTTACCTCAGGGTCACCGAAAGGTGTTCAGTCTTCTCCACTGTGTATTCCAAGTGACCTTTTTGTTACAATCTCCCCATTTGTGACACCATTCATTGTAAGCCACCTATTGCAAGGGAAAGAAAATAGTAAATATGAAAATTGGCTTTTTTTTTTTTTTCTCAAAGGTGTACCTGTCTTGTTATTTGTTTTCTCAGGCTCTCGTTCTGCTCCTAAGGCCTTGAGCCTGCATGCTCTGAAGTAATTTGAAGTCATCAGTTCTAATTTTCCCCATAAAACTGATGGAGGTGAGGGGGTATCTGCTGCAAGTGACTGCAGCAGCAGCTGTGCTCATCCGACTGCTGCTAGCTAGAACATTTTCACAGGCATGCATTAGATCAGTAGCCCCGTGGGGGGGCAGTGGGAGTGAATCAGCATGAACCCCTTCGCTTTGGCAGGGAGGAAGCTCTGGTGCGGTTGCCCCAGGGATGTGAGGAGGCAGATACCCGTAGGATCCTCTCCGGGAACCTCCCACGCCCCACGGAGCCCGTGGAGGAGATACAGGCTGCATCCTCCTGGCCCCCTTGGGAGGGAGCAGCAGAGGAATTTTCCTCCCGGAGCAGGCATCCCTGCACATGGACACCGCGTGCCTCTGCGCAGCTCTTCTGGGGCTCGTGCAAGCACTGACGGTTGCAGGATCGGTGCCATGAGAGGCAGCACAAAAAGGATCCGAGGGAATGCGAAACCTCTCCGCTCCAATCCTCCTTACCCTTGGGACTGACAAGATTTTGCCTTTTATATGTGCACTTGGTTTTCTAACCTCTTCCCTGCCTGGGCAAGACCAGGGTTTTAATTTTGGCCATTTCTTTTTTACGCCAATAGTGCTTGTCTGTTTGCTGTGTTCTCGAAAGTGTTGCAGTTATGACTATATTTACATTGCAGAATTACAGAAAAGAGGTGTTTTTCTTCCCCTAAAAGGTCACTGTGGTTGGGCTCTGTGGTGTATCTAGCTGAAAGGAAAACAGACCTTCAACTGTAAGCCTTGCCTTTCACTTCCTACCTGGCTGCAGTCCGTGAGCGGTACAGAAGTTGCAGTCTGTGCTCGCAGGAGCAGAGTAAGCTCTGTGTCGCAGAAGCTGTGCATGTGCCCGGCTTGAAAACCCCACTCCTAACCTGCAGGGAGGTGGGAGAGTGTCTTCTTTCTCCTGGTGGGAATTCAGGCGCTGAGAGATGGTCTCGCCCCAGAAGGACGCCCTGGGGGGAGCGTAGGCGTTTCGCTCTCAGGAAGAGGAGGTTTTACCACAGTTTTGATCTACACGTGCCCACCGAGTTCCTCTTAAGGACTTCGGTTTAAGAGCTATTATGTTTTTCTGTCAGCTTTCTAAGATTAGCAGACAGAAAGAAAACTCGAGCTGTTCTAAAACAGAGGGTAGCGAGCGTGTTTCTGTGGCGCATTTCACAGCCGCCTCCCTGGGTTGCTGTTCCTAGATATTCAAAAGGCACAAAGCAAGCATGTAGGTCCCCCGGCAACTTGCTTTTCCCATCCGTTACCACTATTTAATCAGAGTGCAAAGGAAGCATTTTTGCAGGAGGGCTTATTAAAGCATCGCCAGTGCCTCCCTGCCAGGCACCCCCGGCGATCTCTCTCGGCCATGCCGGGAGCGCAGGGCCGGCGCGGGGCCGAGCCGCGGGCACTGCCGAGGAGGGGCGGCAGGTTCAAGAGAAGAAAAAAACAGAAGGGCAGCCCTCCGAGGAGAGAGGAGCTGCCCGGGGGTTTGAGTGCAAATGTCAAAATGTCCCGCTGAGAGCTGACCTCAGCCGGGCTTTGTTCTTGTTTGAGAACAGAGGCACTGCTTTGTGCTGGGAGTTTATTTGCTGTTTAGACCAATTTAGCTCAACCTTGTAATTTATATTAAACTCAGCCGTTGCGGTGCATGTGGTTATTTTTATATCATTTGAAACTTTAAAACAAGCCCACAGAACTGATTAGAAGTAGCTTATTTCACTTTACCTATTTATTTATATATATATATATGTAAGCAAGCTTTTGTGCGTGTCTCACTGTTGTCTTTCCTACAGTGAAAATTACCTTAGACTTAGGCATGTGCTGTCTTGAATTAGGATGCATTCCTAAATCAGGCCTCCAAAGGATTAGTCTGGAATAATGGGATCATTAGGATTTGGTTCAAAGTGCTGTTTTAACTCAAGAATGTTTCATTCCATACTCTTTTGTTTACAGATAAATCACTTGTTGTTCAAGAAGGCTGTTGTTAAGCAATGATTTTTTGTGAATGAATTGCCTGCTTGCCGGAACACTTACCTTATTGTCTTTTCCATAGACAATGTGCAGTCAGATCTGCTTCACAAGTACCAGAGCAAAGATGACATCCTCATCCTGACAGTGCGCTTGGCTGTGATTGTTGCAGTTATACTCACAGTGCCAGTGCTGTTTTTCACTGTAAGTAAAAGTCTCCACGTGGTTTGGAAGCAGGTAATGTCTGTATACGCTGGATTTTTTAAAAACACAGCTTGGTCATTTCCAAGTCAGTAATGCTGCAGCTACAAAACAAGAAATTGAGTTTGGATCAGTCTTTTGCCACACCAGATTCCCAGTAATTTCTGGAGAACTTCTCCCTGCAGGAAATAAATGATTCACTTTTGGTCTTAAATCAGTTTTAAATTGAACCCACAAGGGCCTTCTCTTCCTTCACATGTTTTCACTGGAGCAGACTCAGAAGTGAAGTTCATTTTTAGGCGCAGAAGGACCCCAAAAGGCATGCTAGAAAGAGAGGAATAGCCTACTATGGATGTATGTAAACACACAGTTGTGGAATATCAAATTAATTGCAAGGATTGTTTCAAAGGGTATTTTGTCAGAGTCCCCACAATTTCTGTCAGATCCGTGTAGAGCCTATTGTCACATGAAGAACCAGTTGAAATAATTACAGGGAGCTTTGAACTGGCTGATAGACCATTCCTGACATCAAACTCTCTCTCTTCCTACAGGTACGTTCATCATTATTTGAGCTGGCGAGAAAAACAAAATTTGACTTATGCCGTCATGTTGTGGTTACTTTTGTCCTTTTGGTTATCATCAACCTGTTAGTCATTTTTATCCCAACCATGAAGGATATTTTTGGAGTCGTAGGTACAGTGTCCTGGCTTTGTACTGCTAATACAAAACTGCTGCTAATCAGCAGCATAATAATTATGGTGTTGGCAACTAACAAAACTCATTCATTTGAATTTTGCAGGTGTCACTTCTGCCAATATGCTGATTTTCATTCTTCCTTCATCATTGTATTTAAAAATTACACATCAGGATGGAGCAAAACTGACTCAGAGGATTTGGGTATGTGTTCTTTTCCGGTCAATGTGTTTGTCTTACCATTTCTTAAAATGGGCTAGACAGAAAACCTACCTAATCTCAACATTTGCATGAGCTGCTTCTCCTGACTTTTCCATCTTGCTTCCATCAGCTGGCAGCCTCGCTTTCCCTTTTTCACTTGCCCTGTGTGTCTCCTGGGGCAAGGGCCCCCTGTGCTCCCCGACCCTTCTCTTTAGAGCTGGGGACACTTCCTTCCAGGGGAGCAGCAGCTCTGCAAGCAGCCGTGGCTTTGGCCAGGGCATGGGTGCCCCTGCAGCTGCCCTTGGCAGCCCTTTCAGCCCAGCGAGCTTTCCGCGTTTCAGTGTGCCAGTTCAGAAGGCACACAGCACACTCTGTCTTCAGGCTTTGAGAAGAGCAGAGCTGATAGGTCCTAAAGATGGACTCATTTATTCCTTTTTAGGGATGATCAGCATTTAAGAAACGAATTGAAATGGGGAAAAAATAAAGTGGTTTTGGTTTCAGCCAGTAATTTTTAATGACACTAATCTGTTAGTTATCTATGAGTCTTGTCTTCCCCAGAAGTGCTATCTCATTTTAGCCCATAGCTTTGATACATCACCTTGTAAATCTCCTTAAGAAGGAAAGTTAACACACTTGAATTAATTGTCTTTTCTTTTAGTTCATTAATTTTCTCTCCTTTTTCTTCCAGGCTTCTCTTTTCTTGGCACTGGGGATAATGTTTTCCCTAGTGAGCATCCCTTTGGTAATCTATGACTGGGTACAGTCAGGAGGCAGTGCCGAAGGCCACTGAAGCTGACCTTCTGAAAAGGAGACATCCCTGTTTGCTACACACCAAAATCGCAACCATCCGTTCTGTTATCTATTCCACCTTTTGTGAGTTTACTCAAATCAAATCCAAATAATGATTTTCCAGTACTGAAAATACTGTTATGGGTGTATTTTCTTGCAGAAAACAGACCCATTTTTCCAACAGGCATATCACTCTGTCCCATGATACTGAGTTACCAGATCAGCGTTAAGTCTGTGTTAATTGTTGAGAGACTATATAGAGCGTTGCTCATAGGAACTCATCACAATTAGTTTGTTTTTCCGCTTCCACCCATGAACTGCATTGTTCTGTTATTATTCTTAGCCCTTGAACCATAAGCTCTGCTCCTTTAAAGCAGCAGCATTTGTTGTTATCAATCCCAGCTGGAGTGATTGTCCCAAATGTCATCAGTTCACACCCTTTCCCTTTGCCTTTTAACCAAAACTCTGCTCTTGAATTGTACGCATTCGGTTTGTTTGTTTGTTTGTTCTGTTGCTGTTTTGTGCACCATTTGCCTCACCAAGTGTAGCATTCTTGGTACGGACAGAAAAAGCACCATGAGTGTAAATGAGCATTGTGTAAACCTAGGTCCTAAATCTGGTGCTTCTCTCTGTAACGTTGTGGTGGAGGAGCCAGCCCTAGTCTCGGCTCTTCTGTTGCTTTGGGGAGCAGACCTCTGTGTGTGTGTGTGTGTGTGTTTTTGCAAAGGGGTGCAGGGAGCAGGAGAGGGACAATCACCACCAGCCACCATTCCCCTGCTACATTTCAGTTTGAACCTGGCCACCAGTAGACTTGACAGCCAGCAGTGAGTACTTGAACCTGACCAGAAGCAGACGCTCAGAGATATCCGTAGGAAATCTGCATTTTCTTCAGCATTAATCTGTCTGCTAATGCCCTGTTCTTCTCAGAAATGGCAAGCTCCAGTTTTATCAAAACCTACACGTTTAATCATACCTCATGCCTTCTGCATTCTTGGATTCATCTGTACACACCTAAGGTTGGCCTTGTAGAGGCCGGCTCCTCTCTTGTGTCTCATCCTCCTCCCACTGAAGTCAGCAGGGTTTCTGACAGCAGCGGGAGCAGGATCTGACTCACCCTACTCAACTACTGGATATCTAATGGAAATTGAAATCTGTAACATTTATTTCAACAAACATAAACACTTTATATATTTGAAATGTTTTATTTACATTTCACATCAATTCTCCATAGCAATTCCAGAAAATACATTAAATTACTACTGGCAGAAACATTGTAACTTGCATCTGTTGTCCACAGAATAAGCATTTGCCTAATGCCTTATAGCTGGTGTAGAGAACTACTTGTAGAGATTCAAATGCTAAGCAGGTGATTGTTGACCATTCTCAGCAGACATCTATTAGTGTACTGCCAGCAGCATAAATGTGAGCTGAAAAGTGTCTTCAGTTTTGCTCTTGAGATGAACCAGGCTCCCTCTGAAAAAAACTATGGCTAAGGGGAGCCCTAGATCGCATGCAAGGGCTGCGTAATGCCCTCTGCGTGTTTGAGATGTACCTGTCAGTATGCAGTGACCCTCTCGTTCCCTGTGGCTGGTTCATTGCTGACTCCCATTGTAGCTGTGGAGGGAGCCTGTCATTAGCAGCACCGCCTGTGGGTAATCTGTCATTGCAGCTTGTTCTTTTTAAGGCCGGGGGTGGAGAATTCAGGATCTTGGGATTTCTGTGAGCTATTGAATTGCCTCAGTTGCCACTGCCTTATCCTACATGGCTTGAAGCTGCTGAGAGTTGAGACTGCAGAGCACTTCTCAGGACTTTAGGAGTTGGTTTCTAAGGGTGACATACAGAGAGGTTAGTTTGGGGCCTTACCTGGAATTTAGGAACTGACATGCAGAGAGGTCCTCTGAGCAGCCTGGCAGCAGAAAGTCCCCTCCCTTCTAGCAAAGACCTGCCGGCCTACGTTGTGGGGCTCCTTCAGCCTCTCCTGACCTGCCAGACTTTTATTCCCAGCAATATAGGCTTCCAGCAAGGTCTCCAGCATGATATCCTTCCTCCCATGCAGCCTAGGGCTTAAAACACGAACAGCTGAGCTAGATGGGATCAGGCAGGCTGAGGGTCAGCTGCTTGTGCTTTTCAGCAAGCGGCCTCAAATGCCCGTGCCTGTGACAGCACAGCTCACCAGTTCTCTCTGCACCTCCCCTTTATGTGACCTCTACTGCCTTAGGTGGGCCCTCATTCACAGAAGTCCATACTGTAGGCTACAAGTCCAGGTGTTAGTGAAACTGTAGAGAGAAGAACCTGTGCTTGCTGTCTCCTCTCAGCTCATTCTAGGTATTTTCCCAGCTCAGGACGTCGTTTGGGGTTTCCCTTTCACAGCACCCAGCTCTCCCTGGTAGCTAAAGCAGGAGCCTGGCGTCTAGCTGCTTTCTGAATCAGAAAGACTTCTTACCAAGGCCTGTAGAGGCAGGGCAAGGGGCAACGCTTTTAAACTGGAAAAGGGTAGATTTAGAATGGGTGTAAGGAAGAAGCTGTTCATGGTGAGAGTGGTACGGCACTGGAACAGGTTGCCCAGAGAAGCTGTGGATGCCCCATCTCCGGAGGTGTTCAAGGCCGGGCTGGATGGGGCTTTGAGCAACCTGGTCTGGTGGAAGGGGTTGGAACTAAGTAGTCTTTAAGGTCCCTTCTAACCCAAACCAGTCTATGATCAGCTTGCTGGGATCACATGTCAGGATTCAAGGCACCTTATAATCTCTCTGGATCTCATCCCAAAAAACCTAGCTGAGACCTGAGAATACTGTACAGTGTTATCCTCAAAACACTCCAGGGCTCTTCTGCTTTCCTTCCCCCTTTATCCTCCTACTACTGATTTTTGAGCGGTGACTCTCTGTGCACTGGGGGGTTGTAAAAGAGGAGATCCTGGGAGTGATTTTCAAATACCCAGGTAGGAGCTAGAGGTCTGATCTGCTGCATGGGGTCCCAGAAAGGTCACAACTATGACATCTGCCCCCTCTCCATATTATGTAGTCTCGTGTTTCAAATACTGACCATTGACTTTTGACACCCAGCTACCCTGGACTTGAAGGGCTGTTGGGTGGCTGATTGCTCTTTGCATCTTCCCTATTCTCCTCCATCACAATCCTTCTCCCTCCCCTTTGCTCTTCTGCCTTCTTCTTTTTCCCAGTTTATATGTGTACTGGAGTTTTACTGGATAAATAGGGAGAAGGATGAGCTGGGTGTGTGCACAGAATGAAATTACCCAAGGTACTGGACCATCAAAGCATATCTTAGATACTGAGAGACAGATACCTGAAATATTGTGTCTTTAAATAGGCTTTGTTTCTGGGTCTGTGAAAAAAAAATTTTAAAAAAAAAAGAAAAAAAAAAAGAGGGAATTTTGCTTAGGCTGATTTACTGGCATCATATTTATAGATATTTATGGAAAGGAATCATGTGTTTATTGATGTCTGTGGTAATGAACGTGAAATAACGTGCTTTTTGTTTTCTCATCAGGTTTATACATTCTTAACAGAATGCAATAGACCCTGCTGTAACTGTCAACATCAGTGATGGATGACAATATTTGTATGAGGTTATCTGTAAAATGTACTGCTGTTATTCAGTTCATTTGGAATAGTGAACTTGTAGCCAACAATGTACGAGTCCCACATTTTAGCTAGGATTTTAAGAGCACAGTGAAATGCTGTAGGAGTTTCTCTGTTGTTAAATTAATAGGATCCAGAGTACCGTATCTACTTAGTAGGTGGTAGCATGCTTTCTTTTCATAGAGAGTTTATCACTCTCGTGAGCACTGCAAATTTCATAGACTAGATGAAAAATTGCTCCTAATAACTGCAACAAAGTAATTTAAACTTCTTTTTTGCGTAATAGCAACAATCGAGTGGTGAAGGACAAGGAAAGACTAAATAGAAGCAGGGGCTCCCGGTAAGATTGCAGGAGCTAATCTTACACTGAAAAGACAGCCTTGCTGCCTCTCCTAGTCCACAGCACATTGCAAAGAAAATAGTCTTGAGCTTAAACCACCCTTACGGTTGCAGAATACAGCTGCCCTTCTCTGGCCAGCAGCAAGCATGCCTAGTAAGTAAAGCACAGTGGATTGTTATCTGGGAGCAGTGTGTTGGGAGCTGTGATCTCTCTGGGTGATGCTTGCTCCTGGTCAGAGGGCTAATGCCAAATCTGTGCGCCAGCACAGACCTTTCGTAGGGCTGACACGGACCCAAGCAGTGCCCATCCCCTGTGTGGGGCTGCAGGGGAAAGGCCGGTCCCATCCTGTGAGGGCAGGGACACCCACCCCTTCCTGAGGGCTGCTGTCCTGAGCCTCACAGAGATCCATAGCTTGTGCTCCCCTTGGAACAGGTCATATCTGCAAATGCAGCTTGGGTGATAGATGGGTTTTGTCTGTACATCTGCCTTACAATGCACAAGCGCCACAGCTCTCTCCGATATTGAGTATTAACAATAACAATTAATGGTATCTCTAGTTCATTGTTAAATTTACACGTTTCTTTGCTTGAGCCTTACATTAAGGCTAAAGAGCATCTTGGTCAAAACAAAACTTTCCATGTGGTGTTGTCCCACCTCCAGTCCTACCGTCCCACCCTGGTGCCTTTATGAGGGAGGCACAGCCGAATGTAGTCAGGTCCATCAGCGGTTCCACAAGATGGCTTTATCGCTTGGTGCCAGGGCGCTCGCTTAAACAGTTCCCCAGAGCACTTGGCATCAGGAAAATCCTTATTTCCTATAACTTACACAAAGAATGTTTTATTTGTATCTAATGTAAGGATTTCTGTAACAAACTGTGAAAAAAAAAAGATAATTAATAAAAAGTACAGGGCTGGAAAGGTCTAGAATTCACAAACTGTACACATGCCTATGTTTCTGAAGACAAATCTATGCAGTTGTGTTGTATTGTAGGAAATTTCATTTTTATGTATATATATATATTGTAAATAAATAGGATGCTGTATATTTTTGCAGTTGTTTATGCCCTATTATATAGAAGTGTTGAGATAGGCTCTGCATATTAAGAATAATTTTAATAGATATACAAATACTTTAGCTTCAGACTTAGCAAAATGTATATCCTTTCCTTTCTCCCAAGAGTTCAGAATTTGAATCCCAAACTTGAAATTATAATTACATTGCTAATGTAACAACAAGAAAGAAAGAAAGAAAGAGAGAGAGAGAGAGAGAAAGAGAGAAAGAAAGAAAGAGAAAGAAAGAGAGAAAGAAAGAGAAAGACCCAATGAAATTGCTAGGAATAATTCCAGCACAGGTCTCCCTGTTTTCTCCATGGCAAGTTATCCAGTCTTACTACTGGGTAGGATATCTCCCTGCATAAAGTGCCCATTTGGTACCCAGGTACCCGTTCCTCAGCCGAGGCCGGGTGGCAGCAACATGCTGAAATGGACTTGCGCAGAAAGCGGAGCAAGGTGCAGCCAGCAGCCTGCGCCATGCATTAAGCCACGTTGGGTTTCAGGCCTGTATATCGTTCTGCAGAAGGTAACTAGTACAGATAGAAGTCAGACCAGGACTTCTGTACTTCTTTTTCAGCCAGCTGAAATGTAGATCAGAAAAAACAAAGTATCACGTGCCGGGGGTAGGTGACAACCAGAGCGATTTGTTCTGTTTGTAGCCCGCTCCCTGCAGCTCCCCTGCTGCAGAGCCCTGTGGCTGCTCCTCCAAGACAGACCCAGGCATGCAGCTATTGTGTGCCCACAACACTAGCATCTCCTGTGCTGGGAGAGCACCCCCCCCCCACCAGGGACAGCTTGTACATCCCTTCTATGATCAGGCAGACGCCAGCATTTTGGTCACAGGATGGCTGCGTGTCCAGGGTGGGTTCGATGGAAGGGGACAGATGTGTAAGCCCCGAGGGTGCCTCTGTGGGAGTGCAGCCTCGGCGCTGCAGGCGAGTGCTGTCGACAGTTTTGCGTAGAGTTTCTCACTGGTAAAGCGCAGAAGTGCTTTTTTTCAGGACTGATTAAAAATGGAGGTTGAGAAATGCATCTAAAAATAATCGTATGTTTTTTGTGTTTAATTTATGGTCTTGGATGAAAATGAAACTTGAAATAACATTTGCTTTAACCATGAGCACAAATTTGAGGAAAAATTTATATGCAGTCACTTCTATGGAGCTTTTCAAATTAATACAAGTGTACGTTTTGTTTTCAGTGTTACAGCCAACAAAATATAATCTGTAAAGGTATTTTTCCACAAGACTTGAACTTTAACTTGTTTATAGAAAGCTGTTTTTAGCATCCCAAGGTATGTTAAGGCTTACCCAGATCCAGTATAAACAATACTGTTTGAATGATGTACACTTGATATGAGCTCATCTCTAATAGATTGTTCAAGTGAGTGAATGGTAATATTTTGCTCCTGCTACCATCACCATACTTTGTGCTGTTCATATTCGAATAAAAGATGCAGTTTTTCAGTTTCTGTGTGTAAATAAAGAAAAAAAATGTATTAAGTTCTATAATCTCTGTTACCTCTATAGTTTTTAAACATTAAAATTGTGATCTAAACTAATGCCTTGGGCTGTACTCATTCTTTCAAAGCGATGAATATATATCATTTTAATCCCTTAAACAGGGTGTGTTCCCAACTCTTATGCAAGTGCTTTCACTGACCTCAGGGCAAGCAGCTCTGCAAAGCCAGCTGTATTAGATTCAGTGCAATATATAGAGCAAAACATCAATACAAGGCTGTGGAGCATCAACAGAACATTTCTATTACAGCTTTAGAGAGACTTGAAGCCAGGCATACAGTCACCACAGATCAGGGTTGTTGAAGATGACAGAATTTGTCAAGTCCAGCGCTTGCTTCTGACCACTCCCTGAAGGCTGTCTGAGCGCTTGCCAGGCTGTTTTGGTGTAAAGTCAGACCGTTTAGCTTTAAGGGCTGCTGTAGTTGGGTTTCAGCTCAGATGCTAAACTAGTGCCTGAACTGGATAAACCCCTGCTGTACCTTCTCTGCTACTGAGGCAGAAACTTGCAGCGGATGGATGAGGAGGATATCTGAGGACAGCGATGTCTTATACATTCCAGGCTGGATCTGCTGAAGTGCCTCTGTCAAAGCCTTAGCGGGTCTGGAAAATGTTAACTTTTTGCCTTTGACTGCTTATTTTAATAGTTCTCGTGTTGTAGTGACCACTTAAAAGAAGAGCCCTTGGCTGGAGTCCTAGCCGCAAGACAGCTGGCTTGGCTGAAGCAAGGGAGGGAACAGCCTGTGGTGCCGGGCCCCTCTGCAGGACACGCAGTGGGAGGGTTTGGGGACCAGGCAGAGGCTTGCCGAGGGAAATGTCTTGAAGCTATGCTGGGAGCAGAGGTGCACTCACCTGGTCCAGTAGGCTGACCCCTTTGGACATACCATTTGCTCTCAGTTCTCTACCCATAATCACCTCAGAGCCATACCTTAAACCACAGGAGCGTGGGTTGCGGAGTGGAGGAAGAAAGAAGAGAAGTTGAATTTCTTTTCTTCCTTCCTTGCGGAGATGAGCACAGGCATCTGTCACCTTCTGCAGCGCAATTTGACAGCTTCACCTCAAATTCACCTAAAACCACAGAGCCAAAGGAAGAACACCAGCCGCCTTTCCAGCCGCAGACTTCTACCTTTGGCTTGGCTTGGTCTTCCTGCGTCCCCGTGGCTGGCCAGATCTCTGAGTTCGTCTGACTTCTCCCTACTTGAGGGTGAAAAAAGGGAAATTACCTTTTCCTTGGGCAAGGGATGCAGCCTTGTCTAAGGGAAGAGACCCCTCCCACATTTGGTAGAAATGAGATCTTAATTTGACTTCAGTTATGTGAAATTGCAGCTAGTCTTCAGGCTGAAGCTCAAATTCAGGCCCCTGTTAAGATGTCTCATTCCCCGCTGTGCCCAGAGCTGGAACTAAGTGCTCACACCGGCTTTACAAAGTGTGGAGGCAGCAGAGATGCTTCCCTTACCTACTCACAAACCCACGGCAGACCGAACGTGGGCTTCACTGTAGTTGTTGGGCCCCACAGGGCAGCAGCACCACTTGCTTTGTGTTTGGCTGTGCTCACAGGCCCTGGCTGAAGTAAGCCCCGCTGCCTGTTACCGGTGCTGTTAGACACAAGTTCTTGGGCAGCCTGGCATCTGTCTTTTGCAAATATTATGTGCCATGCATTTCTCTTTCAACTGACTATTACAGAAAATGAAGTCTCTGTGCATTATACTGCTAAATGCCACGGATTTGGCAAGGGGGAGTGCTATTGGCTTAGCGTGCCTCAGCCTTGCCATGGCTTACTGCTTTGAAAACATGAGGTTATTGGGATTCTTGGAAAAAGGTGTAGTTCGCCTGAAGTTTAGACAATAGGGCTAGGAAAGTAAACTGTGATGGTTGGGGTGCGTGTCCCTGGGCGTAAGCCAGCCTGTCAGTGAGCCCATCTGCAGAGCCAAGCCACCCCGCAGCGGTGATGGCACTGCCTGCCCGGCTGCCACCCACCTCCACGTCCATGGGGTGCAGACACAGGCCCGGCCCCAAAGGCCCTCCTGCCCCAGAGGAACAGAGACAGAAGATACCCGGGGCCAAGAGCCACGTCCCCTCCTCAGAAGCCTCATGTCCTCTTCTCAGAGGTGGCCGCAGCTCCAGCCCCCCTCCCCTGCCTGTCGTGGCCCTTTGGCAGTGCACTTGCCTCATTGCTGGCAAGCTCTGCTGCCAGCTGTGAAAAGCTGGTGATGTTTGGCTGGTTTTTGGTGGAGAGCATTACTTCAGGCTGTACTCTGTGAAAGCACCAGGCACTGACCGTGCTCATGACAGGCTCCTGTGAGCTCTTCCTGCACACCTCTGGGTTCCTGCCGTCAGGTAATATCCTAAAAGCAACTCTTCTCAAAATGTGTTGATTTTCCAGCAGGGCTCACTTTGTGTAAGCTTTGAAAAAGCTGGAGCAAATTGCTAAGGCAGGTTGCATTGGCTGGTGGAAAGATGTAGACCAATCCTAACAGCCAGGGAAGGATTTGGGGTTACTGCTGGATGTCCCCAGGGGTGATGTGATGCAAGTCATTCGTCACTTTGCCTCAACCAGTAAGTCAGTGACCTCCCATCTTGCTGACTGGGCACACACAGGTGTAACACACGCACAAGCACACCATGTTTCTGACCACCCAATCTGCCACAGGCAGAACAAAACAGTGTGTGAAAGAACACACGTGATGAATTTAACCACACTTTGAGGCCACCTGAAGGTGCTCAGATACCACCATGGTGAACGTTAGGCATAAAGCAGCCAAGGGATTGCTCAGGCTGTAGCCACAGGCCTGCCCTGTCCCATTACCACCTATTGCAGACTGGCCCTGCAGCTCAGGCGGAGCTGCTGCCACCTTGCCTCACCCAGGACAGCCTCAAGTTGTGCCTGGGCAGGTTTAGATTGGATATCAAAAAGAATTTCTTCACAAAGAGGGTAGTCAAGCATTGGAATGGGATGCCCAGGGAAGTGGTGGAGTCCACATCCCTGGAAGTATTTAGGAGGTGTGTGGACATGGCACTAAGGGACATGGTTTAGTGATGGGACTCAGTAGGTCAGGTTTGATGGACTGATGACCTTGAAGGTCTTCTCTGACCTAGATGTTTCTGTGACAGCTTGAGTTGCTCAACCCTTCCCTTTGCAGCTTCTCTTTAGCCACACAGCATTGTATGGCAACAAGCTTTTTGCAGAGGTGTTTGGCAGCAATTGCAGAGATGAAAGCTACGTACTAGTCGCAGGAGCATCAGATGCAGTTTCCCCTCTGCTCTCCAGCTGAAGACAGCCAGAAGAGCATGGTCAGGGGCTCCATGCAGACACACACCCTTCCAGCTCTGCTCCTGAGACCTGCAATAACCAGACCTGTTCCACACCACAGGTACAGTGTTAGTTCTGGGGTCTCACCACAGTCTTCGACACGTGTGTGCCCATGCAGGATGCGGTACAACCTAGCAAGACCAGCCTCTTGTCAGCAGAGCTGGACATTTTTCTCCAAAATGCTCCATCAGACTGCGTTCGCCTCCGATGTGCTGCCTCATCCTTCTCCCTGTGTTTCTATGGAAACTGCTCTCACCTCCGCTCACTGCTGCTCACGCGGCCATCAGCAACCCACCCTGTGCTTTGGGGGCTGCAGAGGAGCTGGTGAGCATCTGATGAGGACGTGTCCACGCAGGTGGGCTCTCCAAAGGCTCACGTGGAGGGTGCTTGTCCCTGCTGCACTGCAGCACACACAGATAATTTGCTCCCTCTGTGGTCTTCTCCCACATCCACCACTATCACCACCACAGCATTGTGGCTGTCACCCAACCCCTTTCCATCCACAAGGAAGAGGTGGGAGGAGGACAAGGCAGGAGCCTCGTGCTGCCAAGTTTTCACACATGGCCTGGAGCACGGAGGGTCTGTTGGCCAAATGTCTCCCCAGCCTCCGGGACCAGCTCTGCGGAGCTCCAGCCACGCTCCTGGATGCTCAGCCCGCCACAGAAATGTGGCGAACATGGTGCTCAGCGGCTTTGCCGAAGGAGCCGAACATGTCAAGTATAAAAAAGTGTTGTTCTGCGCTGGGTAATTATAATGGAGCACAGCAGAGCTAGGTGCCAAGGTATTGGAAAGTGTTATGATAACAAAGAAAGTCATAAAGAGGGTGGAGAAATTTTTACGACGTGAGATCAGATTAATGACCTGTACAACGACTGCAGTAAAAACAGCAGCATACAGATGCTACAACATTTGTAGAACACATTTCTTGAAACCCTAACTAAAGCCTGTAATTTCCTTGGATGTAAAAAAAAAAAATAAATTATATGTTCTCTGACAAAAGCGGTTCTTGCACACTCTAAAGTCTCCTCAGGCTTTGTGCAGACAACAGCTCCCACTAGTATTTTTACATGAAAGCTTGGTCTCCTATTAATTTTCAGATACCGTTTGTAAATAATCAGAGAAGTACCAGATGCCGGGGAAACAACTTCCCTGCCATAACAAGGAATTATATATCTCTGGCAATTAGATCATCATAAAATAAAAGGAAAACAAGCATCAGTCTGCCATTCTTGCATTCAGTGGCATTTAAACAATGAAAGCAGTCTCTTTTACTACAGCTGGCAGCCTTCCAGCAGCACTTTGAAAAGGCAGTGTGGCCTCCGTGTAAATTGATAAACAATCTTGTTGAGCAACAGGCACAGGAACATTCAAGCCTTTGTTAAATTTTGACTCGAGTGGAGCACTAATTGGCATCTTTCCGGGCAGAACAAACAGGGTCAACCTCGTTGCTTTACACAGGCAGATTATTTTAACCAGAACACACAGCTAATGAAACAGAACTCAGGAATGGGGATGCTAAAAGATGCAGAAATTGTTTGATTTCTTAAAGAGTTCTGGTTGGGGGCAAAAAATCAAACTTGGTTGGTGAAAAAGCTTGAATAACCGAGGCCTAGGCGTGTTGGTGGGATTCAACACAGATCTAGGCTCACTACAAAAGCAGATGTTTCATCTTCACTTGGGTTGTTTGTTTCCTGCTGATCACTGACCATAACGTTCAGGACCAATACAATCCAGAGAGGGGATAATAGCCTCACCTCTGCTCTGGGCCAAGGATCAGAAATCTTTTGTACAGGGCTGCTAGGGCCCACCAAGATGCAGAGAAGTCTCTGGTGTGTGGGAAGTGTGCTCAGACACCTTCCTGCCAGCTAATTACCTCCTGCCGCCCGGTGCTCCTGCACATCTCTGCCTGCTCCAGAGTACACTGGGGCAAGCTCAGCTCTTCTCTGTTCCTCTTTGTGATGGAGCAGAGCACAAACCCTGCCAAGAAGAAAGTGCACCCCATCAAGCCTGCAACTCCCAGGCAGGCAGCTAAAGTACCAAGCAAATGGGGTGGCACTGCAGCTCACCAGGCAAACAAGTCAGCGACACTTTGACTTCTCTGAGGAAAATTTTACTAAAAAGGGAGATCAATTATAAATTAGTTCATTCAAGTAAGAACACGTCCATATTTACATTACAACCCTCTGTCAAACACAAGAGACCATTAGACCTATTTATTGCAGAAATAACCTATACTTCCTTTGAGGGCACCTGAACACCACTTAGGCTCAGGACTGTCATCTAAAAATGGACATTTTTTGATTTGGATATTTACAAACAGCCCAGATGCCAGTAAACAAAATAGGTCAAAACTAATAACCAGAAAAATAATCTTGCTACATGCTGTTTACCTTCCCACCTACCTCTGAGAAAACAGTGTGGTTAGCACAGCTGAGCAATGAAAACAACATCCACAAAAAGCAGGATTCATTGAAGCCAGCTCCGAGAGCTGTGCTTTTCACAAGGGGACAGACATGGCAAGGGCACTTACCCACAAGAAGAACCTGCAGTGCTTCTAACCCTGCTGTTTTGTAGAGGTGCGCCAAAGGAAGCACTGTCCCAACACACAGTCCATAATACCTCTGCTACCTTGCTGGGGAAGTACTAACTTTGGGATGTCCTGTGGCTCAAAGCTGCAAGAGCTCTCACGTGTCCTCACCACTGCCTCACCAGGTGCTGGATTCTGCACCTGGGAAGGGGTAACCCTGCTATATGTACAGACCGGGGGACGAGATATCAGTATTGCAGAAAGGGGTCTGGGGGTTTTGGTCAACAGCAAGCTGAACATGAGCCAACAGTGTGCCCTGGCAGCCAGGAGGGCCAACAATATCCTGGAGTGCATCAAGCACGGCATTGCTAGCTGGTCAAGGGAAGGGACTGTCACACCTCTGCTTTGCCCTGGTACAGCCTCACCTCAAGCACTGTGTGCAGTTTTGGGCACCACAGTAGAAGAAGTAGATAAAACTATCAGAGAGTGTCCAAAGGAGGGCTACAGAGATGGTGAAGGGTCTGGATGGGAGGATGTACAAGGAGTGGCTGAGGCCCCTTGGTTTGCTGAGCCCAGAGCAGAGCAGGCCAAGGGGAGGCCTCATGGCGGCCTGCAGCTCCCTCACGAGGGGAGCGGAGGGGCAGGCGCTGAGCTCTGCTCTCTGGGGACAGCGACAGGACCCAAGGGAACGGCATGGAGCTGGGACAGGGGAGGGTCAGGCTGGGTGTTAGGGAAAGGTTCTGCACCCAGAGGGTGGTCGGGCACTGGGACAGGCTCCTCAGGGCAGTGGTCACAGCACCGAGCCTGCTGGAGTCCAAGAAGCATTTGGACAATGCTCTCAGATACATGGTCTGATTTTGGGGTGGTCCATTGGGGACCCAGGAGTTGGACTAGATGATCCTTGTAGTTCCCTTCCAACTCGAGATATTCTATCAGGTGTAGAAGAATATCATTAAGCTGTATGACTTTCTTCTTGTGGCCTACACATGCAGGCTAATCCCTGACACAAATTACTTATCCAATGGAGAGGCAAATCAGCACGGACACCAGCATTTTAGCACTATCCCAGTAGGCTTTGCAGCAACACTGCATGCTGCAGAAAATGCATCTGCTCTTAATGCTGGTTAAACTAGGTCACCAGAAATATTTCTTCCTGCACTGTCATTTTGAATCTGAACATGCAGAAACTGCAGCGTACAAGTTCCTGCAGACCTGTGGAACAAAACCACCTTACCAGGAAGGAAACTAGAGGTTAGTACAATCCTCAGCACTACTCTCAGCATTTTTCATGGTGTTAGGTCTGGGATAAGATAGATATTGTTTTGCTTTGACAGATGAAAAAAAAAAAAATAGTCATACTACAACTCTCATATGTGCTTGTCATTTAGCAGCCCTGCTCCTGTTACTTGTTACGGCCTTAACAAGTCTGCAAGACAGTGGGTGCCTCCTGCTTTTTCTGTTTAAAGTCAGCAGATGGTGCTTTTAGAAGGACTGTCTTCCATCTCGGCTGCTTTAGAGCCAAAGGAGTTTGGTAGACCCTGTAAAAAGATGCTCCAGTGAGCTGTGAGCACTTGGGAAACCTAGAAGAGGAAAATGGTCCTTGCACACATAGCCTTAATACTGGCTGAAGGAAGGCCAGACTGACAGAGGGTCAGAAAGCTTTGCATTAAAATATAAGTCCCTTGATGAGTCACGCTTTCAGTTTCAGTAATGTGTTACCCTTTTATCTCAGCATTTCATACTGTTATTTCTCAGCACAGAATCTCAAAGTGCCTCCAGTGCACAGGCAGCAGAGATGGTGAAGTCTCTGCTCAAGTGTATTCTGCAGGGAGGCACAAAAGAAGCTGCAGAGGAAGAAAGCGCAGATGGGAGACCCAGCACTTCCTCAGAGCTGGCCAGGCAAGGGAAGCTGCTGCTCTGCATTTGGGCGCCCAGAGGAGGGCAGAGGAAGAGTGTAAGATAATTCAGTTTATTTATATCTCCCTTTTTGACACTTCTGTCATTTTCTGTCTGACTCAACGTCTGCCCTGTGGTTGGAATTTCAGTGTCAAACCCTGAACAATTTGAATGCATTTTAATAATATTAGTGGTAATAGTAATTTTATTATGAATAATACTGTAATAACTCAGGTAATGTGCATTGTGTTTATTCTTAAAATGTTCATTCCTGCTGCCTTTTTATTGAAAGTTATTCTTTTCTGAGCTTTTACAAAATAATTTATGCACTTCTCCCTGCCCCAGGCTGGTGTGACCACAGCTGGATTCCCGCTGGGGCAGTGCAGACCTGAGGCTCCGGCCACAGCCACGTGCAGGGGCCACATCTCACAGCAGACGGGACGGGCAGGGCTGGCTCCTCAGCCCCCAGCCCAGCTCTTGACTCATGTGAGAGCAGAAGCAACGCGCAGCATGTGCCAGGCCAGCTCACCAAACCACGACCAGGTGCACAGTGCTGGTGCTAGGGTGGGCAGTCCCTCTTGTCATCCACATCACTCTTTTCATGCCATAATAAAGCCAACAGTTTTCAGCCATTTCCTTCGTGCTTGTGAGGGACAGCCAACAGTCTGGCTCCTGTAATACCAAACAAAGTACAAGGGCAATGCGTTCACATCCATAGCCACCTGTGCTGCCCTTTTGCTTCTGCTGAGGTGCCCCCTACTTTTATCACCAGCGACTCATGCAAAGCTGCACACCACAACCTGCATGGCATCAAGAACAACAGCTACAGTGGAGGCTTTGCTCAAATGCTTCCATTTGACACGTGCACCGCTGGCATCCTGATATTAAAACAGTGATAATATAAAACAGAGATGTTCAACCTTCATGAGTCCTTTGGCACAGGTGAGATCTAACACAAATGAGATTCTAATAGCATCTGAGCAAATCCGTAATAAGTTTCAGTTCTGTATGGAAAATATTTCAACAAATGAGAAGTCCTACATCAGTTTTCTTGATATTTTACAGGATAAACATTGTCAGAAGTATTTTAAACTTTAGCCTGGTTGATTGGTAATACCCAGTGTGTTTTATAAACCTCATAAAAATCAAAGCCATCGGAAAGGGGTACTCTGGGGTGCTCATCAGCTAATCAGGGGAAGCCACAGATGGGTCTCAGTCCTAAGCATGCAGAAGTTAGCCAATATGGCTTTCTTGGTGTAGTGCCACAGCAAATGACAACACAAAACTGATACTAGGCAGAAGACCGTCAGAAGATCTGCAAACACCGTAAAGGAGTTGGCTCTCTCCAGTTGCCTTAGCTGTGCCTCCTGCAGTTTGTTATAACATCGTTCGCACATGGAAGCAGATGGTATGCTACGTATCAATTTACTATGCCTCTCTTTCACAGATTTTTTCGGTTCTGTCTGTGCATTTTTATTCAAAAGAGGACCATATGGTCCCTGTGAGGTAGTTTATAAATAATTGTATATTTACAGTAGCAATTGAAAGCAGAGTCACATGCTTACCTTCAGGAAGGCAGCTGAAAGTAGCTGGGTATTACAGGGTTTTGAACGATTTCCTCAGTACAGCACAGAGATAGGCAATGAATAATTAAACAGAAATTGATTTCACGTGGCCTTCCTGATTGCATTTGTTCTGCTACTGCTGCAAACCACTAGGTTCCTAATCAGAGCTGGTCGAAGAGAGACGGGGTCATGCGTGCTCTAATGGCATTGCCTCCATCCAGCTGGAACAACAGTCCCAGGCCCCTGCTCTGCCAGGGGCTGGATCAAGTTCTACAGTGACGGACAGCATAGGCAGGATGGTGCTCCACAACCAGGAGACTCTCCTTCGCCCTTGAAGTTTGCAGGGGCTGGTTTGAGCCTCTGGCTCAGCCCTTCCCCCAGGGGAGCTCTTCTCTGGGTGCAGGTGGCCAGAGGACAGCAGACGTGTAGTTAGCACCGTTCCCCCAAACACCCTGAGAGGCTCCTGCGAACAACCGGCTGCCTTCTGCTTGGGCTTCCTTCTTCCTCCCCACACGCTCAGTCACCATCTCTCCTTGCAATCTCAGTGCAGAGCAAATTTTCCTTCAGAAAGCAACTGTCTGAAGAAGCAAGACTGAATTTGCTGGCGTAAAACCCCAACCATTTTCAGTGCAGGGATGACTGAATCAAGGCATGTCCCTGCCCCCTGTGGATATTTTCAGCACTGCCCTTGCTTTCCACACAAAGAGTTGAAGACAAAACCACACCTCCCAGATGCCAAGGGAGGGTGTGCAGGGTCAGATTTCCCAGATGCCCAGTCTCCCAATTAGGGATAAACTGTCAGAAGAGCTCAGCTTCTACTTAGGTCTAACAAATAAGAGTAGATTTTTTAGAGGTGCCTCACGTTGATATTACTGGCCAGGATATGCCCATGAGACCTCTCTTTTGGAGACTTTAATATCTCTTTGTAAATCCTCTCTATTTATTTGTGGGTTTAACTGGGGATACAGGAATAAGCATGGTGCCCAGCCCTCCAGCTCCTCTGGTCACTGTATCCCTATTCTGCTTCATTCCCCTTCCCTCTGGCACTATGTTTTTGTGTGTGTAAGAATAAACATGGGACAAAAATGAAGATAAAATTGATTCAATCTCGGTGGCAAAGTTATAATTCTCTTTACTTTCCATTCTTTATCACTTGCTCTGCTGATCAGTAATGAGATTTTCTTTTCATCATGATCCTTGGGGTTGATGCCTTAGGAGAAGGCTGTGGGCTGTGATTTACAGAGCTGAGTGGCAGGATTAGGTGGGTTATGTAAGTAAGACAGCAAAATCAATCATGAACAAGATTTAGACTCATTCTGATGTTGTATTGAACCCTGCCCTCTCCCCTTCAGCTTGAGAAGAAAAAATGGCAGAGATCTGAAAAATAATTTGGGAAGTCACTTTCAGGCATTGTTCTTCCTACTTTTTTGAGCTTTACTATTAACTGCCAGATGCTGCTGAAATCTTTTGCTTCAGTTATGCAGCACTTTCATCAGTACCACACAGAGTAATGTGAGCTGATACGGGTCTCTCACGCGAGCATGAAAGAAAAGTCATATAATACACACACGCAGTCCCAGCTGATTCTTAAATCTACTCACAGGCTGTTCAGTGATAAATCAATCTGGACTTGACTGATATCTTTTGCACTGCTGGATGTAAGCGTTCTGCCCACTTTTGTTATTTAAAGAGTGAGAAAGAAGTTTTGCTTTTCATTGCTTTTTCTTTTATAGATTGACAAACAGACTTTTCACTGTAAAAGGGTTAGGTACAGATTAATGAGTTTGTATTATCAGGAGATGAATGTCTGACTCCAAAAAGATATTTAGGTACTTAATAACAAACATGGGCTTGCCCTAGATTTCAAAACTGAAATGCAAGAGATGTGTGCACGTGGCATTAAGGGACATGGTTTAGCGATGGGACTCAGTAGGTCGGGTTGATGGTTAGGCTTGATGATCATGAAGGTCTTTTCTACCCTGATGATTCTATGAAGATCTGGGTTTAAGTGACCATATCAGTAAAACTGGGAAACTTAATTACATACAAAGGGCTTTCAAATGCATAGAATTATCAGTCAAAAAAATAATAATAGAGATTACTTTTTGCTAATCTCTTTCATTAATAATGATTACATTGCTATTTGTGATGATGGCTCAAGCTCTTT
This sequence comes from Anser anser, assembly GCF_964211835.1. NCBI lineage: Eukaryota > Metazoa > Chordata > Aves > Anseriformes > Anatidae > Anser > Anser anser. The sequence continues at coordinate 33,639,324 of NC_139720.1, read as the reverse complement.
TTCTCCTGATGAGACCCCATAAATATTCCAATGCAGTGCAGATATAAATACAGTGGACCTGTACTGTGCTTCTACAAAAGCTCCAGACAGTAAGAGCGATATAAAAGTGAGAACTGTAACTTTTTGTCTAAGCTGATTCACTGTGATAAAATGAGCAAGCAAAATACCTAACAATACTGAATTTCAATGGTGTTATTACTTCATATAATCTCTAAAATTATTGGTTTAGCAAGCATACTTTAAAAACATATCTGTTTCTAAATATACGGGGCAGCTAGTAAATATACAATTAGTAAATGTAAATAATATTTCACTGATTTCATCAAAGTAGCTTTAATTTATCTTAAATGACCATCTGATCCAATAGTATCTGTCCTCTGTTTTCAGCTTGACTCCAAAACTCTGCATTGTCCCTGCCATAGTAAAATGACAGCTTCCACAAAGGCAAGAAATTAATTGATTTCATATTTTAAACAAGTTATTGTTAGAATAAATGGAAGTCTCTTAACTCTTAACGACAGTGAGTCAGATGCATCTGACCTTTGTGGGTGGGACTTTATTGTGTCCTCTATGTTTAAGAAAGTACAGTATTGTAATATTATTCACCGCATACCAAGAGTTCCATCGAAGGCTGACAATCACAGGAAAAGGCACATCCTCATTTACAGTACTGCTGAAACGCTAAATATGTCCGGTCATATAAAGCCTGATCCTGTGAAGTTTTGGCATCGCCCCTCAATAGGAACTAACAACATCCCCGCTACTCCCTTTCCCTGAGGGACACTCATTGTGCTCACTCACGGCTCGCAGCCCTTTAGACCTCTCTCTAAAAAAAAAAAAAAAAAAATTGAAAAAAGATAACGGGAATGAGACTCCAGCAAAAACAATGTTGCTGCCTTAAAATGAAGTGTCTGGGGGGGGAGGAGAGGAAGGGGTGTGAATATGTGATTACCTCGAGGGGAAAGACAGAGATGGGCAATTTATGGCCTGCAGAAGGAGCGCGGTGCCTGCAGCACTGGAGGTGTTCAAGGCCAGGCTGGATGAGGCTCTGGGCAACCTGATGTGGTGGGTGGCATCCCTGCCCATGGCAGGGGGTTGGAAAAAGATGATCTTTAAGGTCCTTTCCAACCCAAGCCATTCTACGACTCTGCGATGCTATGAAGGTGCCGTGCTGCCACCTGCGGGCCCAGCCTCCAAACGGCGGCTCCGTACTGCTTGCTTGAGAACCAGCAGCCCTGGGAGGATTTTCCCCCAGTGAAGGTGGAAATTACCCCAAAAGAGCTGCTGCAGCCATCCTTTCCTGCTGGGAACAGGCGATGCTGCAGGACGGATGCTTCAAGGTCACAGAGGGTGGTGGTTGTAGAAACCGTCACAAGCGCATCCTTGGCTTGTGTCTTAAGTCCTGTGGAAATACTTTCCAGGTGGAAATTAGCCACGGTGTTCACGCACCAAGAAAATGAAAAAAAGTTTGCAAATCTTATGGTTTTGTTATAGCAGTTGGGTCTGTAGCTGGGGTCCCATGCCCACCGGCATCCAAGCCCCCCTGTTTACCATTGCAAAGCAGCGACCTAAATCCCTCCCCTGCTGAGAACCGGGCCTGCTATCCGTGTGAAGACCTGCTGCTCACTTCTGTCTGGGAGAGCACAAGCAGCAATATCTCTTCTCCTAAAGCCAGCAGCACCTTTTGGGATGTTTTGAGCTCCCTCTCCCCAAAACTGGCTCCACCATGTGGCTAGCTCAGTTACTCTGCAGCTGCTGTAACGCGAGCCGTGCAATTAGCTGCTTGGGGACTGCTTTGCAGGAGCTGCCCCAGAAAGGTTGACTGAAGGGGGTTTCCAAGTGCTCGACCTGACACCCATTTGGAGAAAAGGCCCTATTCAGGAGGATTTCGCATCTTTTCCCACAATTATCTAAGTAACTAAAGCTTGGGGAAATACGGGCAATTGTGGCTAGAATGCAAACAGTTTTTGTTTCTATGTAAAATTTTCAAGAATTATTCGCCAGTCCACAGACTATTGAAAAATCTGCATTTTCCCTCTAAAGATCATAAATATGCTTTACTAAAGCTAATTTAGAAATCCCCACACGCTGCTGCTCCAGGCAGCATTCCCCAGAGCCGGTGTGGCCACTTGCAAGCTGGCTGCCCGGAGCTCTCCTCCTGTCACTCGCAAGCCCAAGAGCTCAGCCAGCTCCAGGGCCACCTTGGGGACAGCCTCTCCAAGGAGCAAGTGGCGTGGCTTGGCAGCTGCAGGACTGCATATCTCTCCCCCCACAAATAAAGCACCCAGCAGCAAACAGCTGCCTTCTGATAAATTTATACCACCCCTAAAGTTGTTCCTCATCCGTTCCTGAAGTCCTTTTGGAGAGGCGGTCAGCAAGAGATTAATTGCTCTCACAGGCAGCAGTGCCCTCCAGGCCACCACGCCACCAGCCTCCCACGTGGGCTGGTATGTCGATGCTGTGACAAGGAAGATGACATCAAGGAAACATTGCTTTTACAGGGCTAGAAAATATTCAGACTATCCAACTTATTCTGGAGGAGTGGGCTGAACGCAGAGTGTCCAGCCTGCCTCTGCTGGAGACGTGCAGTCTTGGTGCTGGACCTCATTTTTGTTAAAAAGGTACAAAACGGTATTTGGAGTCTCTTTAGCACTTCCATTACGGGCTTTAAAGCAGCTGGAAGAGATTGGTAGGCAAAAATAATCACCCTTACACTACGTGCTTAAAATGTTCCCTTTGAGCAGTGTGCTCCAGTATTTGAAACACAAGGTCTGTCACACCTAGGGTATGGACTCTGCCACACATTTAATGTCAGATTGAGCAAGTCCCTACTGACTCCCCATAACAGCTTAGTGTTAGTAACAGCCACAAAACGTATAATGTGCTCCCTCAGCAGAAATGTGGCTTTCTGTTTTATTAAAACTTTGTAACATTTCCTTCTCACTAACCTGTGAGGATGGCATTTATACGATCTACTTAGCTCTCCAGCCTACAAATTTGGAAATTTATAAAGAATCTCATCTAATTTGATAGCCTTTTCTCTTCTTTTTTCTTTTCTTTTCTTTTCTTTTCTTTTCTTTTCTTTTCTTTTCTTTTCTTTTCTTTTCTTTTCTTTTCTTTTCTTTTCTTTTCTTTTCTTTTCTTTTCTTTTCTTTTCTTTTCTTTTCTTTTCTTTTCTTTTCTTTTCTTTTCTTTTCTTTTCTTTTCTTTTCTTTTCTTTTCTTTTTCTTTTCTTTTCTTTTCTTTTCTTTTTTTTCTTTTCTTTTCTTCTCTTCTCTTCTCTTCTCTTCTCTTCTCTTCTCTTCTCTTCTCTTCTCTTCTCTTCTCTTCTCTTTTCTTTTCTTTTCTTTCTTTCTTTTCTTTCTTTTCTTTTCTTTTCTTTTCTTTTCTTTTCTTTTCTTTTCTTTTCTTTTCTTTTCTTTTCTTTTCTTTTCTTTTCTTTTCTTTTCTTTTCTTTTCTTTTCTTTTCTTTTCTTTTCTTTTCTTTTCTTTTCTTTTCTTTTCTTTTCTTTTCTTTTCTTTTCTTTTCTTTTTTCTCTTCTTTTTTCTCTTCTCTTCTCCTTTCCTTTCCTTTCCTTTCCTTTCCTTTCCTTTCCTTTCCTTTCCTTTCCTTTCCTTTCCTTTCCTTTCCTTTCCTTTCCTTTCCTTTCCTTTCCTTTCCTTTCCTTTCCTTTCCTTTCCTTTCCTTTCCTTTCCTTTCCTTTCCTTTCCTTTCCTTTCCTTTCCTTTCCTTTCCTTTCCTTTCCTTTCCTTTCCTTTCCTTTCCTTTCCTTTCCTTTCCTTTCCTTTCCTTTCCTTCCCTTCCCTTCCCTTCCCTTCCCTTCCCTTCCCTTCCCTTCCCTTCCCTTCCCTTCCCTTCCCTTCCCTTCCCTTCCCTTCCCTTCCCTTCCCTTCCCTTCCCTTCCCTTCCCTTCCCTTCCCTTCCCTTCCCTTCCCTTCCCTTCCCTTCCCTTCCCTTCCCTTCCCTTCCCTTCCCTTCCCTTCCCTTCCCTTCCCTTCCCTTCCCTTCCCTTCCCTTCCCTTCCCTTCCCTTCCCTTTCCTTCCTGTACTTGTTCGAAAGCAGAAAAGGACCTGAGGGTCCTGGTGAACATGAGCCAGCAGCATGTCCTTGCTGCCCAGAAGGCTAATGGTGTTCTGGGCTGCGTGAGGCAAAGTTTCGCCAGCAGGCTGAGGGAGGTGATCCTTCCCCTCTGCCGAGCGCTGGTGAGGCCCCACCTGCAGTGCTGGGCCAACTTCTGGGTTCCCCATTACACGAGAGACATGGACATACTGGGGGGACTCCCGCGAATGGCTGTCAGATGATGGACCGGAGCACCTCTCCCATGAGGAGGGGCTTGGAGATCTTCAAAACCCACCTGGACGTGGCCCTGGGCAGCCTGCTCTGGGTGTCCCTGCTTGGGCAGGGGCTGGAGCTGCTGGGCTCCTGAGGGCCTGCCAGCCTCAGCCAGTCTGGGGTTCTGGGGATTTTTTCTGAGAAACAAATAGATACACAATTCTGTGTGGGTCAGAAGGTTATTTTCAGTGTGATAATTACACACAGACCACAAAGGGCAATGGCTCACTAAGAGGTTGTTGTGGCCAGGGTCCCACAAGACTGCAGCAGAGGGGGCATCAGAAAGTGCCCAACTTATTGAAGTACTGAAGTATTTTACTACTTTTAGTTGTTAGTTACAAGTGTAAGGGTGCTTACAGATTTGGTAAGATCTCTAAGACTAAGATAATTCTAGTGGAAAAAGCCCCACAGGAAAAAAAAAATCCTAGTTTAACTGCTGAAAATCATTGTTGACTGTAACCATAGGAGAAAAACAGAACAGCCTAGAAAAAGCTGAGGCATGTGATGATGGACTTAGAAATAATTACTTAGGTGTTCAACTTTATATCCTGTGAGTAACCTCAGTGATTCAACAAACCTCTTCACAGAGCATAAAGGTACGGACCTCTTCCACCCAGGATGGTGGCTGCATTACCTTGAACGCTATAACATTAACAACTCCTCCACCTAGCTGCCTTTTTCCATAATGTCAATGCAAGCAGCTGCCGACAAGCACAGGCTCGTTGAAGTATTATTTTGGGGGAAGTGCCAGAAATTATTTATTTCAACAGACTTTTGAACATACTGTACTATTATTCTTAGAGAGTATTAAATGGGTTGCACTTTTAGTTGAGTGGATACTTAATTTTTGTTTTGGGTAAAAAGATTGTTTATTTTACACTAAAAATAGATCAGTGGTATTATATATGATTAAGAGATGTTCTTTTTAGTGGTGGCCTTATTAGTAAATCTGCTATGAAAAATGTGTTTATTAGGTAGCTAACAGCACTTCAGTTTGTGTCAGACCATTAGTTAGCAACCTCATGGGTGACTCTACCGCTGTTTCTGGGTGATCAGCTGGGTTTTATTGCCTAGGGACTGCAATAACATAGCCCACATTTGGAGCAGTAAATCACTGAGGTCCAAATTAAGTTATCAACATAAAGTATTTGATAATAATACAAAGCTAAATGGCTGTTTGGAAAAGGTGATGATGGTGGTTTTGGCATTGGTGCATTCACGTGAGCTGTTTGCAAATAATTTGAAGTCTGAACTGATTTTTTTTTTTCCTAAAGTTATGGCCAAGTTTTGTTCTTAATTTAGTAATTTGGATTATTGCCTGTTGTGCTTAGGACTTGACATCTGGGGAATGCATTTAAAGAATGAATTAAAGAAACACAGACCACTTTAAAGCTAGTTATTAGAAGTTAACGGAAGAAATATTTTGTTAGTCCTCTGAGAGCCACTACCTCAGAACAGCTACTCTTTCCAGTTTTGTGATATTGAACTAGATTTGTTTTCTGCCTTCTCTGTGAAAGACCCATGCAATTAACAAAGGGAATCCACAAACTGCCTACAAAGAGACAGACTTACCAAACCCATGAAATGAGCCATCTCAGAAGAGAAACAGTCTAGTAGAATCTTCTTTCCTTGTTACTGCTTTATCAACTCTGCCAGCATTACCAAAAGTGAATGTGGAACATTTCCTGCCTCTTCCATGAATCTCCAGACAAGGCTGGACAACTCACATGGAGCAAAGAGAGTATTACCACCTCTAGTTATCTGCTCTTCTCTTTTGCTGATGGTTACTGTCCCATAACAGTCAGCAGAATCAGTGCTTCACCCTGCTTAGTGATGTAAAACACTGATCAGTTTGGGATCTGTTAGTCTGTTTGTTGGATTTTTCTGACATTGAAACCTTAGGGAGATGAACAATTTAGACAGGAAGGCAAGGTAACTTCTCTTGGTATGAACAGACATTTTCTGGGGACACTGTTCTGCATCAGGTTCTCTAGCTTCTTTTAGATCAAATCTGTCTGGCATTGTAGCTTGAATTTCAGAGACTCTTTTTCACTCTCCAGTTACTGCTGTTGCCAAACAATGGAATTACAGATACAGAATTCCTCAATGGGAGAACTGCAACAGCAGGAAATTTTGAGAAGTCTGGTGTATTCAAAATCTCAAGAAAGGGCAAATGACACTGCAAGACTCAAAATGCTGGACAACTGAGGAGGAGAAGGATTTAAAGCCAGATTTTTATTTATTTATTTTTTATGAGCACCTTTGAATTGCAGTAGTTAATCAATACTTCAGAGAAAATGTCTATGCTAAATATTCAGCATTTTAAATAAAGAACATGGGGCTCTTCTGCAGTAGGACCAGCAAAGGCCAGAAGAGTGTTCCTAACATCTTGAGGCTAATACAAGGAAAAAGAACACACAAATCAGCCTACCCTTACTCATGATGTAAAGAATCAACTATTGACCCTTTTGCATCTGTTTAAAAAATAAAATCCTTTTGATATTCATGTGAGTATAAAAATATTGATTCAAGTAAAACAAGGCTATTAAATTCCACTGTTATAATATTCTCCAGTAATGGTTCAGACTGCATAAGCTCTTGATAGATGAGATGTTTTCATCCCTTAGGGTACACACGAAGAAGAAAAAAAGATGGTGAAGGAACACTGTTTTCACTATCTATTGTTTCAGATGTAAGAGCGTGTTGCTATCCAGTGGGAGCAACGCATCTGCCTATGGACTCCAGCTGTATGCTAAATGTTAGGAGTCAACATGCAAATAACAAAATACCAATCAATCCTACCATGTGACAAGCCTCTGAGACATTTAATTTCATAGGGTTCCTTCACTTCCCCAGTAACACCTAGATATGCCTAATTTGTTACTCATTTGTAATAAAGACATGAGCTGAAGAAGTCAAACTGATGAATTTGCACTTAACAATTGCTTTACGTAGCTGAAGTATTGTAATATATACCAGAAGGGTGCAGTTTACCATACCCTCATTAATCAAGAACATTAATGGATACATTCCTATGTCAAAAGGAAAGAAAAGACAAGACCTTACATGAAATATATTAAGAATCAGTCATTTAAAATTCTTCATGTAGTTTTAAATGTACCTTTTCCCACTGCCACATGGGAGAAGTACAAATTATTTTAATTTATATGTTTCCTGTATCAAGACAATTACAGCAAAGAGTTTCCCAAAGACAAGGCTGAATCTACAGCAGATATGGGTTGAGACACACTTTCAGTGCTGGGTGAGAAGGAGGTATCAAAAGCCAACCCTTGCCAAGCTGCGTATTTAAATAGTATTAAATGATAAAGAGCGCTGATTGATCTAAACACTAATCAGCCACTGTTTAAGTAAATTATATGCAGAGATTAATGCAAAAAAAAAAAAAAAAAGGAAACTAGAAATATAAAACAAAATCAATGCTTTTAGAAAGGGGAGAATGAAAAAAGCAGAAATAGTGGTTGGTTTTTTGTCATTCCTCAGCCTTTTGAGAGCGCAAGGTTTCTGAAGGAGTGACCTACGCAGCTGCAATCATGTAGCACATCCTTGGGCTATATCTGAAAGTAATCATAATCACACTTACAGCCTGAAAGGCGCAATCCCCTGCTGTAGCTGGTCGTACCACCAGCTCCTAGTAAACATTGTAGCTTCAAAACGTACAGCTTGCTCCTGTGTTTCATGCTACATTTGTCACAAGCTTTCCTGAAGCACATTTGGTGGCTGATTCACACACGTTATGCGCTGTTGCACCATTCGATGAAAGTGGGTGGGTAACAGCGTGAGCTCTTACAACTCCGTGTGAGGAGAGGCCGATAGGGGAGTAAGGAATGTTGTGCCACGTTTTGGCTTATGCTGTTTATTTGCACAAATGTGAAAGACGCTACTTCCCTAAATACTTCGGCTGAACTGTCAGCTTTTCCTTGGCGTTACTGATTAACTCCGCTCCCCCTCATCCTCCCTCTCGCTGCTCTGTCACGCACACACTCAGGGATCAGTTCAACACAGAGCACGGCAAAACCTCTCCACCCAAAGAGTTCAAGCCTGTGGATGCCTTTGATTTGAGTTTAACTTGGCTTTTGCTTAGCTATCTCCTATGGCTCTTCCAAGAGAAGGGCGGTAGTTACACCCACGGCTTTCAATAATATTTATCACAACCTGTTTGAGCAAGTCTGAGTGCAACCGGTAAGTCTCTGAGGATGGCAGAGAGGACCATTGCATAACGGGGTTCAGCTTAAGTCCAGAATGCTAACTTAGCTAGACGAGTCAACATCCCCCAACTCAGAAAACATTATTTGAAACAGGAAAAGAATGCAAGCTATTTTTCCTAAGGAGTGCACTGTTGGTTTTGTGTTAGAATTTGCAAGGTATGTACATAATATATGCTGCTGTCAAAAGCTCCAAGCATTTTTTGTTTCAAGACTGCGAAAGAATGTGGTTTGTCACAGCTCACTGCTAGAATATTTGTAAAATGCTCATGGGAACTCTTGGAATAATTAAAGAATAGTGTCTCCATGACAGGCTAACACCCATCCCAATTCCTTCGCAAGGAAACAATATGGTTATATATTATAAATTATGGCTAATTATCTCACATCCTGTTTCCTCATAACCCTAAACACAAGAAACCTTTTCTTCTTCATGATATTCAGTCTTGCTGTTAATAACATCTTTCATTTCTACAGTGGGATTTATTCCAGAGGATTCCAACACATCTCCACGGAGCACCGTCAGAGTGTGACCACTAACACCATACAGAGAAGAAAACTCTGGCCAAGAGCATTATAAAATTCCTCTGATCCTATATAAAAGGACTGGTGTTATCCACAAAGAACTGAGAGAGTCTTGTTTTCTAGGGTTTTATCCAAGATCCTCCCCTTCAGCTTCAGAGCCAGAACACGCTTTAATTGAACGGGAAACTCTCAGGAGCTGATGCGTGGTTCCTGGGTATGGAAATATTGTGACTCTGAAATGTGTGCTGCCAAGTCTTATCTTATCTGATCACACCCATCAGATCCTTCTGGAGATGAATGTTGTCAAAGATGAAGCCAACAGAGTTTCTATATTTAGTTTAATAAATGGTTGGTTCAAATACCAATAATAGAATTAACAGTGGCTGATTAATCCCTTCTAATGAATTATAATACAAAAAAAAAAAAAAAAGACTCCAGTCTTCACTGTCTTCTGCGGCTGGGCAAAACAAGTCCAGTATCGATATCTGAAAGGGATGAGTATGTTGTATGAGATGGGGAAAGGCTTTAATGGGCAGTGAACCAAAGCAGATGTTTGATAACTCTGACAATTGTAAAAAGTTTCCAACGTGGCCCTTAGAATTTATTAAAACAAATACAAGGAGGAAAAAAAAAAAAAAAAAAGTAGTTATCTAAATTTGCTACACTCCCAAAACAGATTTTTTCAGGTTTTAGACCAAACTTTTGCAGACCAGCCTTTTGCATTCTCTTCGGCTAAAAAAGCAGAAGTCTGTAATTCCTCATTAGTATCTGTTGACTCATTCTGCTTACTTTCATTTATATAATATTATGCTGTATTTCCAAACAATGACGCTTACAAGCAAAGACATGTCGCCTGTAAATAAAAAACACAATATCTCAATCAGGCTTTCAGAACTATTAAAGAATGAAAAACTCTAACACTGAAATAGCTTTGTTAGTGCAGCCAAGTATCCAAGGCATTATGACACACAGAATACACAACCTACTTACTTGGATACATATACATATGCTCCAGAACTCCCAAATTAAAAATTCCCTAAGAAGCAATGAAAATGCAAGTACTAAAGACAGAAAGTTCAGACTACTACATTATTAGAAAAATGAGATAAGCTACCTAGTTTATGTCCAAGGTTTTGTTGTTGTTGTTGTTTCTTGTCTGTTTTTGTTTCTGCATCACATCTAAACACAAGTCAAAATTGAATCTGAAATGAAAGCAAAGATCAAAACTCATTGCTGGAAAGGGGAATAAAGAGACACACAGAAAACTTCTGGAAAAAAAAAGTAATCAAGCAACCCCCTTGCAAGTACCTCAAAGATAAGAAGGTATGAACCAACATCAAATGATGTCATACCCATCACAATTCATTTTATACCAGAGTAACATGCCCTTTGGACAGGAGAAACAGAACACTGATGTACTTGATTTTAGTGGGCCTTTCAATGCTGTTTAGCCTAAAAAAGAAGTCTGAGAATAATTTTTTTAAAGTTAAGACCAGATAAAAATACGTTGCAAAGAGGAAGGAAACAATCTGTTGTTCCCTGTGCCAGCGGTGGACAGGACTAAAACTATGGGCTTCTGATGCAACAGGAAGGATCCAGGTTATGGATTATGAGCAGCTTAACAAAAGCAAAAAATTTAAACCAGAGAAATAGCTTGCCTGAGGACGCTTTGGAAGAGACAGTCCACCTACAGAGGCTTTGAAGCACAAAGTGAACAAAGGAGCAATGGATACAAGACTGATCCTAAATGGGGGCAAAGAGGTTGAATGAGTTCTGAATCAGCTCTGAGTCTACTCCAGACTTTTTTTTATGCCATTTGAATATACCGACATTCCTCAAAAGCCCGGAATACAAGAGCTAAAGAGACGAATCGTTCATTGCTCAAATGAGCATCTGAAAACAAAGAGCAAAAACATCATGTCACCAATGGTTCTTCTGTTCCCTGGATATTGAATATTTTGGTAGCTTTAATCAATCAATCCCAAGAATGTCACTATAGGAAGAACAGCTTACTAATTTAATTTTTTTTCACTCCATCTCTTTCAGAGACACAATGTAGTACTGGCAGCTTAGAGACTACAAAAATACCACTTCATGTTCATTTGGGTTTATTACATTGAGAAAGAAATAATCACAAGGTCAGTGTTGCCCATCCCTTGTTTGCCCTCGTTGCAATGGTTTTCAGATAATAAATGGCATAGGATCATTTCAACGGTGAAGGATACTCCAAAGTAAAAAAAATTCAAATTTACAACACCAAAACACAAGTATTTCCATTTTCCCCTCTGCACTCTATGCTAATCCTAATTTCTTCACTCACAGATAGCTACCGCTTCGCCCTCCAGGAGTTCCACTCTACCATGCCCTGCCTCATCCTTGCTTTTTCATCCACCACCTCCCCTTGATCTACCATATCGTTATTGAAATCTCTTCAGCCCAGGTAGGACTGGAAACCTCTGAGGGCAGGAACTTTGTTGGCACACAGAAAAGCTCAGAACCTGACAGCAGTGAAGTCCCAGGTTTTCCTCTCAACTGTAAACAGCGTACAACACGTGCTCGTCTCCAAAGGTGGATGAGAAAGGGCCAAAGGAGCTCTGGTAATACAGCATACGTTTGAAGCTGTATGAGTAGGTATAAAGGTCAGTGCTGGAAAGGATAAGGATGCCTCTCTTTTACCCATGTAAGATACACGATCACAGGATCAAACAAAAGTACAGACAGCACCTCAGATGTGATGAGTGTTTCTCCTTGCATTCCTCTCTGTCACTGAAACCTCCCATCAGCTTCCCTGGCTCCTCTGCGCAACGTGATCTGTGCAGCAAGAGGAGCTGACAGCAACGTCTTCACGACCTGTGACAGAAACAGCGAATACCGAGGCTTCCTCTACATCTCTGAGTCTCAAGTGACTTAGGAGTCATTTTAACTACGAGACTCAATAGTGAGTAAAAACATACGGCAGTTCTGTGTAGCACGGCCTCCTTGCAACAAAACCTTACCTCTGTGACCGGATAGTCGAACACAGTGCTGTTGTTCCCTCACCATTCCTCCTTCTTAACTGCTCCAGTGTCTGGTTTGAGGGTCATTCAAGATTTCAGTCTACTCAAGATGCAGCACTGAAAGTCATCTGTCTTAGTCTGCAACAGGGCTTTCTTTAATCTCATCCTTCAAAACAGCTCATTCCTTTCTTCAGATGATGGAGTTCATTAACCTTAATAACCCTTAAAGTCAGACTTACCTTACACATTTCGTCATCTTTCTTCTGTCTGTGCTTTCCTACCTATGGCTAGAGACCTGCTTATTATTACATTTCCCTGCAGCCCGCTAATGAAGCCAGTCCTTTCCTTTCTTCCTCTGCCTCTTCTCACGCGCTGTCCCCACGGGCTGCTCTTACTTAATTCAAGCTCTTCTGACTTAATCCTAAATTAATACTCTCCATAACGAGGTGCCACCACTCTCCCCAGACTCCGACGCGCACCTTGCCCCACCGTGCCCCAACAGCCACACCGCCACACTCCACCAAGCCCCAGCCCGCCACCGCCTCCTGGCCGGGCAGCCTCGTAGGGCGGGCGGCCATCACCCTACCGCCCCCTGGTCCCTCACCCGCCATCGCCATGGCCATGGCCATCGCCATCGCCATCGCCCCCAGCTTACGCAGGGCTGTGCTCATCGCCCCGCTGCGCCACATCGGCCACACCACACTCGCATAACGAACAGACAGAGGCTGCTTTGGGTTAAGTTTATTAAAACGAGGGGCCGAGATGGGTTCAGGTTATTAAAATAACGAAGAAGGGAGGGCTGTGAAGGAACGAGGGTGCTGACCCTCACACACACCCCCCCCCCCCCCGTCGCGCTGTGATGACGCCACCGCCGCCCGGGCCGGGCCGCGCCCCTCCGCCTCGCCGCCAGCAGGGGGCGCCCGAGCCCGCCCCGCGCCTCCCCCCCCCCCCACCGCCCCGCCCCGCCAACCGGCGGCGGGTCACGTGCCCCCGCCCGCGCCCCGCCTCCCCGCCCGGTGCCGCCCCCCGCCCCCGGAGGACCTTTCCCACAATGCCGCCGCGGGCGGGGCGGTTTGGAGGCGTCTCGCTGGCGGCCGCCACGCCGCCTCCTCCCCTCCCTCCCCGCGCAGCGCCCCCCCGCGGGCCCCGCCGGTACCGCGCAGCCCCGTCCTGTCCCGGCGGACATGTGGCCCGGCGGCCGCTGAGCCCGCTCCGCCGCTCGGCCCCGGAGGCAGGCGGCGAGCCGCTGGAGGAAGCCCCCAGGCGGCAGCAGCAGCAGCGGCGGCGGCGGAGGCGGCGTTGGGGACAACCGGAGGCTCCGCTCCATGGTGGGGACGGCGCCAGGTAAAGCGGCGGCGGGGATGGGGAGCGCCCGGGGGGCGGCCCGGGCCCGGCGGGGCCTTCCCCTCCCTCAGGGCCCGGCGGTGCGGCTGCTCCCGGCCTGCCCGCCCCCGCCGGCCGGCTCCCAAAACGGGGCGGCTCCGGAGCCCGTCCCGGGCTGCCCCACGCCGAGCGGGGCTGGCAGGGGGCTGGCAGGGGGCTGGCAGGCCGCCGGGGCGCCGCCGCTGTGCTCCGCAGCGCTGCCCGTCCTGGGGCTCCTCAGGGAGCGTGCGGGGGGCTGGGAGACCGGCCCGCAGCGTGGCCGGCTCTGACAACGCGTTTGGCACCTGAATGCGGCACGGTTTGGTGGGGCTAACCCCTCTCCTCCCGTAATATTCCCTGCAGAGCAACTTTTCGGGAAGAACGAGGTAGCAGGGAGAGAGCCCAAAGCGTTACTGATATCTGGTATCAGCGACTGAGTTTGCCACTGGCAAAGAATCGCTTTATAAAAATGTGAACAAACTGTCGTGGCTGCTCCAGCCCAAACGATAAGTGTGTGGTGGATCGGAATGCTCTTGTTGTTGGACAACCGCTTGTGAGGCTTCACATATCTTTTTTTTTAGGAAAAAAAGCTAACTCTAGTGGCTGGTGTCGTGTTTGTGTATCGTTAACGCATCGAGCTTTTAACTCTCCTTTGGGTCAGAGCTTTAAGTGAGTTGTAGTTTAGCGCAGAATTTTACAGTTTGGGTGTTCAAACGTTCTTGTGCATGGGAGGACGGGGGAAGCCTCTAGTCAGTTTGTCGTGGTTTCTTCCTTTCTTAACATAAAGAGTGGATTTCTTAAATGAAATGTCAGTGACTAAAATCCAACGTTAGTTGGTTGATCATATAGGGTAAACCATGTCTCTTTCTTTTTTTCTTTTTTGGGAAGCTGTACTTGGAGATGCATATGCACCAAAAAAAATAGCATCCTCTTTTGCCATATGGAGAAGGCTTGGGAAAGTTCCCAAGAACTTCTTCCAAATGTTTCCTTTAGTGTTTTGTTTTTTTTTTTAATGAATATAATAACTTTTGTTTGCTTTCCTTAGAGGAGACAAGAGAAATGGGGGGGGAGGGCGGGGTACTATTTAGGTTTTTACTAAAAGTTACAATGTCAGACTTCAACAGGTTTTATTTCAGTAGTTTACAGTTACTGATGCGTTGACCTCCAGAGTGATAGATGGCCCACGTAAGAAATACACCAATTTTATTTTATGGTCCGCGTGACTTAAAGTTTGCTTCTGATTATGCAGAATGGACAAGAACTTTGTGGCCTCAGAAAAACATCATCTCTCTCTCTCATCCAAATTGTCTTAAAACAGAATGTTTTTAGGCTTTCTCTAATAAAAATAAAACTGGAGGCACTAGTTTATCTTGTGCTCGGATCACTTTAAGATGGGGAATGCTTCTCCAGGAATTTGGTGAGTTTTTTTCAATGTTAATTCGTAGAGCTCGAGCACAATACATGAAGGATCTTGAGTTTGACTCAACATGGAGATGTAAGTTTGTTGTTTTACAATTACTCAGCTGTCACTTTTAAACCACCCAGGTGATAAAGAGCTTCTTTTTGCTCTTGACTGACTGTAGTTTGAGTCACACTTTATACATGAGTTTTAGCCTCTGGCTTTATAAAACTTGTATATGGTTCTGCTCGTGATGCGTAATGGTTCGGCTCTGGTTACAAACATCTGCTTTTACCTGTTTCAGAGTTTCTTTGCTGAATATTCTCAGTTTTCCACTGTCCTGAGTACTATAAAAAGTGCAAAAACTTAGGTTAGCTAAAGTGTGCTTTATATAGTAATTGCCGTAAGGGTGGTTTGTTTCAGTTAATGTTGTGTACTGGGGGAGTGGCAGAACGCTGTTGGAAAAAGTTGGATGGGCTGACTTGTCGTGCCAGTACCGGAGTTACTGAAACCTGGCCTGCTGAGTCCACTGCTTCAGCACTGCGATTTTCTTTTTCGCTGGCAGTCTAAGCTGAGGGGTAGGAAATGTCCTTCCAGTTAACAGTAACAGAAACGTGCGGTCTAGTTCCTACTGATGTCCAAGAAGATTCTTCAGTGCTGACAACTTGTATGAATGAATTCTGAAATGCATTTGAGATTAAAGTGGGTTTTGTAAGTCTCAACATTGTTTGTTTTTTTTTTTTTTTGCCTATTTTGCCAACTTGGAGATAGAACTAGGTTTAAGGTATAAATTTAACACTATAGCCATAGATATCAGAGGCTTCTAATGTGTACACTATGTAGAGTGCTTCAGAACAAGAACTAGTTCGTGGCTTTTCGGCAGCATAGGCACGTTTTATTTCATATGTGTGTACTGGTCCGCTGTACCCTGAAGGGCAGTGACCTTGATCTGAGAGGATATGAGCGCAGTGACTTTTTTAAGCCAACAATGAGGTTGTGAGGTTGTTAACTGAGGTGATAGGTACAGTTTGCAAGCTAAAAGCTGTGAACATCTCTTTCCGGGTCTGCGAGTTGCTTGCTTCTGGTACCCCGAACCACCTGAGCACGGACAATTCCCCTGAGTAGGAAGTTAGCGGTGTGCAGTCATGAAATAACACATGAAGGGCTGCAGCTGGTGGAAGGTGAATGCGTGCATGTCTTTTAATGCTCAGCTGTCCATCACGTCTCTACGTCTAGGTTTGAGGGTGTGCTGAAGGCCGAGCGACTGTTGGAGGGACTCTCAAAGGCTGAATACGCACGATCTGTGCTTCAGTGGCCCACACCAGATTCAACAAACAGTTTTTCCCTGGCAGTTTTATTTTGTTGTTTTAAAAGCCTGTTGCTTGTAGAAACATACTGTTTTACTACAGCTTATTTTTATGGCACTTCTGATTGTTTCTCCAACTAAAAGGCTTAAGGAAAACTAATTAAACTTAACCAAATGTGAAAGTTGTCATTTCTGGGCTGGCAAAGTTGTTAACTGACGTGACAAAGGATGATCAAAATACCGCATTTAATTATCTACGAAGTAGGCAAGATTAAAATAAACTTTGTGTTAAATACATTTAGTAAGGTAACAAATATATGTACACATGTAGGCATATGTGTATCTACACATTACCTTGGTGTACATGGTGATAAAATGAACATTTTTACCCCTTCACCTTTTATTATTAAGTAATACTTTCTGTAAATTATCTTCATATAACACTAGCATTACTCTTTTTTTTTTCCCCCCAGGAAAAAGCAAAATTTGAGTTTTGATGTTAATAATCATAATAATCCAGATATTGGATTATTTTCACTAGAAATTTTGTCAATCTTCTATAAAGCAAATTTTTTTATACCATTGTGTATTTGTGTTTGAAGAGGGTTAAGGATGACTTGGTGAATGGTCCCTACGTTAGGTCACAGTTTGGTACGTGGAATAATCAGTGTGCAACCCACGCGTATTCCATCATCACAGCAACTGTATTTGATTCTGTGGCCAGTGGCATTCTTAAATTTCTGAGATGATTTCAGATTCTTTCACACATATAGATGTACAATAAAAATATATATGAATGAGGATGTAGAGAGAACTGGGGAAAAAGTTTGCTTTTTGCTATCAAGCAGAATATTGAAGAAATAAGTCTTTCAGAAGCTGTTATCTAAAGCCTAATGCTGTGGCAAAAAGCGGTATCTGGTCACTTTTTCTAATAGATGCTAATAATGATGTCTGTCTTAATGCAGATGTTATTTAAGGATTGGTGGACTCCCATTAAAATGCAGTCTTTGTTCATCTGCTATTAGGTCTGTAAGCACTGCCTAACTGTGATCTTCCTTCAAGGATACTATCTGCGAGTAAACCTGACTGATGCATTCAACGTTTGGAACTTTTCCAAACTAGTATGAAATTGCCTGGAAACGTCAAGTGCATTAACACGTGTCTCTCTTCTTGCTGCTTGGCTTTTATTAGGCTGCCAACAGTAACAGTGAGTGGGAAATCCCTGAGATCAGCATCTGGCTAGAAGTCCTCACGTACGTCCATACCTTTTGATAGCACGGCAGGACAGAACTGCAGCAGGGAAGACTTCTGCCTTTGAAATGGAGAATTTTACAAGAAACTGAGCCCTAATGGTACTCGACACTTGTGTCGACACTGTGATTCAGGTAGAATCTGAAGACAGATGAGCAGTGTTAATTAGGCTGTTCGCTGCCTAGAACAAATTACTTCAGTGATTCTGAAGATACAAGAAGGAGAGACAATGAAACACTCTGCCTTCTGTACAGCCACTGAATAATCACTTCTATGCAGTTCTGCTTGTCTTAAATGTTCTTAGTTTGCTGCCTGTGATACAAAAGGTAGCGGCCCCTGTGGACTATAGATAGGTGTTCAAGAACTAATTGCAAGTACTGTGAAACAGTTAGAGTAAAGCAGTGTGTTAGTACCTTGAACTCATTAGAGTTTCATTTGAGGTGCTACCAAATAAAGATTCCCGTAGCAACGAAGGTAATGTATACCCTTCTCTCTATACCAATGCAATTGCGTGTTGCTGTTTTTTTTTAAATGCAATTTCCCAAGTCTGAGCAAGAAGGCACCTAGTGCAACTCTGAGTAAAGCTAGTTGGCACCAGCAGTTGTTTTGTAGTTGTTATTGTGGCAAGAAGCTGTGGATGAGGATGGTGTTCATCGCTGTAAGTAGCTTCTAGCACTGGTGACATGGGAAACTTCTCTTGGAAGCTTTGCAATGAGATATAGCAATCAATTATAACAAAAGCTGGGTTGATTATTTAAGAGCTCACAGCCAAGTATTATTTTGTTTTAGGTAATTTCTTGATGCCGTCTCTGGGGTGAAAGTACCCCAGAATTGTGTTTTACATGTTTTCTTGTTAGCGGACTGTCCTCAGTAGCTGAAGGTAAAGATTATGGAGTTTGAGATACCTTTTCAAGCTCAGGTCTGGTTTTCCCCCTTTTGTGGCTAATAGCTTGTGTCACCTTTTGTCTGTTGCTACTGGTATCAAGGAAACCTTCTCTCTAATCCCTGTCTTCCATTCCTGGCTATATCTTTCTAGCTTTATTTTAGCCATCTTGAAAGTGATCACTGAGTAAGTAAGGGCTGTGAAAGCCAGATGAACAGTAATTGAAACTGCTTACTCCCCATCTATCTGCTGCTTCTCAAATGGCATCTAATGCATTGCTCTACAAGTACTGGAAGAGATTTTGTGCAAAATAAGATGCTCAAGATTGTTTCAATTGTCATGATAAAACCTATGCAAGCTCCGTATTTTTACACCACTTTCCAAAAATAGTGTTTTTTGTCTGACATTTATAAGTGGTTAGTGTAGGTCTTTGACCGCAGCTTATAAAATACTGTTATTCAAAGGGAAAAGGAGCTCGAGAACCATGGTTTTTAACATCATAGCTTTCATCTAGTACTTCTTTAAGAGTATGCCTCAGCAAGGCAAAACACTTAGAAATGGCCATGCTACTTTCTTTGTCCTGTTTGTAAATCAATGCCTGTGTATTTTGAATGTAAGCTGAAATTAGTTCTTATGGAGATGAAGGTTTTCATAGGTTCCAAAAGAGCATGTTATATCACTGAGCTCTTCATTTGATGTTTAAAGCGAAAGAACAGCAGGCTTTTAATAGAGGACTCAAATTCAGTGTATTTTTAACAAGGGTGTGGGTATGGTTCTATGTGATCTTCTGGAGTGCGTTTTTCAGTTTAAATCCAGAAAATGATACAGGAGCCTATGGACTGCATAATTCTACTCAAGGGATGCCATTGTTTGCAGGAATTCAAGATTCAGAAGCTGAGCAATAAGACTACCATAATGTAGGTGGAAGAAAAAATAATGGTAATCTGTAAATGGACAATTACATGTTATTTCTTCCTTTGCTAGATTCAGCCCTTTCTCTTTTTTTGGCTCAATATAATATTCTAATCACCTACCACTCTGGTTTTGTTGCCACATTTTTTATTTTATTTTTTTACTTCTTAAATATGCTTGCCATTGCTGTGACCCTGGAGCTTTTCGTTTGAGGTCAGTCTTACTCTGTCTCTTACTCTACCACTTTTGCCATCCGTTTTCCTTCCCCTGTTAAAAGGTCTTAGCTTTTCCACTTCTCGCTGTCTTTGCAAGGTGTTTTTGGTTCATCTCCTGCATCCCTGGTGTGTAAGCCCCGCCGCTTGGGCATGTTTAGGATGGTATTAAGAAACATAAAGATGGTCTTCCGAGTTTCTTTAGCATCGGAGAAGTGATTGCAGCAAGCCCTGCTGTGTTGCCATAGCACTGGCTGAAGTATGCTCATTCATCTTGTGGGAATGCTGCATGTGCAGAGTAGCAATGGGATAGGAACTTGAAATTATTAGTGTATGCTGAGCACAGATCTAACTTATGGGGAGAAAATAAATGCAACGACTAACAAAGATTTCCTGAGTTAATGCAAAGTTTTTTTTTTTTCAGATTTGTGCCCTGGCTAGGTCTGGAAGGGTTACTTGTGTGGAAAGCGTGTTCTTGATCTCGGTGACCCACTGCCAAGTATCTGCTCTTGGGTGGAAAGCATGAAAATATTGGTGCTTGCTTCCAAGTGGCTAGGAAAAAAAAAAAAAAAGAACGCTTTAACTGTTCTTGGAAATGGCTGAGCCATTTTTGCTGACTTTGGTATGTAATGCTATCCCTTCCAGCTGCAAAAGTATACGTGTGACTCAGGACCCTCAGGAGAGGAAGATGGGGTCGTGAGTTTATGCTGACTTGGTTTAGTTGCCCGAACCGTGTGCACCATGACAATAGTATCTAATCCCCAATTAGTTCCTGTTGTTTGCAAATCTCAATTTCACACAACTCAGTCACGGGTTGCTTGGAAGAAACACCTAAGTGCTGAATTGTATGTTTAGTGAGAGGACGTCGCGTTGTCTGTTTTCTGTTGCGTATTTCTTTGTGTGATGTTAATGGCTGTGATACCTGCGTGTTTACCAGCAGTGTGTGGAGCAGCGTGATTTAGCCCTGGCGCACAGGTGTGTTCTCCCTGTGGGAACAGTCGTGGCACAGTGCTTGTTCTGGGGGGGTTTCTCACCATACGCATGGCACAGCACAACAGGCACCGTGCTTATTGCCTTGTATTGAAAATAACTGCTTTGGAAAGCAAAATAAGGTCCTCTTTTAATTTCTGAGTATACATTTTATGTTGTATCAGTCCTCAGAAGCTTCTGTTCATCCTGGCCGCTGTATAAATGAACTGGCTTTTGCGTGGGATAGTGGCTCCATGATGTGTTAAACCCTGTCTTAGGGCTGTCGTGGGCCCAGCCATAAACTTCTGTACAGACTAGGCCTGGGATTTGTCTTTTGTGATTCAGGATGCTTTTGGAAAGCAGCGTTACGAGTGGCAGTCCTACCCTGCCAAGTAGCCTTACTCCGATGCCTAGGTAAGCTATGCAGCTTTGTCCCCAGCACTTCTGCATCCTCAGGAGCTGACAGAGGCTTGAGTAAGGCTTGTCTCCTGTCAGAACAGAAAGGTCGTTGCTTGCAAACAAGAGAAATTTCTCTAAAGAGGCAGTAGGGAGATGAGTGTGGCTTTGAAGTGCAGGTTAGATATCAGCTGTGAATATATACTTTGAATCAAATGAGACTGCACCCTTACAACTCCTAACAGTGATTTTTTTTCCTTGCTGATTAACAAGCTTAGCTTCGTTTAGTTCTTAGTCAGAACTAAACATGCCTGAGCACTGGCCATCTTGGCTGTCAGTGGTCACGCCGAATGTACCGATGATGCAGAGGTGTCATTTCTCCATAGTTTATGTATGTAAATTCGTGTGGTCTGAGTTAACCTCACAGATATGCAAAATGCTGGCTAACTGATTCAGATTGACTTGCAGAGGGAATCTGCCGAGACAGTGTTTCTCATTGCAGCTTACTGGCTATGAACTCTTAATGTAAGTTCAGGACACGGCCCAAACTTTGCCACCTATCCTAGTGGAACAAAGTATGTTACGGTTGGCGGTGCAGAAAGATGAGAAATGAAATTTGCTTTCTGTAGGTAATTAAGTGTCAGTGCCAGGAAGGTAACTAGTTTGGTACCCAGCTCAAATTTGTCATGTCTCAAAGCTCCTAACTGCTGTGCAAGCTTGTTACCAGCTCTTCTTCACTTCTTTGTGAGCTTCCTCAGAAATGGGTCTCAGCCTTGCGTGGTAGAATGGTCAGGATGGATGTGTGTGAGGTAGCTTTCTTCAGTGCGTTTTTGACAAAGATATTTGAAAAAGAGTGAATATCCCTTTGTTCTAACTCTCTTAGTCAAACATGATACCTTTCCTGACTTGTGGAAATAGCAGTCTTCCTGTGGGTTGCCCCGGTAGTTGTGTAGATATTTATGGTTCTGGTGAGCGAAGCAGTAGAGACCAAAAGAGCCCTCGTGTATTTCCTTTTTTTGGAGGGGGTAGGGGTATAACACTTTGAGTCTTAGTGCCCCATGTTCTCCTAAGTTGCATACTTAAGACTGAGATGGCTTCTTGGGGTGGTATTTGGAGTTTTGCCAGAGACTCTGATGTTTATCAACTGATGTTTAGCACGAGACCTTTGACTTTGTCCTTTTGTTATCTCTTGTTCCTCAGTACTAATATTGCATTTCTTCGGTAGCCTACCTACCTACTTTTCTTTATTAGAATCACGGAATGTCCTGAGTTGGAAGGGACCCCCAAGGATCATCAAGTCCAACTCTTGGCTCCACACAGGACCACCCAAAAACCAGGCCATGTATCTGAGAGCATTGTCCAAACGCTTCAAGGAACTCCAGCAGGCTCAGTGCCATGACCACTGCCCTGGGGAGCCTGTTCCAGCATACAAGATACAAACTGATGAGAAGGAGAGGAATGCAAAGGCTGGTAGATCAGGTGGCCAGCTGCATGGCTGGGATTCTGGCATGAAGGAATGCTTGGCCTATGCATGAGTTTCCCAGGACAGGAGATATGGGAAGTTCCCTTAATATACACTTGTTGTTGCTGCTATTGTCAGTCTGGATGTGTGTAAATCTGTTGAGTTGGGGGTTTCTTTTAGCTTTGATAAAGCTCTTAAATAAGAATTGTTAAGTTGGCATCATGCTTTTGATGCAGGTATTAATGGCAAAATGCGAGTCTTATAAATGTTGCCCTTTTTTTGAAATTGGCAGCATGCTTGGTTTAGTTCTGTTTTACTGGAGCTTTTTGGATAGTGACTTTTCTTAGTAGGCCTATAACGTGATTACACTCTGCTACGCATGTGAATAACGTATAATGAATAAAGTATTCTCCCGTTACTGTTAGGGAATGTAGAGCACTGAAAGAACTTGTAGATGAGTGTGACTTGTCAGCACTGTTGTACATAAAATAGCGGTTCTGACATTGCTTGGCTAGCTTCTTATCCTGCCCAATAAACTGAAGGGGTTTAAATGTTAGGAGCTAGAATTCAGTCTGGTCTGTACCAGCACATACCAACCTGTAAAAGCCATGGTGTTCCCTGCTGTTGTTTCACCTGTGTCTTACGGGTGCTCTTCTGTTAAACTTCAGTGAAGAATACTGCCTACTCCCTTGACTTGATTTTTAAAAGGTTCCTATGGCGTGTCTTAAGCCAGGTTGTGTTACAAACTTATGCAGGAAGGAAATTATTACCCTCTGTGCCCACTGTGAGGCTCTAAATCTGCCTTGAAACCCATAGCTCTTCTGATGGTCAGGCTGCTAGATGTGATAATCAGAGCCATTGCAGCAATTCCTCAAGCTTTACCTTGCATTTTCATGGAGTTGGCAGATAATCTATGTACCGGCATGTCCATGTAGGGGGGCAGTTTGACAAGAAAGTCTTAGCTATTCCAGCACCTTGTTGCTGTCAAAAGGGATAATCCTGTTCTATCTTTTCCCTCACCCATTTTTTTTTTTTTACTTGTAATTTCTTTGGCATATGTCTGCTACTGGTGGCACCAAGCTGTTAGATTAGATTAACTCTCTTGGGTAATTGCATCCTCAGTGGGTTTGCAAAGACTCTTTAAATCAGCAGCGTCTCCTTGGCTGAATAGCACTGATTCGTTCTGAGACACTGGATCCACATGAATAGGCTTAAACCACCAAGAAGGGTTTTTCTTCATTCTCCAAAGCTTAGCACTGGTCTCCTTCTTTCTCTGCATCTTTGGTTCTATGGCATTCCATTTGGGAATGCATACAAGGTGCAAATTGACCATACAAAGAGTAAAGATCCTCTTTAAAAGGTCTCCTTTGAGTGCACCAGTTGATTCTATTCTCGCTGGTGTTCTGGGCCACGAGATTCCTCTACACTACAGAACAAATCCAGGATAACTGCTTCAGATCCTCAGTGTGTAGTCCTCATTTATTGCAGGGCAAACAACATTACTGAGTTGTCAGTTGAAACAAGTCAACCTTCCGGGCTCTTCAGACAGCTTAAAAGTTTTTCTGAATAAAAAGAACTGTGAGGGTTCCTGATGTATACTTGCAAATACACAGTGGTTTCTTCCTTTTCTTGGAATATGTGTTGTGCTAGAATAAGTGGTACAAATAGGTTAAAAAAATCTTTTCAAGTGTTCAGCTTCTACTGGAAATATCATTTCCTCAGTCCATCTCTACAATGGCACAGGGCTTTTGGCGGAAGTTCTCAATGTTCATCAGCAGTTGGACATGTCTTAATGGTCCAGTGGTCATGGTGAGCCCATTTGGAGAGCTCTAGTGGATTCTCGGTGTTCTATCATTAGTTACTAAAATTCTTTGGTTTTGTACACATCTAACTGTCAAGATGTGTTTTCCTTAAAAACGTGCTTGCTGAAGGAAGAGTCTTAAACCTCCTTCCAAGGTTTGTTAAAGATCAACAAAATGTATAGGGCAGGATAGAGCCCTACTTTTTGCTGCCCCCCAAAATTGATGGGAGTAAAGGGTGTTACTGTAGTTTTATTAACCAAATGCATTTCTGTATGCGGAATGTATAGCTGACTGTTTTGGTTTTGAAACAGATTGTGTTTTGAGTTAGTGAAGAAATAAAAATGCAAGCAGTAGAATGCCCTACTCTTCTTAAAATAACAGAAAATGTTTTTGTAGAAACAGAACAGTCAAAACAAATCACTCCTTTAAATTCAGATGCAACGCGTGTCTAAGTTGGAAGGTTGTATACAAACGTTTCCTAAGTTAAGTCCCTTAAGGAAACAAGAATAAAAAAGTATTGGACATCATTTTGCATTTGCTTACTGGAGGTTTTGTTGCATGCTCTTGATTTTTATCCTCCTTTCTAAAACGAACAAGTGTACTTCTGTGTAGACAGGTCTGTGGATTGTGACCGTATTGGAGGAGGAGTATATTGAGTTGTTGCATTTACTGGGCATGAAGAGTGCTTGTGAAGACTTTTGTCTTGTAGTTAGTCAAAAAGCAGACACAATTCCATTTGTCAGTTGCTACACTGCTGTTCATTTTTGTCCAATGATTTTTCTGTGCCTACCTAAAATTAAGACTTTAATGTGATAGGTTTTAGTTCAATGGGACACGGCGTTGCATGACTTCGAACAGACCAAGGTTTTTCTCTGCATGCACAGTGAATTAGTGTTGAAATACATCTGTGTTTTTAGGATGAGTTCTACGTAGTAGCCTGTGTTAACAGAAAAGGTTGTCACACTTTAAATTTTTGTGATATAGAAGATTTAGTGATTAAATGGCATATTGGTCTGCATCAAGGAGATGGCCAAGTATATCACGAAGCCAAGTTCTTAAGGCCGATGGTAACAAATCTATTCCCACAGTAAATGATTAACTTTAAGCACTTCTGTTGGGAAATGTCTTTGGTGTTTGCCTTTCTTGAAGACAAGAACTGGAATTTCCTGTGAATAATAACCTAGGAACTTAAACGTTTAACTCCATTAAAATAACGGGGAGAAAAGGGGGGTACTTGTGATAGTGTCCTTGTTCACTATTTTCATTTTAATATACCAGAGTATTCTTGTCTTTATCTCAAATTAAATAGATTAAATAACATTTAGTGAGTTTAAATAAGCTGTTTCCATTACAAAGTAATTCCATTGAAAACCAGAAAAATACCACCTTGGCTATAATGCCGTCCTATCTTTACACATTCTTAAGAAGTATTTCTCTTTAGAGTTGTGGTTTTTTGTTTGTTTGTTTTTGTTGTTGTTATGCTTTTGTTTCTGTCTTGTTAAATGCCTTGCATATGTAGGTCTTGGGGTATCTTCTAATATCTCACATCAACAACTGAATAGCTGTAACTAAGTGAAAAATGTGTTGGTCATAAGCGAAGGAAATTTGGTGTAAGTACTCTAGCTATTGACATTCAAATATATATCAGCCTTATTGGACATGATCGGTCATGGATGTGACTGGATCTTCATGTAAGATCATACAACTTGGTAACTGGGAGGATCTCACAAAAAAACTGATCTCAACTCTTTCACTGTCTGTCCTCAGCCAAGACTACAGATTTCTTCTGTGGCATGCAACTGTGATGAAAAATTCTGAGAAATACTTCCAAATCTTGCTTAAATTTAAAAGAATCTAAAGGAATGTCACATCTGGGGACAAAAAAACCCTCTATTTTCTGTACTGCCTGTTCTTTTTAAACCACTAAGTTCTCTTTTACTGTTTTTAATTTTATAAATATAACAGTGGTCTTTAGTATTAACTCTTGCTACTCTACTGGCTGTGAAGCCCCTCTTAAAACAGTGAGAAAATAGTCTTTCTGAAGTTCATTTGTTAAATACTATATAGATTTTGGTGAAGTTTTATACTTTTTAAATATAAACTAATATATATTAATACTACTGAACTAATTTGTATTAAATTCCTGTGTTGTGAGAAATGCACAGTGTCAAACTGGCAAAAAGTTGAGCTGTGACATGCATTAGTGGCACTCAGAACCTGTTTAAATGTTAGGTTTGTGGGAAGAACGATGCAACACGGCACAAACATTTGCAGTCGCTGCACATCTCGGATTTACTGATATTTTGTCAAAATCTTAGGATGAGTTTTGCTAATTACTGTCACTGTGCAAGAATTTCTGGGATGTCTTTGTGTCTAGAAAGAGTACAATAAAGGAAAGGTTACTCTTTCTGGGGAAAAAAAATCTAAAGAGTTTCTGTGGGTTCTATTTCTACGAGCTGCCTTAGTTATCTCAAGACCTCTGTTATAATAAGCATGAACTCTACTGCTACTCCTTAAGTTACAATTTGGTATCCAAACTCTATTTTTTTTTCTCCTGTGGATGGGTGCACAATGTGGAATTCTCTTGTCTGCGTGATGCATCCTAAGGGTCTTAGGAATGAGGACTTTTTGTGGATTTGTCTGCTTCTGTGAAAGCATTGCTGAGGTTTTGTTAACACGTACTACATACAAAAGGAACGTCTCTGTTTAAACATAAAACATGTATACTGCACGCCGTCACCTGATTTAAACTTTTTGGAACCAAAGCCACTTAAAAGTCCCGTTGCAAATCAGAGGGAAAACAAAAAGCCTTGATCTCTTATTTTAAGTCCAGATATGTTTTTTTGTGGTCTTATCTGTCCTAATTTGATGCGGATTTGCGGATTTCACTTGTTCAAGATGTGAAGCTTTACTGTAGCAGTTTGGCTTTTGTTGAGTTTCATCCTTGCCTAGCCTGCGAAGGTTATTTATTGGTGGCTTTGTCAATGGTGGCTGTGTTAACAGAGCTTGTCTGCAACTTAGCGGCATTGACTGTAGCACAGCCTGTATTAATATTAGTGTTGGTAACTGCTCTAGGTTACCAAAAGGTGGAATTTCCTTCCACCTGGGGTCTTTCCTTCTTTCCCCCAGCTGACTAAATGTGTAAGGGTGATGTGTGTGTGTGTGTGTGTGTTTGAAAAGCAGCTTCTAATGGGAACACTGATGCACTTTAGAATTCTAATACAGATTTCTACGTAGTTTCACAGTTTCGACCGCTTCTTTAATGAACTGTGTTTGGGGCACAGCTCAGAGCCCTGCTTTCTTGGGTGCCTACAAAAGCGAGGAGTGTGCTGTGTGATGGGTATCTGCAGGAGTGTTTCTTTTCCCAGTAAGAAGCCGTGATCATTGAAACACTTCCTACTGCCAAGATCAAGCAATAAAGATTTGATGAGAAGAAAAGTTTTAGGAGGCAAATTCTGCCTCTCCCACCCTCCTGGATATCCAGCTAGTAAAGAAAAAACAGTGTGGTTTTCAAGTGAAATAAAGGAAGTTTAGCTGACGAGCATGGTCGTGGTGTTCTGGGCTGTCATTACTTTTTCTAGTAAAGCCATTAAAGAGTAAGGGCTTGAAATCTCAGTCAGCTTGGTTCAGGTCTGAATACTTACGTAGTAAATCTTAGTCATTTCTCAGTCATTCAATCCCTTGTGAAGCTTTAATTGGTTCTTTCAAATAGTAATAGTTTAAAAAGTTTATAGAGTTCAGAACAAAAGCACTGGTTTCTCTAGGGCTGTTGGGTTGGTGGTTTAGGTGTTCGTGGGATCTCTGGTGCGACCACAGCAGGTTGAAATGCAAGAGATTCAGACGTAGGTGTGGATGCTTTTCCAAGCGTATTTCATTCCGCACGTTGTGGGTGAGCCATCCAAAGAACATATTCTTGCTGTTTATTACGTGATACCAAGTTCTTTGGACCTTTATGGCGTTGATCCCAAGGACATGCTCTCTTCTTGCTATTCCTATTCCATACAACTCCTTTGGATAACACTTAAAAGGTGCATCCTCTCCATCGCTCATACTGCACTAAAATGCACGGGTGAATTGCTCTCTTGCTTGATATTGCAAGATCCTTCCCCTTTATTCTCTCCTGGGTGTTAATAGTTCTAATTGTATGGCAAAAGCAAGAAGCAAGCAAATGTAAGCTGCTTTCATTTTTTTTGCTTTCCACTACCACTGGGATGCTAGGAGTGGAAAGCAACTAGCTCTGCTGGTTCTTTTGTGTTTAATTTTGTTGCTTCAACCATTTGTGAAGAGCAATTTACAAGAGGTTAGTTACTGCAGTGTTAAATGGGGTGGTTTGCATAGAAACTTAGCAATGCATTTAACTTTTAAAAGTTAAAGCACCGTTGGTGGTCTTAAAACACTGCAAAAACTTTGCATTTGTTGAACAAAGACAATTTTTGAGTTGGAAGTATCGGTTGCTAGACAGCATTAATGATACCCATAAATTGCAAACAGACTGTAAAAGATCTGTATCTGACTCCTAACGTCATGTGTTTCTACTCTACAAAGGTATAATGAAATGAAGAGCGCTGGAGAGCACTCATTATGTCCATAGTGGTCAGTTTTATCTTCAAGTTGCAATATAAATGAACTGTGTAAACTATTTCTATGTTTTCCAGACTACATTTTGTAAGAAGATGAGGAACAGAAAGCAGTGTATTCAAGACACAGAGGGCCAGAAGCATGAAGGCATGGAAGGTAAAGTCTGTGTGTGAAAACGTTCAAGTGTATTATTCAGGTTCGAGCTGTGAAAGGTCAGATTTTACATTTGTTCTCTCAATTAGTATGCTGCTTGTTTTGAAAGAAGTTGTGTAAACATAACTATCTCATCATAATATTTTCTTTGTCCTGTGGAGTCCCTGTATCCTTTCCCATGAATTCTGTTTTTCACTTGTTGACTTCTACTAGCAGAACAAAAATAGAAATGGCAATTGCTATTCAGAAAAATAATTAAAGTAAAATTCATTGAAGGAAAGCTCGTCTCCTTTTGTTTAAATTGGGATCTGTTTTCATTATGCAAAAATGCTCCCGATTTTGTTAAATGTACTTGATTAGGTAAATATTTGAGGATGGTCAGATTAAAATAGTTCTGAGACTGGAAAACTAGAATAAAGGTAGACTATGTATATATAAGGATAATGAGTATAGGATATGCTGGGCTAAGTATTGCATGGAGAGAGTGGACTTACGTGATTTCAGAAGAGCAATGAGTAAATGACTCCGTGAGCAGTAGGAAATACTGTGATGCTTTCCATATTTAACACTAGAGCTAATAGACATCAATAGCACTAGAGCTAGATTTCCTTTAACAGCAAGTCGTGAGACAGTGTTCTATGGAATATGTTGCACAGTACTTTTCACCTGAAGTATATGCTTGGAACTACTCTTCTGGCCAGCATCTTGACTGTATTAGACCCAAAAACTTGATTAATCTGCTTCCAACTACACAAAAATGTATTTTATTGCCTTATTATTCAAATCTACAAAGACTTTGTTTCAAAAAAACTGACAAAAATTCCGAGTGTCAATGTTCATAATACCAGGTGAAGAAAAGGAAGAAAGCTGTTCCTGTTCTACTTTATTATATGACGGTAGCACATGCCCCATCTGTCTGAATGGCCTTCTAGAACAAGAGATCGGTGTTCCTGAGAGCTGCAGTCATACCTTCTGCATGACTTGTATTCTTAAATGGGCTGAGGTAAGACCGAGAACCAAAGTGTGTTTTTCTTTTATTCAGCATAAGAAAATAGGTTTGATATGACTTGATATAAACTGGTCAATGAAGCACTTTTATATGTAGATCATGCAAAACCACCTCTTTAGTGTAACGAAGGACTTTGTGTTTTCTTTCACTAACCATCGTGCCTTTTTAATGGTTACTAGGGTTTAGGGATCAGTAAAAAATGGTGATGGCAGTTCAGAAGATCAGACAGTATTATGTACGTCATAATATTGCAGTATCATTAACTTAATCTTGCTTATCTTCTGTGCTGTTTCTCACCTGTGAACTCTAAGGACTGAGACCAATTGGTTTTCATGTTAGTTTACAAAGCAAGTCTGATAAAACCTTGGGTTTTCTAATTATAGTTATTGGCATGTATCCCATAATAGCCATACCTTTGTAGATAGTGCTAGAACCTTAAAGGAAAATGACTTGTTGAACTAATTATTATTTATTGTTCTGTTTAATCCCCTTTTCTTCACATGTCCTGTAGTCTTTGCATTAAGTCTTTAAGATCTTTGACTTTCCTGTAGCAGTTTCAATTGTCAATATAAAACACCAAATTAGAATTACCTTATGCTATATTGTGGTGGGGGACACAACACTTGCTCTAATGAGGTGCAACTTGTGAGGTTTTTGTCCTGCTTCTGTGCACTTGAACAAGTTATTTATTGCAGAATCAATAGGAGACATCGCTACATGGTTTCTTTATGATAAGTTTCTTTTGAAGTTGTTATTTTGGTTTTAGTATTTCCTTGAGAAGGTTGTTATCACTTGTGTGTGTGTATGTACATATACAATACACTTATGTATTTCTTTGCTTGTTTTTAACCTTATTTTTTGTGTTCTTTTATTACTGAAGATAGGTAGTAAGACAAATCATTTCTCTGAAGCCACATGAAATCTTCAGAAAGTGTTAAAGGTTATCAGATGAAACTTAATTTATATTTACAAAACAGATAATAAACTAAGTCCCTCTCCTATTGCCAGATTTGCTGTTCTGCAAATGATTATGATGCTTTTATTTAGCAGTGAATGACAAATTCTCATCCACAGCTTTATCCTGACTTCCTTAGCTGATTGTTATTATGGCAGCTGAAAGGCAATAAACAGTAACGGGCACAGGGAGGTAAAGCAGTACAGTAGACTGAAGGCTTGCTGCTGGATTTAAACTTGTTCACATTGTCTAACGGATGCTTTTAAGCCCAAAGAGGAAAGGAAAACTTTTTCATATCATTCACTTTCAAACTCTTTAAATTTTTTGTCATGTCAAATTTATTTTAGCATGAAATGCTATACAAATAGAATAAAATAAATTCTGCTCTTAAGAGTTTACAAGTGAACTAAATGTGATGCCATAAAAATAGTGGGGGGTTGCTTTTAAAGCTACTTAAGGCTTATACTGCTTCTTTCTATTAGTGACATCAGATGGGTAAAACCACCCATCTTTCCTCCTCTGAGGACGCTCTATGGCAGGACCTGTTCAGTGCATGAAACTATTGCCTAATCTCATAGTTTTTTTATTGTTTTGAAAGCTAAGTTGTTAAGAGGTTTCAGCTCTGAGAAACAGATGAGGTTTTGCAGCTTGGACTGATAGAAACATTACAAGCATGTGGCTATATGAAGCACAGTAGTGCCATGTATTTTTTGTGTCCACTGTTAGTATTTAGTAAGTAAATGTTTTTGTTCAAGTATTCTTTCTTGGGTATAAATAAATTGGTTTTAAAAACACTTTTCCTGTTTTTCTAAGTGTTGGAGTATAATAGGACTGAGCATAAGACTCCAAATGTTTTATTTTTAAAGATTTTGCTGAACGTTTACATTCCGGGATGAGCTGTGTTGCATAACTACAGTTGTGCTTCATATACTCAAAGGCTTTGCCAGCAATCTGTGTTCAAGTTGGGTGCTTTTTCTATCCTGTGTTGCATCCAGGATTCAAAACACAACAGGATCAACCATTTATCTAAATTGCTATTTTTAACTTGTGCAAAATCACTGTTTTTCTGAGAGTTTATGGCTCTTACGTGTAACTGTGTATGTCCTAATTAAAACCTGGACAGTTTAGGTAGATGGTAAATGTGTTTGCCATTTTGCTCCCTTTTCTAGCAATGGAAGACTTCCAATATTATTATTACAGGGAGATGTCCTGTACCCACAGGTTTTCTTTATGCAACCAGCAGCAATAGCACTCTGAAGATCTTCTTTTGTAAAAAGATATATATGTTGCTTTTAAGTGAGTGTCTGCTGATTGACTCAGTGAAGGGGTAAAAATAGATAGGGAATTTGCCACGACACATTAGATACGTTAGGTCCCAATGACTAAATCTGAACATTTAGTTTCAGAATTCAGTGGCATTACAGCTGAGTTAGTGCCATATTTTCTTTCCTTTTGAGAAAAGGTGTCCACTTTCTAAAGAAGAAATGAAAGGAAGATTAGAATCCGCACTAAGAGAAGTTAGTCTTCAAATGAACTTTATTTTAAAATGTTGCCTGAACTGTTCTGTCCTCCACAGCTATGTTTATTGCAGTTAATTGTGGCATCCGAGAGTATTGCTGTGCCGTAGGTTTCTGTTGCCTATGCTATTAAACTCTCCTGTGCTATTAGACTCTCATCTTGTGTGCCTTTGGCCGTGCTAACCTGTGCTCTCCCAAGAACTCCTGGGCAGGTGAAAGGACAGGGAATGGTTTCAGTGGGATCAGCATCAATGGGATTCATCCTGTGCTAGCTGTCATCCACCTCTGTAAGCCGACATCGTGTAACTTCATAATGTAGACTTTCAAGCTTGAGACTTTGTATTTCAGGGAGGGATGTTAGAAGATCATGAACAGTGACAAACGCTTATGTCTACATCTGGAGCTAAGGCTATTGGGCACAGCCTTCAGTGAGAGCGCTGAAGGGAAGCGGAAGGGCTACCTTTGATATAAAGAACACGTGTGTAATAACATCGCTGTGTGGGCAGAATAAAGAGGGGGCTTTGGCCATTGCTCAGTGTAAGAACTGCTCTGGAGTCTTGGAACACCTTCAGTACTGTAGTGTTGTATCAAGGGAAGTAGTTACATGTGTTTCTCATGTAACAGATCAAAACTATAAATGGTGAGCTTGTATTTCATGTTTGAACTGGGAAGCACACCTGTTCTAGTTTGTTATGAGCAGGTCTGAAAGCAGTTAAGTAAAGCTTAAGAGGTTGACTTTTCTATGAGAAGCAGATACAAAGAGTAGCCTAAAAAACCTCAGCTAAGATGACTGCTCGAGCAGCAAGCGTCTTGTCTGCACACATTAGAAGAAAACTACTATTTTGTCGTCAAATATGACAATCTTATGTTAGAGGAGATAAAACATTTATTCTTCTCTACTGCAGGCGTTTTAACTTCTTAACTTCCCTTCTGTTTTTGAGTGCCAATAAATACACCAGAGAACTGTCTTTGTTCTTCTAGTAATTCCTCTTATGAACCATCACAAGAGGAAAAGAGTGCTGAAGAAAAGATTGAGCACACTGTCTGTTTCATCAACATCTATTGCACAATAATTTTGATTTTAATGACCCTTCCCTGCTAAACACGTCTCTCTTAATCTTTGTACCTGATCTCCGTCATTCATTTTTCCTCATCTGGAGGATTTGAAAGGGCAGTATGTTTTACTGTAAATTCTCTGAAGCATTGAGGCACATTCAGGCAGGCCCTGTGCAGTACCAGTGACTGACTTAATAAAACAAAGCAACTGGCACAAAGAGCTGCCTTGCATTACATTTCTAGTAGGTGTTCTGATCTTACAGCGGTCATTACCTTTGTGTTAGAGTAGGGTTTGGATCACTGACTGTGTAGAATATACTGCATATGTGTATTTTTTTCTATGGGTATAGAGTTCTGTATGGTAACTGGAATTCTTAATTTGTATTCTTCTTTCTGATCTGCTTTTCTTTTGTCCTAAAGGATAGAGGAAGGAAGTAGCTTATGTTGCAACAAGTTCCACAGTGATCTGCTGCAATACAAAGCACTGCAGGCTGAATTAGGGTTACATTCATGAACCAAATATGCAGGGTGTTCAAAAAAACCCTGAACTTAAACTGTAATACAACAAAAAAATCTTCTTGATCAAGGTAATGCATACATAGGCAATGCATCTGAGAACTGCTGCACAAGAGAGCTGTTTTAATCAAAGTCTTTTAGAAAACCTAGACTTTAGATACATTTTTTTCAATGACATGTTCTGTGGTATACAGTTTTTCTTGCCATATTTATCAAGTGAAGTGCATTCATGAAACAGCTTACAAATCCATTACAGAGTAAATCTCAGTGTGAATGTTTTTGAGCTTGGTCCAAGTCTTGGGTCCAAGTTTTCCCAATACGATGGTATCAAGAGAAGTACAGTGACACATACAGTAGCTTCCTTAGCATGTTTCACAAATCCTTACAGGTAATAAATTCTTTCATCCTTTCCTAATGACAGACACTATTCCAATAGAACGTGTCAATGCTTTATGAGATGTAGAAGCAACAGATGGCTATTCTGGATAAGAAGTGAAAGATACCTAACCTGAATGTTGTAGGTAGAGAGGAAACAATTGTTCAAATTGTAACTAATTAGTTTGTTGACTACATACTGAGACTAAAATCTGTTCTTATGTGCTCTGTATCTTTATTATCCAGCTATTATATTTCTAGAAAAATAAACTAGCTTCTCTTGTCAGAAGTAGCTTTCCTAAAGCACAACTACAAAAACTTTGTGCTTATCTCGTGGGTTTGTTTTGTTTTTATTATTTTATTTTAAATAGACCTAAAAACAGTGATTCAGTGTCTTTACCCTCCAAGAAAGGTGATGTTGTGAAGAAAAGAAACACCTCAAATATCAGCCACAAAGTTCTAATGATTTTGATTGCTATATTAAATGATCAGATGTTCTGATTTTTAGATAGCTATGTTAAATGAAGATATTGTATGGAGCTGTAACTCTTCTAAGATTGTGACACATGCATGCCTTGTTATGCACAATAAAAGCAATAGCTGCTGCGTGGACTCATCAATGGCTTTTTTCTTGTTTTAAATAACTTTGTTCCCAAAAGGACAGTGTGCATTCAGTATTGCTTACAATGTTTTCTGGATAGAAGCTTCAGCAGAGAGAACTTGTTAATTTGCCTTGAATGAAAGAAGACTTGACACCTTCTTTGGTTAATGAACCATCTCCTCAAAAACGATGAAAGAGATGAGTAGAAGGCCACCACACTTCATGTGTCTTTATTGTAAAACTGTACACAGCTTTTTTTACTCCCACTCCTTCCAAATTCAGCCTCCCTGTTGGGAAAAGAGGCAGGGGAATTTTCTTCCATTTCTACTTTAAAGCTTATGTATGTTTAGATGAAATATTGTACAGACAAAGTAACCTCTAGTTGTCCTCGAGGGTGCCCAGCAATTGTACTGTGGCAGAGGGCATGGGCAGGGATGCACATGAGACTGTCCTGTCTTTACTAGAATTTCTCCAGAGATTTGTTACAAACTATGAGATAATGCTAGAGCTATGAAAAGTAACTTAGGAGTAGAAATGTCACCTGGTCTTAATAGTAGAAACATACCCGAACCTAGCTGTAGCTTTTGATTCTTCTACATTGTTTTCCCCTATTTTTGCCATGTATAACTGTATGTAATTGTTAAACGCTTTTCCAGATGAACTGGACATGTTAATGTGAATATTTTCCTAATGAAGTAAAACACTTGCCTCTTGAAATGATGCTAGTAACCCTTAGTGTTCTATGATATGTCATTGCTATGAATAAAATCATACTGGATTTAAATTTGGGAGCATAATATTCATGTGTAAATTTAATGTAGAAACAGATTGTCTTGGAAAAGCTTAGCTTTCAGTTAAGCTAAATCCTGAAATGGGAGTGAGAATTACTAGGTAAATTATGCTTCCTCCTCTCTTTGACAGTTTGATGCATCTGCAAATCAAAGTATTTACCTGGAAGTTTGCAGCTGGTTCAACAGTTACAGTGCATTTCATAGCATCAAATACGGCCGTTGAACGACACCTTGCTACGTTGCTGTAGGGTAGCTGTGTGTTGACTGTAGGACAACAGCTGTCTGAGTAATCTGAGCCTCTAGGGAACTGGCTTAATTGCCCAACAGGCTTATTTTAACACAGGCCATGATGCTTCAGGGGACAAACAAAAATCCTCCACTAGGGCTAAGCTTTTAGTTGAGGTAAAATACTAGAGCTTCAAAAGGAGGGGTAATGCTTCTGCCTTTACTGTTCAACAACTTGTTCATGCAAGTACCGCTGTTTTTGTTTGGTTTATAAATCAGTACAGCTCTGCTCTGTTTCTTGTTCCTGGAGCTTCTGATTTCAATTGAAGTAATGCTCAAGGTTTGGGACTGAGTGGATGAATGAGAAGGTTGGGCACTCTTTGAAAATGAGAAAGGAACAGAATCAACTGGAAAACACAGAGTCCCAATGAAAAGACAAGAATTAAGTTCTTCATTGAATTTTAGGGCAGTGTTCACATACAAGTTTCTCACAGCTTTTCGTGCAATTCTAATGCTACATCCTGCTTGCATAAATTAAAAAAAAAAAAAATCTAATTCCCTGACAGTTGTCTTAAGGGCAGAAATAATGCACTTCACCCACTGTACAAGAACCAGTATATGGATTAGTTAGAAGCTGGGTGTCGGGTTTTGGTGTTACGTTTTTGTGGTGTTTTTTTTTTTTTTTCTTTTTTTAAAAAGACTTCTAAACTGAACCACTGAAGTGAAGGTGGTGGGGGGAGGACCAACAGAAATATATGGAATTAAAATGAATATGTAATTGTATAGCAGCAAAAACTAGCATCTAGTTTCCTATGTATTTCGCTGAAGGTTGATTCCATCATCCTGCTGGATAGAACTTCAGTCAAAGCTTCCTTTTTCTGTTGTTAATGTTTTATTTTTCTGTGTGTTTGTGTATTCTGATGTAGTGCAGCTTAAATGAGTGGGCATTTGGGTGGCTAGATATTTAAAAAGAGGGGGGGAAAAAGTAAATCTGTATTTCCATCAAACTGTAGGGTAAGATGACCTTCAATTCTGTTCTATTATGAAGTGCTTTGTAAAACTTCCACTGTCTTAAATGTGGGAGGCTATTCGCTCTGCTGACTGCAAAGAAGAGAGGTGTATTTATTCAAATAGATGTGTCAGAGAAGGGAAGGTGTTAGCATGTTGGCTGTTGATCTGCGCAGTTCTGCAATGTAAAAGGAGGGGGGTGGGAGGGAACTCAGGGTTTAGCTTGGGTTCTTTCTGCTCCTTTGCCTCCCTTCTTGTGGGTTTCTGGGTGTTTGGTTGGTTGGTGAGTTGTTTGTTGTGTGTTTTTGTGGTATTATGTTGCTGCCAATGCTATTACTTGTTAATAATAGAATGTCAGTTTACGCTTCTGTTTGTTAGACTTGAGGGAAAAGCTGGTAAGCAGAAAAATGTAAATATTTGTTGAAGCTGCATACAGCAAAAATTCCAGAATGTTTTCTGGCAACGCACAACAGACAAGCAGTGCATTGGGATTTTTGGCTGTATTTGGAAACTGGCTGTGTTGATGCTTTTGGGTAGATACTGGAAGAGCTGCAGTGTAGTGGAAGTCAAAGGCTAAATATGAAAAGACTCTTTACCTGCTAGCAGGTAGCAGAGAACTGTGAAAACAATACATTGGTGGTGGAGAGGAAGAAAGATTGAGAAGTTGGAGCAGAGATTAAAGCAGTACTGACTTGTAGGGAGTCCCATGTTTGATTTCTGTCAAAAAAGACATTGGTGAATTTAAAAGGTTAGTAGCTGAGACACTGAGATGTGCCAGTGAGTTCCACCACAGTTGTCAGAACTCTGAAATGGAGAAGTGAAACTGCTCTGTCTGGCATCTGTCCCCACCTATGCCAAGTAACTGGTTTTTTGATACTTTGTGCTAGTGTTTTGTCTGACGTTAAGAAATAAATAAGACATTTGTGTATTGGTATAAAACCACTACTTCACAGGGATTAAAAAAAAATACAAGCCTTCATGTAAAGTATTTCATGTAAACTTCATGTTAAATTAATTTTTTAAATGCAATTCTGGATTACATTATTGTTTCCTTTAGAGTTTTCCCATGAGGAGAAATCTACTTACAGGAAACAAAATACTAGGTTGTATGCATAGTTTGTGCAAATATGTTCTTAACATGAACAAGTTGTAAACTTCTGTATTTCTGTAAGCTACTATAATATTGAATGAAAGTACAGAAAATAGAGATTTTTCACAGTTTACTATAAATTTTGTAATAGGAAAAATCATTTTTCAGACACAGGCTTCATGTCCTATTGATCGCAGACCATTTCAAGCAGTATGTAGGCTTAATGCATTAGAAGATCAGGTAAAGGTAAGTTTTAGACTTATTTTCTTGAATAGCACATAAGATATGCTGCAAGATTTTATTCATATGTCTGTGTTTAATAAGGTTTCCTAATAAAATAATTGTAGCTTTAACTTTTGTGTTATATATTTGAAGCTAGGAATTATTCTTGTTTTTTCAAACAAAATATATGCAATGTTGTGTAAAAGTTACAGTATAATAATAATAATAGTAACAAGAAGTAATAGTGATACAGGAATAATGTTGGTATTGGTCCTATATAGTATCTTCGAGCATCCCTGATATATCCAGGAATAGAAGTTTAGTAATTGGTCTCAAAGTATTTTTTTAAACTAGTTTTTTTTATGTAATTGGTATATTAATTACCATGCAATCTTGTATGTTCATAGTCTTCAATTCATAGAAGAAAAACTAGTTAAAGCAAGAGGAAACAATTAATGCTAAGCCTTGGTGAATGTAAATTTCTGAATCTTTCCACCTTTCAGTTCTTCTGAATAACACTGCTGGTTGCACATAGATGATCTTGAATAGATGCAATAGATGATCGTGAAAATATATATTGAAAAACGCTAATATTTCTGTGCTCAGCTCTGAGACTCTGTGGCAAAGTTGTGGTTATAAGTAATTCCTAAGCTGCTGGCTTTGAATTTTGCTGTGTTTAGCAAACGGGCTCCCTCTAGCCATTTCTTGTTCTTCCAGAACAAGAAGCCTCAGGTAGTCAGCTGCAAAGCAACCAGACTGGCAGCCACAGATATTTCCTTCTCAGGGAAAACCAAAAATAGTATTTTCTGCTCTAAAGAATCACAGAAGCAATAGAAACCAGATAAACTAAAGTTTTAATTTGGAAGAGTTTCAAGGCCATATCAAAACTTAGTTTGAAGGGTTCTTTGTTTACAGAAGTACACTATAAAAAGTAGACAAAGAACAAGGGTCCTGATCTCAAAAGGGGTTGTAGGGATAGAGAAACATTGGCACAGTGGTCAATGTTAGCAATGTTATCAGCACATAGACAGCTTATCCATTGTGATATTCATAATTAGAACGCTAATAGCTTCAGAAATTACATATAAAGTCAAGATTCTAGAATAAGGAAATATAAAATGGCTAATGAAAGTGTAATCACTAAAGTAACTTCATAGTATGTAATAAAGATTGTGTTATGTTCTCAGAATTTTGAAAATTGGAGGGGGAATGTTATATGAAATCCGTAACTTACATTACTTTAGAGGAGAATTGAATATTTTTTTTTAACGATTAGGAAGCATTCGAAATTGAATGTAAGTTCAGCATTTTCCAAAGCTGACCTTTAGGTATTCAGGTCAACCAACTTAGTTTAAATTTTTTCAGTTACCAAACTATCAAAGAAAATGCATAGCTTTTGAGGTACTTGCCATGGCAGGCTGAATGGTCAGGGAATTTTGGAGTTGTGGAATTACTGTGCATCTCTGGCACAGTCAATATACATATCAATTTGTGTTTTGTTTTGTTTCTTTTTGAAATCTGTGAATTGAGAAATTAAGGAATCTATGATTTGAGAGTTTCAAGTCCTTCTGCTGGAGCTTGTTTTTCTGTAGACCTTAAAAGACTTTGAACGTATTCAAAGCCCATGTTTATTGAGATTCTAGACTGGATCAACTTTATTTTTCAATTCAGGTTCAGGTAAAACAACAGCAAAGGAAGAAGGAAGAGGAAAACTGTGCCTGCAATAAGGAAAAATATAGCCATACAAAGATGAGAAGTTTCCTGAGGTTGGTAGCGCACTTAATGTAAAACATTCTAATTTGGAATATCCAAAATATAAGTTGAAATCTTATAAAATGTATAGCCTGGAATTTTTTAATAAAGTTTACCGATCTATTTCCAACAAATATTCCGGCGAGCAATAAGTAAGGAGCAACATATTTCTTGCATTCAGACCTGGAAGTAGCATTTTTATCAAGCACATCTGACAAATTTCTTACTAATTTTAATTAATATGTTTGTGGCTGGGACATGGTTTAATAATACCAATCTTCACTTATCTAAAGGGACAACCGCTTTTTTTCTTGCATGTTACAATAAATAGTGGTGGTGTTCCAAGTTTTAGTATAAAACAGCTGTAGTCAACTACAGCTTTCAGTCTAGTGAGTCTGAGATGGAAGTATGGAAATGCCATTCATGTTTTGAAAAATTTTGTCACATTTGTATTGTATAAAATAAAGTTTGGGATTACACAGATAAATTTCACTAAATAGTGATAACCTGAAGCCAGCATTTAATTGAGTATATGATGTATGCAGTGTCCTTGAGGTTAAATTTGAAGCACACTTCACTACAGAAAAGATAACTCGGAAGTAAATTACCATTTTTTGGCTATTATTAGAAAATAAATAAGATTGATCTTTGCAACTCTCTGAATCACCTTTGACTTCAATATTCTTTTAATATTTATGTAAGAAGTTTGTGACACCTGTCACAAGTTGCCATGAAAGAAAGCAAAATTAAGCATTCAGATTTAATACAGGAAATTAACTTTTGTTGTGTACATGGATTCTTTTCATCCTCAAGCTTTTCGAGGCATTTAAGTCATGGAAGATGATATACTGGATACAAGTTCAGGTTTTAATAGCAGTCAGAATGTTGGTTTATGAGCGTAAAAAAAAAATTCCTTGAAACAGGAACTGTTTTTGTTTGGGTGTATATACTCATAATTTAGGTATGCCCATAAATGTTGCTGCTTTTGTAATATCTTTTGTTAATCTCACAGAAGAGCTCTGTGTCCAAACAGAGGACCTTTTACAGCAAAATTGAGCAAAGTTGTGAAGAAAAAATACAGTAAGTCGTTATTTTTTCTCTATTTGCTGGAAAAGCTACTTTTTATTATGGAACTCTAGAAGTACTTTTCTTGATGGGGTAATTTTTTGTATTATTATTGTTTACATTTGCACTTCTAAACCAAATGCCAAGGAATAGAAGCTTGGAGCTTAAGAGAATAAAGCTGCAATATCTGACATTACTATACTCATTTTTCTGGCAAGACTACCTCTTCAACCTCAGTCACAAGTGAATTGGATTTGGTTTCAGCGTGAATCATTTTCTGGGACAGAAAGTTAATGCAC
This sequence comes from Anser anser, assembly GCF_964211835.1. Classification (NCBI taxonomy): domain Eukaryota; kingdom Metazoa; phylum Chordata; class Aves; order Anseriformes; family Anatidae; genus Anser; species Anser anser. The sequence goes on along the minus strand of NC_139720.1, from coordinate 33,598,080 downwards.
AGCTAACGATAAGCAAAGAAACAGAAGATTTTGCTGAGGGTTCAGGAGCAAGAAGCACTTGGCAGTATTTTGGGGGTAACATTTTGAGAGGGTTGGTTGGTGGGTATTGTGTTCTGAGTGTGTTCATAACTCCTGAAGTTAAGCAAGTATCTGAAGAGGTAAAAACTGGTTGATGTTATAAAAAGCTATTGTGAAGGTAAGTACATTTTAATTTTACTGAATTTATGTGTAAACACATTGTAAATAAACTTCAGATACATTTTCATTACCATCTCATTTCATTAATGATTTTGACAAACAATTAAGAACTAATATATTTAAGTTAAGATTAAAAGTTTTGCTTCTTATTTCTCACAGGTAATATTTTGTATGACAAACGAACCAGGAAAGCTTTGTCTGTGAAGATAAACAAGGTTGGTTCTGATGATGAGACATTTGTAAACATTTTTTTCATAAAAGCATTTTTTTAACTACCTTTCTGCTTATTTTTAGTTGACTTTTTCTATTCGTTAATTCTAGTATGATCCAAACCTTTTTAGTTTGTCTTGTTTTGTCTTGAAGGAAGCTCTTAGAATATAGTGCTAGGTTATATGAGGTTCTCTCCCAGATATTTTTGTAGTGGTATGTATTTTCATTTAGATTACATTGTTATAAGACTCCATAACCTCTTTTCATCTTTCTTCATCAAATGAAGGTGGGATCAGCTGCAAGCTCTTAACCTAAGTATCATTATATGAAGGATATGAAGGTTTTCATTCATTTTATGAAAATGCTTAGATGTAATTAACTAAGTAATGTGGTTAATATTATTTGTCCAATAAGCCATGGACATTCTAGTTTGCACCAAGGTGGCTTTTAACGGGAGATTACTTTAGGAATGTTTGCATTCCCAGGCTTCTTGTTTTGTTCATAAATTTTAACCTATAATATAAATTCCACTTACAATAAGTAAAGAGCTATAAAGGCTCTGTTGTTTGCTTTGTTTTCCCTCCTTTCAGAAGTATTTCAGGTCTCTGTGACACAAGCTGGTGATCAATGATCTCCTGATCACAGGAAAATTATACCTGTATTACCTGTATATAGTTATACCTGTAAATATATTTGCATGAAATAGTTGTAAGTAATTGATTTCATTTTTAAGTGTAAATGTTGCTGTCCATTATTTAGTCTTACCTAAGTTTGAAAAGGAGGAAAGTCTGTATTCAAGTCCTTATTTTGCCTGCTGTCTTGTTTCATGTAATATTATGGGCACGTACTTTGTCAGCTGACTTTGAGTAGCTGGTGGCCTGAGTGGTCATGTTTATTTGGTGCTTATACACCATGGTTCTTAGGGCTACCTTTAACTCCAGCCTTCCTCTTCTAGGTCAGGTATTTAGAAATTTTGGTTCTGCCACCATGTAAAGCTAAAGTAAAGCTTTCATTTTGATTTCAAGAGGTTTTGAACTGGAAAGATAGGGCTGAGTGGTAGATCGAGCACTAATTTAGCTTCAAGATTGATGAAAACTTTCATATCTTGTTTCAGTGATTTATTATACAGGTGAATAGCATCAATATCTCAAACAGTACCTGTTACAGAAAACATACATGAACAAAAGTAGAGATAAATCCCCCAAACCTTTGGGAGGAGGTACAGAGCTCAATTATACACTGTATGTTCAAAAGTTGAAAGAAAGCACTGATTTACTAACAGCCACTTCATAAAGGTATTTACAGGACGCTTAGATATCCTTTTTTGACAGAGGGAGAAATGCTAGTGTTAAAATTCAGAGTATGTTTAAAATAAAGCATTTCTGAAAACAGCATGTTAGGAGGAACTTAACTATTACTTACAGTGATGAAATAGGGCATGGTCCAAAGTTTGAAGTTTGATAGAGCATGTAGAAAATGACTACACGCTTGAGTGCACATTTACATATGTCTTATTACAAAGCTTATTTTTCTTCAGAGTAAATATTTGCTGAAAGACCCTGTAAGTTTCCATCTTAAAATACAACTGGTAGGGAGTGAACAGGAATGTTTCAGACAAATTCAGGTTGACATTAGCCCTTTAGGTGATATGATACAAGTGGCAAAAACAGGTCACTGTAGATAAGTGTGTCAGTTTGGTAGTCTGGAAGCAGCGTCTGGAGGATTATTGTTCAGATTTTTTTCTATTGCAGCCAGCCCAGAGCACAGCAATAGCAACAGAGTCAAGCTGTTTTCTGAATACAATGAAAAGGCAATGCACTAGCATACAATGTTTTTGTTAGGCATTGTTAGCAACTGAAATAGAAAGTGGTATCTGTTGAAATATGAAGCTGATTCTGAGTATTGTCTCTTTGTGTGAGGGTGCAGTAAACAGACACACCAGTCAACCTTGAATTTTCTAATTCTACCTGAAGGCAAAGAAGAATCCCAGCTCTTATATCAGGTTTTCTTGTTAGTTTGAAACCAGACATGCAATGAACTGCTCTGAAGGGGTCTGTCTGAGGGTGCTAGCATTGTACTTACTGTGGTTCATTAGGTAGCAGAAAGGGGAATTGTGAAATAGTAAAGATTGGGCTTCTTTGTGTGTAATTTTTTTATGAAGCATTAAAGATTGTGCTGTGGAAAGACGATTTAAAAATGAGCTTTATCTGCAAAGAGCAGGTGTTGAAAATTTAGAGACTGAATAGAGCAAACTTGTTTGATATAATGGCAAATTTCAGTATAAAACTATTGGGCTACTATGGTGCCAACTTCATGTGAGCTAAAGCCTAGCTGACATTTAATTTCAATGCATCTTTATGCGCTAAATGCTAATTATTTCATTTTGGATGTTTTTAATTGTAGCCCAGAAGAAAGACCTGCTGGAATGAGTGCTTCAGGACTAATTTCTATAGTACGCTTCCGGCCGGTGGTAGCAATGAAGAATCCTTTCTTAGCTGTAGAAATGACTGGTTAGTATATAATAGCGTGCAATACGAAGTGATGAGTTACTATATTGTAGATACTATAGTTTCTTCTGCTTCTATCTGTATATTACTGCCTTGAAATATTTTGAAGTTCAACAACTTCTATATCATGGCAAACCAGGATTTAAAAGATAAACACAAACACTTCAAAATTGGTACAGTTAAATCAACATCCCAATATCTGTTGTGTGTTCAGCATAAAATACTTAAGCGTGTGCTTTTAATCTCATTGATTTAATAGGAATTTAGCTGATATTTGAAGTCCTTGCAAAATTGAAGCCTTGAATAGGAAAGCGCTAGTCCTGGTATTACAACAGCGGTTAGTAAAACTGTTAACAGTAAACCTCCTGTTCTGTAGCAGAAACAACTGTTTCTGTTGTTGCTCTGTGACTCCAAAAGGAACACTTTAAATGTACATGAAGTAATTTTGCTTAGTGAACCTAATACTTAAGATGGAGCATGACAAATATTTATGATTGAGAAGGTAGAAGAAGAACAGATGAAGAATGGTCTGGAATAACATTATTTGGATAATACAGACTCAAAGAAAAAATTACTGTCTGTGTGTTTTCAACAGTCTATAAATGAAAAATCCTTTTTGCCATGCACACGACAGTATTAATTTGTCAGGAATACAAAGTTTTTCCATCTTTCAATCCCACCCAGAAGACACATTTCATCTCCTGTTTTGTGTTCACTCTGCCTAAAAGTTTATTTAGGACTTCTCTTATGTTTACAAATATATGGTTTAGAAGGAAAAGTATGCTTTCATCATAACTGTTGAAAGTTGTAATACAGTTAGATTTAAAAATTAGTAACTGATAAAAGCAGATATTGAAATACAAAATCAGACAAGGTTATTTTAAATGTCATGAAATTTGTATTTTAGTACAGAATTCACAGAAGTCAATGCAGCGATCAGCCAGAAGAGACAAGAACTGGAATTGTCCTGTTCATCTGTGCTTGCTAGAGTTGAAAGGTACAAGTTCTATATTCATAGTGCAATTGATCTTAATATATTACTTCAAGCTTGGAATTTGATTGAATTCAAATTGCTTTTCAGGTAGAATATCGTTTGATCATAAAACTAAACTATGTTTGTGTGTAAGTTGCTAATCCTTTTGTATTTGCTGCATGCTATTTTTATGTAAATAGTTTCTGTATGTTGTAGTTCTTTTTTGATACTTAGGATGAGCATAGTAACTCCATTTACTTAAGCTTCTTTGTCACTTTCTCACAAAAATGAGAGTTTAAATGTCTTTTCTGTTACTTACAAGGTACTGTAAATGTGTTCTTAAAATTATTACTATCATTAGAAATCAGACTACATTTGCATTATTTGAAGATTGATTCTGATTCCTCTTTGCCCCCAAACTTCCTTCACGGATTGGTTTTGACACTTTTCTGTAAGAAGAATTTTATCAAATGAAGCACAACGTAATTTTTTTTTTTTGTCAGAGAACAAATAAGTGTTAAAATGTATTCTAAGGGTGTTTTCATGAATATAAAACAAAAGCATAAAAATAACAGATAAAAAAAAAAAGGTTCAGTCAGTGATATTAATTTCATTACATACCTCTAACTGTCTTTGGCATAAAACAGGCTAAAGAAAATTGAGTAAGTAAAGGGGATTTTTAATTAAAATTAAAAGCCACATGTAGTATTTAAATAATGAGTTTGTTTGGTTTTTACATATGTTTTTCCTTATGGGAAGTTCCATTCCAACTTAGTGGTAATTTTAAAATTCTTTTTTCCCCCAGGTTTGCTCTTCTGGTGTGGGAGTCTGAATAAACACATATTTAGTGTGCTCAAAAAGAAAGAAAAGAAAAGAAGAAAGTGACTAAATTGATGTGATGTGTAGACTGTTTTTCATTTTTTTCTGCAGAAAAAGCAGTTCTTCCATTGAAGTGCTAGATCAGTGTTCAGGATTTTATTTCCAGTAGTATAGCCTACTGATTTGGTGTAGGTTGCTTGTGTTACAGTTCTGTTTGACTTTGAAGAAAGCCAAATGTATGTTCCTTTGACATAGCGTGCTTTCTTCAAACTGTTTGAGTAGATTAGGCCTTAATGTAAGCTTGAAAGAAGGAAAGTTTTGTTCTCTATTGTCTTTGCCTTTCTCTTCAACTGTAATGAAACAGGAAGTGTCATGCTTGTGTAATGGTTTTCTGCGTTGTTTCTAAAACTTCCTACAAACAACTAAAACAACTAATGTTAATGATTTTATTTTCCAGAATTCCTTTAATGTCTTATGGAGCTGAAACTGAGACCTTTCTTATTACTTCTACTACAGTGGCAGGGACAATTCTTCCAGCAAATATCAGGCCTTTGGAAAACTTTGGTAAACTTTTTTTTGTAACTTTTATTTATAGCTAATGTGGAGTAGTGTTACAACATGATTCTCAGAAGTCAAAGCATACAGCTATAGTTAAAAGGGAAAAAAAAATATGTTTTGATGCAGTTTGATGGTATTTCAAAACCAGCTGACCTATTTCTGAAATTGGAATATAGAACATAACATACTTGTTTTTGGAGTGGTTGGTTTATGTAACTTAGTTCTATTCCTAAATTCAAATTTTTCTTTCATGTTGCAACTCTTCCTATTAAGGATAAATTACATTTTGATACTTTGAGTTGCTTGACATATTTTAGTGGTATACTGTGCAGTGTAAGGAACAAACTATTTCCTGATGGACAAGAATAGTCAGGAAGCTGCAGTTTATGCATCTGTTTCAGTATACCTGAAAGCTTTATAGGGCAAAAACATGTGAAGGTGCTCAAGCTCCAGGATCTGGCAGGAATTTAGCAGAAGACAAGATACAGAAAGAATTAGCTTCCTCCAGTTGCTTTAACTGCTTGTCTCTCCATACTCATCAAGAATGTAGGTTCTCTTCCCACTGGCTGCACAAATTCAAAGAAACGGAAACAAAGGAGTGCTGTTTTTAAGGCCAGAGATAATGCCTTCTTTGAATTTGGAATTATGCTACTTTCATTTTACTAGTAGGCAAAGAGGCGGGAGAGATTTGGGTCTCTTTAGGCCTACATGAATTGAGGAAGTGAATTGTGGGAAAGAATTAAGTAATAGGATGATGGAAAAGATACTTTATTATTTCATATTCTGCATTCTTGTTAAAGGTACTTGTTTCTCTTCCCCATTCGCCAGTGAGAAATGGATAGTTTACTTCCTCAGGCCTCTGAGCTTTGGCAGTGCAATTTACTGATGCTTAACTGTTTCTGGTTTTAGTAGTAATGAGTGTATATGCCAGCTCCTCTCTCTTGATTTTCCTTTCCCCTTTTCACTTTATACAGTCAGGCTTCTTTGTTAATACGTACTGGAAGCAGGAAAAAAAAATCTTACTAGATGAAGAGTATTTAAATTAACTCCAAATTAGTTTGCAACATTAGACTATTTAGAACATATAATTAATTGCCATTGATAGTTTCTGTAATTGATGTGCAAATAGTGATAACATTGTCAACTCCTAATGCAGAACATGAAAATAAATCCCTTACATTGTCTTTTGAGAGGAGGAAGAGACTTTGAATCTGAATCTTTACAGGGAAAGAAAAGAAAAATATTTTAAATATAAATTGAAATTAATTCCTTATTTGTCTTGGTTAGAACTTAGATACTTCTAAGATAAGCATTCCATCTTGTCTTTTAAAGGTGTGATTTGTAAACGTAAAATTACCATGCTGAAAAGACAAAACAAATAAATTCTTAAGTTATTTTTATATATTTCCATATGCTTTTGCCACGTCTGAACCAGAGTTCAGACGTTTAATGTAATATATTACTTATACTGTGGACAAAGTGAAAGACACACTAAAATATGTGCACACTAAAATTTTAAGTCATCTTCAGATTTGACTTGAAGACTTCCTACCAGTAAGGAGTATACAGGAATAAGAGGCAGTGTCTTCAAATTTTCTAGTGAAACTAGTGGATATTGGATGTGAAGATGTCCCTTGAGGATTTGGTCACATTCTGTGAGTGAGTGTTCCTTCCCCATTCAGTTTTTTGTATAGCAGCTTAGGAGAGGATAAAGATGCACAACAAATGCTAAGGACAAAAGCAAGAGAAACGTAACCTGAACACTGTTAAGATAGGTACGGCAAATACTTAAAGAAGAAGGGAGCAAGCTCTCCTTTTACAGGAAATATGTGAGATGGAAAAAAAGGCAGAAGGTGAGGGAAACACAGGTAACACAGACTTTCTGCAAAGGTGAAAAACAGGAGAGAGATGACAAAAATAGATAAGAAAAAAATGAAAAAATAACCTTGTGATTCTTAACAAATTGTGCATGGAAAATCATAGCATGGAGTTTGTTTGTTTACACTCCCCTCATCTCTTAGTTACATCTAAAATAGGCATTTTTGCATCAGAGTAGCAGTTGGTACTTGCTTACAAAGTTGTGCACAGAGGCATACAAGTATCACTGGTCATAAAGCTATGGCCTGAATCTTTGTAGATGCTCCAGTTTTTTACATGCTTTTAGCATGTAAATACCTTGTTTAGTAATTTGACCTAAAAAATCATTACTGAATCTATAAATTCTGTTATGACTTAGGCTGATATTATACAGTTCTTGTGCATGATTAAAATATTTTAAAATAAAGATTCATTGAGCTGAAACAATTTGTCCAAGTACAAAGCTTGTGAATCTTGTTTGTTTAAAATTTTACGAGTAGCAAGGTATGCTAAAAAGCTGCTTGTATTTTACAAGTAGACTTTGAAAGTGCCACAATAATAATTTGCCTTTTAGCTCTGTCAGGATTTCCATGTTCCATTTCTGTTCTGATTTTATTATTCTTGCAAGTTGATTTCTTCTCCCTTGAAGAAAATTACCACAGATGTTAGTTAAGTGACATTACAAATATTTAATATCTGATTTGTTTTCATAGTTGTTATAATAGGATTGAAGACGGTTTGAGACTGCCACATGTGGATGAGTAACTGCTGGTTAACCATAGTGTAGTCACTTCCTAGTGTAATTACTGGGGAGGCTGTCACAGTAGATGCTTTAAATAGTGACAGTCATCTAAAACTACTTTGGGAGTCCTCTACTACTCATTTGCTTTTAAATACAAGATACCTTTTATACAATCAGTAGTGTTTTTCATTATCTTAAGTGTTAATCTGAGCAGTAGACATCCAAAAATCCAGATTAGATAGATATGTCTTTCATGTTCAGGCAAGTTATTGTGGAGAATCTGAATCACTGTGTAAACACACGACAAAGAAGATATGATTATAGTACTGTGCTCTTTTCTAGCCTTTTAAAGGCTAGTGAGGGGAGGCTTGGGGAGTTAATTCTCTTAAAATGATCAAATTGTGTTTATGTTTAATAGACAGTTTTATGTTTTTTGATTCTGCTAACAAAGTAGTAAGTTGTAGAAAGAGGCTTTTGTTGCTTTTCTAATGGTTTAAATGGTGACTGCCTTTGAATATTGATATTGTTTTATCAATAGTAGTTTAATTGTGATTGCAGATGCTGTCCATGTATCCAACTACGCCTCTGAATGTACCTTCAGATGCCTAACATGTCACTTTGTTAGTTTGATTCTGTTCTTTAAAGAGAATCGGTCTGCACTGGGGTTTGGGGGACACCTGGTTTTAGCTACTTAAGCTCTGGCGGCATTTCATACTGACTCTTACATTGCATTATATGAGGGTATCTGTTTAATGGGAGAACATACTTTTATGTTCTTAACTGTGTTTATGTAAATGGTTATTATTAAACTTTAATGTATTTTGCTTTATCTTTAGGCAAAGGATACGCTGTCGCATGTACCCAAGAAGGAGAAGAGAAAAAGCAAGCTTCAGGTTCATCTGGCTCTAGGGGAGCTAGAAGGAAGTCAGTTAATACTACTCCTAGAAGAAGGTCTGCACGGAACACCAAAAATGAGACTTTGGGTCAATCTCGGAGCTCACCTCGGTCAAGCAGTTCTGGGTGCAGCGCCCCTGATGGCAACAACCCACCTCTGAATAAATCTTCTTTAGAATCAGAGAAAGCTCTTCCAAAACGAAAGTCTAAAAGAATAGTTAAACAACAAACACCTCTGGCTAAAAAGAAACTGAGAAGTTCTGCTCGTTCTGAAAAGTCATCCAGTGATTCAGTAGATGATGATGACACTGTTGAGTCTGAAGCACTTCAAACAGTAGATAAAGACCAGCAGTCAGATAATGAAAGCAGTAGTGCAAGCCTTCCACAGAAAAATGATGCAGAAACAGAATCTGCCAATGGATTGGAAAGCTGTAATGAACATACGGAAACTGAGGAAACTACAGGAGAACATAACAAAGATGAAGACACTTCAGGCGATGCAGATACAGGTTTTTCAGTCCAAGAATCTCCAGTACTAACTTTAGGGGGAGAAAGTCAGGAATTTGAAGTAAAAAGTCTTACTGAAAAAAACGTAGATCTTAAGAACCAGGACATCTGTGAAAACACTATTGAACAAATGGAAAGAAGAGCTAGTCCCAGAGATGAGGTATGTGACAATGCAACATCTGAAAAATCAGATCAGATATTGTGTAGTCCTCAAAATGAATCACTGGAGAACACAGATACTTTGACAAAAGTACAACAGTCAATAGATAGTCCAGAAAATGAATTGCTGGAGTATCCTAAACCTTTGGAACAAGATAAGCCATTAGAGAGCCCCAGAAGTAAATTGCAAGAACATACAGAAGCTGTAGAAATAGATGATTCTGGGGCAGAAGAAAAAACAGTAGAAGACTGTGCAAGTACAAATACTCAAAGCTTTAAATCTGTTCAAGACAAAGAACCAGATACATTAATAAGCAATACTTCTACAGACAGTACATCAGAACAATCCTTAAAAGAGAACACCGTGCCAGAAGGTGAAGAGAGTAGAACTTCAGAGTCACCCCAGATAAATGCTGAACATAAACAATTTGGAGAAGATAACAATGAAATGATACCAATGGATTGCGACTCATTTTGCAGTGACCAGAACGAGCCTCAGATTGAACAGTTACCACCAGCTGAAACTACAGAGCAGGGAGAAATGGACTCCGTAGGGTGTGATGCAGCAAACTGTACATCAGTTTCAGGGCTTTCTGATGAAAAAGATGAAACTATTCCTCAAGAAAAAGAGTGTCAGTCAGAAGTGAAAAAAGACAAAAAGACACGAACAAGGAGGTCTAGATTTCACTCTCCATCAACAACTTGGTCTCCTTCTAGAAGAGAGGGCAGGAAATCTCAGTCACCATCCCCTAAAAGGGAGATAACCATAGACAGGAGCTCCCGATCACCGAAGAAGGAAACTGTTAGGGAGGGAAAGAGATCTTTATCTCGGTCTCCAAAAAGAGAGACACACAAAGATGAGAAAAAAGCGCCATCTCGATCTCCAAAGAGGGAGACTGTCAGGGAAAGCAGGAGATCGTCTTCTCGGTCAAGAACTAGGGATTCATCTCCAAGGCAAAAATCTAGATCTCGAAGCAGTGATAGAGATAGTCAAAGAAGAGATCGTGATAGAGAGAGAAGAAATAGGAGATGGTCTAGGTCCCGGTCACGATCTAGGTCAAGATCACGATCTAGGACAAGAAATAAAGGTTTTTCATTCTCTAGAAATGAGAGGGATGGTCATTCACCTCGTTGGAAAGAGAGATGGTCAAACGACAGCTGGAGGAGTCCCAGAGGAAATGATCGATACAGAAGAAGTGATCAAGAGAAACAGAATGAAAATCTTAAAGAGAAGGACAATACAGAAAAAAACAGTGATGATCAATGTTCTTCAGACAAGCGGAGGAATGATTGTCCAGATTGGGTAATGGAAAGGATAAATTCTGTTCCTGAGGGCAGGAACAGAGAGAGAGACAAACCACATTGGGAAGACAACAGACATGATAATTCAGGACACGGTTGGAATAAAAACTTTGGTTCAGGCTGGATTCCAAATAGAGGGAGAGGTCACCGGGGCAGAGGTGGACGTGGCAGAGGTGGTTTCATGTATGGAGACCAGAGTGAAAATCACTGGCAGAATAGAAAACCTCTCTCAGGGAACTCAAATGGTTCTGGGAATGAAACTACAAGGTTCTCAGAACATCAGCCATACAAACATAAGAATGAGCAGGATTATTCTTTTGATACACCTGCTGATAGATCTGGGTGGACGTCTGCCTCCAGCTGGGCTGTGAGAAAGACTTTACCTGCTGATGTGCAGAATTATTATTCAAGAAGAGGACGGAATTCGCCAAGCCCACAGTCTGGATGGGGAATGAGACAGGAAGAGGAGACGCCTGAACAAGGTATTCATAGATTTAAAATAAAGGTTCATCGCAGATTCAGTAGATGAGTAAAATTCTAGTCATGTTGCCCTCATAGTTGTTTAGTTCTTCAAAATAAATTGGGGTGAATTCATGGTCACTTTGCAATATGTACATATGCTATGTATAGCATCTGCCCACCTTTTAAAAAAGGTATTTTTTTCAGTGAGATTTGCAGTTGACTGTGCAGACCCACAACATAGATTTGTACTTCTTGCTTCTAAATAAGCTTTTTCTTCTTTAAATTTAAAAAAAAAAAAGGGGTTACAAATGCAAAACTACTTTAGCATTAAAATTCCTCTAAAGTCCAAATGTCAGTCTAGTGGGGGGGTTGGTTTTTTTTTTTTGAGTATTTTATAACTAAAAGGTAACTCCCTGATAGAAATAAACTTTCTGGTAGAAAATGAGTTGACTATAGATGAGACAGATTCTAAATAGCTAAGAAGACATCCACAGATCGTTAATGCTCTGAAGTAAATGGCAGGTGTGAATTGTATTTAAAAATCATAAAATCCAGTTCTGAAAGCAGCAACACTTGACAATGGGAAAGGGCATCTTGCTTCATCTTTCGTTTTTATATGTTTTCATTCTATATGCCAGAAGTTTTATCCTCCTTTTCAAAGGTAACTGCATCAAAGGCTTCTCGGTTTTGAGGAAGCTTTGTCAACCTTCAATTTGTTGCAGGAAAATTTATCAAACCTTTAATTGCAAGTATTGTGCATTTTGTGACATATTTTATAGTTTGGTGATGGTCATTCTAACTTTTGGAACCTGAATTTCAGATGAGAGCATTACAGTGTTCCCTTAAAACTGGACAAAGCACGTTAGGTGGGGGGAAAAAATAATAATAATCATACAAAGAAAAAAAAAACAGTGACTTGGGGTGCAGAATAAGGTTTTAAGTCCTGATCCCTTTGAATTAGGTGAGAGGGCCCTCCAGGGAGGGATTCTGAGGGAAGGGTAATACATCTGAATTATAATTTATCAATCATTGCTCAGAACTAGTTTCTTGACTTTTTGAAATGCTCGCCTTTTATACCTACATCGTAAATTTTAGCTTCTGTTGAAGGCAGAGTGAGATAGTAAAATCATGTTTTTATAAGAAGTGCCATCCCATGAGGTTATTTTTACTTCCAGGCTATATCTGTTGTACCATTGCAAAGTTTTTGAACAACTCTTTCTGAATATGAGCGTTTTTGAAGTTTGTTGAGAGTGATTTATTATTCAGTGAAAATACACAGCAGAGTATTTCTGTAGATACCAGAAATGGCTACAGTGAGCGTGTATAAACTGGGCAAAGAGGAGCAGAAAATAGTGTATGGGATAACATAAGACTAAACTTCTGCAATTGCAGGAGCTGGATAAGTTAAGGTGTCTTGCTGTTCTTTGGGAGAAATCCAGTTTCATTGTGATGGAACAATTTATTAGGTGTGTTGTGGGAACAAGCAGAGAAAATGGAAATTCAAAATGCAGGCTTCCACAGTAAGCTGACCTTTTTAAACCCAGAAACCAGTATTTGTCTGGTGATGAGTGCTGTGTGATGAGTGATGTGGTGCAGTATCTTTAAAATACTCAAATAGAGAAATCTCTTTGATACTCTATGCTTCATGAAGAGTTTAGACAACTGGTTCCACTTTATGCTTAATAAAATACATATTTTGTTTTATTTACGGTCTGTTTTTTCTTTGGATAGATCCAAACCTCAAAGACCAAGGCAACCAGCAAAGTGATGGCTCTCAGTTACCAGTAAATATGATGCAGCAGCAAATGAATGTAATGCCGCAGGTGAACGCACAGCACCAACCTATGAATATGTTTCCGTACCCCGTGGGTGTCCATCCTCCCATGATGAACATGCAACGCAGTCCTTTCAACATCCACCCTCCGATGCCCATGCATCTCCACGCCGGAGTGCCTCTCGTTCAGGTAGCTGCTCCCACAAATTTGTCTCAGGGATTACCTCCGCCTCCACCTCCACCCCCACCATCTCAACAAGTCAACTACATTGCTTCACAGCAAGATGGAAAACAATTGCAGGTATGCTTTATCAGAAGCCTTGGCAAGAGCAGCAGTGAGGCAACACATGAGTTAAGGGTTTCTTAAATTTAATACTATATACTTGATAAGCTTATACTTGCAGTTTCTTTCTCTCTTGCCTGTTTTCTCCCACCCCACATCAAATTTTAAGTGGAAGTATCCATGAGGACATCAGAAGTCTGGGGGGCTGTAGCTTTTAAATAATACATAACACCATAACTGATTTTGTTTGGTTTTGTGGTAATGAGATGTTCCAGCTGGTAATGGGACACTGAAAAATTTATTCAGTACTGTCCCTTGCCCTGTTTCCAGAACTAAGGACAAAAAGGTAATTTCAAGTTTTCCCCTTCAAAATCGGGGGTTTGCTGTAGAAAATGCTTGAATCCTCTTTCAGCAGTGTGTAGGAAGTGACCTCAGCCTCTTTGTTGCGGTTCTCATCCACTGGGATGTTGTTTGGGCAGAGTAAAATTATCATGAAGTCCTGCATGGCATCGGTTTGTTCCGCACTTCCATTCTCCAGCTGTCACTGTCTCAGCAGCTCCACCACTACCACCCCCACTGCCACATTGTCTGTTGTTTAATCTTTTGAGCCCTTTTGTCAATAATTTCCAAGTTTTCTTTGGTATGTTTTCCTTTTCCTTCTTGCCCAGTTCTCCTGGTTTTGTATGCCTTGTTTGAGACCTAACTCTTGCTTCATTTCTCCAGTTTCAAAAACTCGGCTGTGCTTGGGGCAGACCAGACCAGCTCTTTGTGCCTTCCAAGATAGCTTAAAACAGCCTTTGTGTATGTGAGCTCCTCCTGTACCCAGCTGTTTATATTAAGAGTTTATATATCAGGGAAAGGAAAACGAACAACTTCCAAGAGAATGCACGATCATGCAAGACGTAATGCCGTGTCTGTGATGTACAAAGGGTTCTTAAGGGCTTGACTGAGGTTTGTGCTTTTCTTCTGTTGTAGGCCTCCTTCTCTAACCTGAAATGCTTTCCCCCGCCTACCAAATTAAAAAAGAGATGTTCTAGAACAAAAAGTTCCAAACCTCTGTTTTATGCAATGTCTCTGAAAAAAAATTGAAATGAATTGATAAATGGCTAACATAACATTCTTTTCACTCTCAACTGCTGTTGTACCGACATAGGAACAAACAAACAAACAAAAGTACCGTGGGAAATACTGAGTGGGTTTACAGGCCATATGAAATACTTTAATAGCGAAAGTAAAACAGTAAGGTACTATTTGAATTAAAATGGTTGTAGATTCCTTGTTGATTTCATTTGTGCCTGCTGTCTGTAATTAAAATATTTTCACAGTTGGAAATCCAGTACGTTTTATTTCTAAAATGTAAGAAGCCAGAGTGCAGGCTGTGAACCTCTGCAAAATTTACCATCTAGTGCAGCAATAGGTATGATTCTATAGCAATTGGTTATTGCTCCAAAATACAGGTATTTGTTAAGAAAGCCCCTGGTATATCTGTTGCTGTTACCTTCTGTGGAATGATGTCCATGAACCTGAACGTTCCTGGGAGCTCCTGCTGCTTTTTCTTTGAGCTTGCATTGAGCAAGTCCTTGGTGGTAGCACAATACAAATTAATGAATACTTCAGGGCTCCAACATGTCCTGCCTTGTTCAAAGGAAGATGAAGAGGGAGCACTGGCAAGCTTTAGTGTACTGATTATAACAGTTTGATTATCTGTGTCTTTTCCCAGGATTTCAATCATTATTCTTCATCTGGATATATGCAGACCTGAAAAAAGTAAAGCTGATTACTTGGGGTGGGACAGGGGAGAAGCATTTAGGGTAGCTTGCCAGAAACATTCTTGGCTTTTGCTAAAAACAGTCTCCATCTGAGTTGCTGAGAGCTACTTCATTTCTCAATTTCCGAAGTATCAACAGTGCTCATGGTACACTTTAGTGATGTTTGGAAATGTGTAATAAATGGCTTTTCCTTAAGAACAGACCCTGGTGCTTCAGCCAGCATTTCACATCCCTTGAGTCAGGCCGTAGGTGTTTACATGTTTGAAATTCACATAGAAGTTCAAGCCAGTTACAAACATGAAAATAAACGTTTCAGAGCAGTGTAATTACAAGACATGAATGCAGGTGCGTGTTAAGGTAATTTTTGTATGATTGTTTAGGTGATGATTTTCATTTTTTGGTGTTAATCTGATTTACATCTATGGGCCTCCTGTTCTCTCCTGTGACAAAAAGATTCTGCAGCCATAAGGTTCCTTCATGTGCTAACACCTTCCACATCTGCTTGCAGGACACCGTATTGCTGGGATCTCCATCAGAGCCAGAATCCAGCAGCCACAGTGAAAACACAGCGGACGCCTTATTTCTCATGCTCTTTTTTTTCCCCTTTGAGTAGATCTGGTATCACATGCACATCTTCCATAACAACGAACGGCGTGGAAACGAGTTGATGAACCAAAGCACGTAGCATTTAGTGCTTTTTCAATAGGTGCTGAAACATGTAGAAAGATTTGTTGTCATACCGAAGGCCAATGTATTAACTCCTGATAACTTTTTAAAACAGGGTATGCAAAATGCTGCTCATGTGAGTAATAACATGAGTGCTCCAGCCTTGCCTGCTCCAACAGCAGTCCTGGGAAATGTGGGAACAGTTCAGGGACCAAGTTCTGGTAATGCAACGTCATCGAGTCACGTCAAAAGCTCTAACCCAGCTGTAAAACCAGGAGAAAACAAAGCAAGCGTGACAGTGGAAGCCAGTGCAGATAGCTCGAAGAAGGACCAGGCAAGTTCAAAGTTGTCCATATGCACACACACCTTATGAGATACTAAAATTATGACTATGATAGTACCTCTTCTATGTGTATCCCATAATACTGTCATCTCCGTGATACTTTTCTGACAACTCCAGACTATAACAAACTTTGTTTGATTCTTGGCAATTGATTCTTTTTAATGTAGTAGTCTTTAAAGCAGTAGCAGTACTGTTATAAAAATCACTGTAATTGCTGTGGAACAGCATTACGTTCGTAATAAAACATAGGCAGCTCTCACAAGTGCTGGAATTTGAGTAAGGGGAGTGTAGTTTTCTAGTCTTCTATAGTAAATTTTGTGTGTTAAGTTTTAATTTGTGATAGATAAGACATACACAGACTCTAAAAATAATACTCCAGTTTTGTTTTTTCATCAGAAATTGTTAATTCAAGAAAAAGCGGCACAAGAAGTGAAACTAGCTATTAAGCCTTTCTACCAAAATAAAGACATCACTAAGGAAGAATATAAAGAAATTGTGCGGAAAGCTGTAGATAAAGTAAGTTGATCTGTTAACAAAATCTGAAATGGGTGTGTTTCAACTGAGGCAGGTTTGGGGTGGGTTTTCTGACCACGTGGGAACTACTGGTAGTTGCTGGGAGGGGAAACAGGAAAAGCAAAAATACCTTTGTCTGTCTTCATCCACAGGAGTTCTGCCAGCTCGTGGGAATGGAAGTAATTTATTGTTGGAAAGAGTTGAATGGGAATTGGGAAGTATTTGGGAAATTTTGATGATTTCCAAAGTTACTCTGAGAGGTAGAAACCTCGGGTATTGGGAAAATAAATATGAAGCAATGACAAGTTAACAGATGAATTTCAAACATATTTTTCTTTAAAACTGTTGTAGGTTTGTCATAGCAAGAGCGGAGAAGTTAATTCTGCAAAAGTGGCCAATCTAGTGAAAGCATATGTAGACAAATACAAACATTCTCGGAAGAAAAATCCAGAAGAGGCAGTCTCCTGTGACAGGAAATAGAACACATTTTCAGTTTTTAATTTTATTCTATCTGCAAAGTGCAATTTCAACATGAACCGTAAACTGAAATTTGTACATGACAGTGATTTAAATCTGCTTTTGATAAAATTATTTTTCAATGTAGTATATAATGTTTTGTTTAAAGAAATATAGATCTACAGGGCAACTTCTTTATTCCTTTTTAAAAACAGATGTCTAAAAAAGTAAAAGGTGTAAAGAAGAATCATTAGGAATGTACGATTGTGTGGATACTTAGGTGTACAACATTTTGACTTGAATAACAGTGCATTAAATTAGAAACTTTTGTCTAAGTACATTGGTTTTGGAACAGGTATGTACAGTACATGTAATCAGTCAGATTAATTTTTTTCTTTTGATTTCTCCCTAATTATAGCAAAGATAAAATAATGTATTGCCTTGACAAATATTTCTAGCGTTAACTGGACAGGCTGAATGCAGGGGTCACAATGTGTATATAAAAAGGCACATGGAGTTCTCTGAACAGAAGAACTGTTTAGATTTTTAAAAGAAAAATCATAAACAGTTAAATTCAGTGCCCAAAATCATGGGCACTGTGCCATCTGTTGTAACACCAAATAAAAGTTATGCTGCTTGTTTTTGTTTGTGACGTTTTTCAATTTGTTTCAAGGTAGTGGGATGAACTTGATCGATTTTTATGTGCTGAAAGCCCTCAATCACTACACACTGACAACCCCAGTTCCTGTCTAATCCTGCCCATAGCTAGTGAAACAGCGTAGAGAATTGCTCTGTGTTGGATGTTCAGACACACAAACTAGTTTCTTGTACTTCACGTAGGATCAGGAAAGCTGGAATTTGTCTCCAGGTTCCCAGTTGATCAGAGGCTGACAGTTGTGCCAGGCTTGGCTGCGTAATATTTGCCTTCGTTAGCTAGGGACCGTAGCGTGGATTGCCAAACTGCTATCACTGAAAATGCACAATCTGAAGTCAAGTGCAGCAGCTTCTATATTTCCCCGACCACTTTTCTACAGAGAGGTTCGTAGAGGTGCCACAAGCATTTTAAAAGCAGATCTGGGGTTATCAGAAGTGCTAGAGGAATGCTTACACCTCACGTAGAACATCTTCTGCTGAGATCGCAGCAGGGTGGTTGCTGAAATACTGAGACAAATACGAGCCTCTTTTGAGAAAAATAGCTTGGGATCCTTCTAGCTCTGAGTAGGGAAGAAATCTTTCTCTCAGATTTACTCTGGAATAGGAAGATGTTCCCTTTCTCTCAGGATGCAGTGAAAACTTCAGCTCTCCCCCTTCAGTCCTGCTGCATGGTAACAACCTTTGGTGTTGGCTCAGCCTGGCATCTGCTCCAGCCAAAGGTCTCCTGGCCCAAAAGCATCCTGACACAAAGTATTGATAGAGTTTTTTGATAATTTTTCTCCTAGTAGCCCGTAGTTCCCCAAGTTAACTTTTCTAGACAGAAAACTCAGTCTTACCTGCTAAGCAGCTTCTGCAGAAGCCTGAGGATGAGCTAAGGGATAAACACCCATGTACACACTCGTGGTTATATAGAGAGATATCTGTAAAAATGTGATGTTTGTCACAGCAGTTGATCACTTGGTTTTAACTGTAACTTTCTGCAGACTTAACGAAACATTTGACTGTCTATATTTATTTTTGTGTGCCTAAATGAAAATGCTATGTAAATTAGAGACTGCTATAATACATTTTCTACAGTCAAGACAGGCTTTAGATTTTTCAAAATATTCAGTTTTACACTGTGGTAGCAATTTGTATGATCTCTTGAACTATTTTAAGCTAAAATTGGTTAGCACTTTTTGAAAAATGTAGCAAATTGCTATGTCTATCCTGGTTTATCACGCCGTGCGTACTTATTTTTATTACATTTTACTTCTCCGAATTTTTGGATTTGTAATGACTTTTTATATCTTTTTACTCTATACAGTTGAGCCTTGCTATAAAGCTCCTTTCAGGAGCCAGATAAGTGTTCATGTCTCGTTTTTCTTTTAAAGGAGAGGTGGAAATTGGGTGGGAAGGAATGATGGAGCACACAAACTGGGAGAGCTGCTCCTGGCTGGCTGATCAGCTGTCACTTGCTGCCGTGTTGTTGGGGCAGCGACTGTAGTGATGCTCCTCTGATTTCAAAACGTTAATGAAGAATATGGGATAGATGAGAATGTGATCGGTGACTTTATTTTTTACAGTGAAATACTTCAGAACTTACCAGAAAATATGCAGTTCATTACAATTTCTATGCTGAATTTAAAAAAATAAAAAATAAAATGAAAAAATGCATTGCCTTAATACATAGCCTCTCCTATTTTACCCGAAGAGCAGTACGGTCTCTGTTGGTGTGACTGCCCGAGAAGGCATGTACTTTAACCTTGTAGTCTTGTTTTTGTTAAAATAGTATGAGAGCTGTATTTCTATTTATTGAAACTCCTTGTACTACATGCACTAGTACTGAAGGCAAGTGATGGGAATGTGCAGTGCACCTGCTGCCCATGGGGTATCAGTAATTCATTCGATCCGAATTGCCTTGAGGTAAACAATGACAAAACTGTATACTTTCTGTGAACTTATGCAAATGATAAGGATTTTCCTTGCACTCCTTCCACTGTCTCACTGTGCATGCTGCTTGAATGTCTCATCCTAAAGATGTGTCTTAGGAGCACAGTGGCTGTCCAAAGCCCACAATACGGTGTTTGTAGCAGAAGGCTGGAGTGCTGTCTACTGAAAAAATACTCTAAGAACTAGTTTTGTGTAGTGCTTAACATTTTCTAATAAATTCTTTTCACTAAGCTGGCAGTCGTCTGTGTTTGGTCTTCAATGATTCTGGCTCAAGTGGTTTAATTCAGAAAGCAGCATTAATTGCTATTACTTCTATACCTGCACATAATCTTGTTTGTGTTGTCTGGGCTCCCCCTCCTCTTCCCCACTGTACGTTCTCAGTTAGCCTGCCCTCACCCTGCCTTGTCTGCCTGAAAATGCTGCGAGCTGAAGAAAAATAAATGCATGTGGCAAAATGTTCGTGTACTGACGTGCCGCAGTGGTGACTCCAGGCACTGCTTCTTGCCAGGGAGGGTCGGGACTCAAACCAGCCAAGCCCCGTCCCACACATCTGCGGGGAGCACTGAGCAAACTGGGCTTGGCAGAAACAGCCCCTGGAGAACCTAGCACCCGATGTCCCACCTCGGGTGGGAGCTTCATTCCAAGCACCTCGTTACTTTCTGGGACTATGCCTGCAGTACTTTCTGAGGTACCTCCCCAGGTACACGCAGGCACTGTCACAAGGCTTGTGCAAGAGCCTCCTGTCCTTGAAGGTGGCTGCCTCCCTGCTGGGTGAGGTTCCGAGAAGCTTCGTTAGATTCCGGCTGTTATGGCTGAGAGATTATAGAATCATTAGGGTTGGAAGAGCCCTCCAAGATCATCTGGTCCAACCATCACACTACCACCAATGTCACCCGCTAAACCATGTCCCTAAGCACCAGGTCCAACCCTTCCTTAAACACCCCCAGGGACGGTGACTCCACCACCTCCCTGGGCAACCCGTCCCAATGCCTGACTGCTCTTTCTGAGAAGAAATGTCTCCTTATTTCACAGAATCACAGAATCATCTAGGTTGGAAGAGACCTCCAAGATCACCCAGTCCAACCTCTGACCTAACACTAACCAGTCCTCCACTAAACCATATCACTAAGCTCTACATCTAAACGTCTTTTAAAGACCTCCAGGGATGGTGACTCAACCACTTCCCTGGGCAGCCCATTCCAATGCCTAACAACCCTTTCAGTAAAGAAGTTCTTCCTAATATCCAACCTAAACCTCCCCTGGCGCAACTTTAGCCCATTCCCTGTAGACCTGTCGCTGGTTACCTGTGAGAAGAGGCTGACCCCCAGCTCCCCACACCTCCCTTTCAGGTAGCTGCAGAGAGCAATGAGGTCTCCCCTGAGCCTCCTCTTCTCCAGACCAAACAACCCCAGTTCCCTCAGCTGCTCCTCACAGGACTTGTGCTCCAGGCCCTTCACCAGCTTCATAGCCCTTCTCTGATGGTACTTGTGGTGGCAATGGATGGCCCTGCCTTGCTTCTGTGTGTACTGGAAGTGGGCACAGGGGATTAGGCAAAGAACACACCACTTTGATGAGCAAGAGTGGAAATTAAGGCCACGACAGGCGGCTTGGTGAGGATGTTAATTGCGGAGAGCGAGGTTCAGAGGTGTCCAGCCACTGAGGCCAAGAACTCTTCAGAAGGAGGACTGGTACTTGGAGGCATGAAGTGCCTGGGAGCCGGTCTGGTGAAGCTGGGTTAGCAAGACGATGGGCACGTTGGCTGCAGGAAGGGGTTTGTCACTCCCGGTGAGTGTGCAGGTACCTCATGTAAGTCAAGATCGCTGCACTGGGGGCTGATGGACAGACAGACCTGAAACATGGTCTTGAAGAGGAAAGTAAGGGAACTGACCGCGTTCATTTAAGGTTGGACTCAATGACCTTAGGTGTCCTTTCCAACCTGAACAAGTCTATGACTGCAGTTAATTAAAAACTAATTGCCTGATTTGTAAGTCAGCCTGATGGCCACCTACCTGCTAGGGGCCATGAACTGTTCCAGGCATGCTAACAGCAGGAACTTCATCTATGGCCAAAAAGAGCTCTTCAGCACCTTCTGGCTGACGTGCGGCTCCCCGTGCCACCCCCTCCGGTTTCCTGCAGCTGGAGACAAGCTCGCAGGCACCCGGCCCCTGCGTTGTTTGCGTGATGCTGCTCCCGCATCGCTTTGGCCCGCGTCGGGTTTGCCTGAGGCTCCTCAGCCTGAGGAGCACCGGAGCGACCCCGCACCGCCAGGGTGGAAACGGTTCTGGGGGCGCCCGGCCCACAGCACACGAGGGATAGAGGCAAGTGGGGCAAAAGGCAGGTGCAGCAGCAGCACGTTGGTCAGGACTGAAATTTTGAGGCGCCAGATCCATGTTGGTCTGGTTTATGTGGCTAAGGCCTTTCTGGATCCTGCTTGTATGATTCCCCTTGAAATCTTTACTCAGTTTTGCCATGAAGAGATCATTGCACTTGAGAGTAATTAAAAATAAATAACTCACAAGTTTGTAGCTTCTGCAGGAGATACATCCTGGGCATTGTGGCACATCGGTGCCATCAGTAAAACGAGTAGGCTGAGTCCAAAAGTGCCCCCCCCATGGACTTGCACCTTCTGAATCCTAGAGAAGAAACCAGTCTGTAAAAGATTTTTCATTATTATTAAGTATTATAATATGCATAAATAGTTTATTTTAAAAGGGTACAATGGTAAGGACAATACTAAATAACCAATTTCACTAATTAAAGAGTGCTTAGAAGTAGCAACTTTCAAAATAATCAACGGAGCATCTATGAATATTAAAAACAAAATCAGTAGCCCATGGGGGAAAAAAGCCCAAATAGCTAATTGCACAAAAGGAGATGAGTCTGGGAGACAGCACCAGCTGGAGCACTGAACTTGACAATATTTTTCCCGCAATATTGCTGAATTACAACTCCCAGAGCCTCATGAGCCAGCAGTAAGACTTCAGCCTGAGCTTCATTTCCACGGGCTGTTTGTGCCACAAGCCCAGGGCATGGCAGCGATGCAGTCAATGCCATTGCACACAGCAAACAACCCAAACGAGAGCGGAACCCAACACAGAGAAAAGTGACTGCAGGAGCCAAAACCGAGGAATTTTGGCAGCAGGTTGTCATACAATTACTTCTGAAATATTGCAGAAATTAAACCTACAACCACTAATTTTAATTTTTATGAGGCACATAAATCAGAAATAGCCAGGGATTCCTAGATGCTTCGGTTCAAGAGCAAGTGGGAGGAAAGAAAGTAGCCCTTGGAAGCTGGAGTTTACTCACCTGTTCTCTGCTCTTTCACAACTCAGGGCCAGGAGGGCAAAACCAGTGGGTTTTGCTATGGGGGTCAACCATTGGCAAATCGGCCAAGACTAAGCTCTGATGCCGAAGGGGAAAGCAGGCAGCCCCGGCCTTCTTCCTCCCCTAGGGCTCCCTCGCCACAGGTGGGCAGGGTCCCCGGGAGCCTTCAGCAGAACCGGGACGAGGGCGCAGCCTCGTGCCTTAGCATTCACCGCACAGCTCCAGCCGAAACCACGTGCACAGGCAGCCCTGCCCAGAGGACATGCAGACATTGGGGGCTTTGAGAAGTCTCCTCTCAGCCAGGACAGCAAGCTACCCACGGGCCTGTAGACTTTAAAACCCCCAAGAACAACAAAACAGCAAACCCTCCCAACGCACAGCTTGCAGCAAAGTCACCTGGAAGGTATTCACAGGGTGCCTGACCCAGCTGCCCGAGGGGCACCCGCTGTAGGAGCAGAAGCTAGACCTTGCCATGAGGATCTTCCCCTTTTGGAGAGTTTTGCTGCACTAACACTGCATTTCTTTCCATCAACTGTAAAAGGCCATCAGTTCACCCTGCCTTTTTTAAAGGTGTCAGCCCAGACTGCTCCCTGGCTCTCTCATCACAGACTGGGAGAAGCCAAGGCACAAATGGCAACGATGGCGTAAGAGAAAGCAAATGGTAACACACACACGAGGATGGCTTTGAAGTCACAGTGATTTAAGCCCAGATCTCTGATCCTGCCACAAACAGCACAAACAAGCTGCTGATAATCGTTGTCCTGTGGCAATCAATCAGCCTCCAATTCTTCAACTTTTCAAAAGGATCCAGAGCTCGAAACCCTCGCTGCCCCTGCCGCCTTCAGCACCTTCAAAACCTCAAAGCGAACAGTTGGTAGTAACAAAATGCTCTGCCCCTCGCGTGCTCTGCCCCAGGCAGCAGGCAGGCAGGTCGGTGCTCATTGCCACTGCCGGCTGCGCGCCCCAGCCCTGCTGCAGGAGGGACCCCGGGCGCTGCATCAACCAGAAAAGCCGCCCATAACTTAATAGAGGAAAGAGCTGACTTACACATCAACCGTGCTTGTCCTCCTCTTGCAACAGTTTCCAGCGGCGTAGCCCATGCAGCATCAAATAAATGCTGCCACTATGCTGAGAAAATTTACAACCTTCAGAAAACTCAGCGTGGTGACAGAGGAGTAATGTGCACCTTGGCAAGAGGCGCTACTGGCACCCCTGCTACACTCATAAACTCTTCATAAGAGGAGCTTTAACTGTAGATGCAAGAGATTTCTTTGCTTTAAAAACACACCTAACCTGGAAATAGTACAATATAGTTTTGATGCTGTTTTTTTTTGTTGTTGTTATTGAGGGTGGTGGGTTTTGTGTTTTTATTCTTTCTTTTTTTTCTTTTTCTTTTTCTTTTTCCCCCAAGAAGTTGCTACTCTTCAAGAAGAAGCTTGGGGTTAAGCTGAAAAGGCAACGTTTTATGACTAAGTTCCTGACCTGAAGCTCACTGAAGATCCCAGCACTTGTCCAACTGGTTGCAATGAGCAGAGGTTTCATCCGAAGTGACTTACAATGAAGAAGATACACATAATAAAATACACATAGTATGCATTTAACTGCTCCAATATA